>NC_135502.1:22129801-22429801 GCF_052857255.1 Amblyomma americanum | reverse complement strand
CAAACATGCCTTTTATTCGTCGGCCAGCAAGTATTCCAACTACTTACGTTCTTACTTGCGTATTGTTACTATACATGACAATACAATAGAAATAACGACAACCTATAAGTACCTTTGGTGCACCTTCACTTTCACTTAATGTGGCGTCGCCATATTTATCTCACCCAGCGTCTGCTAACCGTTCACTTGGCCTACTCTAACAAACCTCGGGCATGCCCCTATCCACGTCAAAAAACTTCCCTATACCACCTTAATACGCCCTAAAATCGAATACGCCGCAGCCATTTGGGACCTTGATTTAGCTTACGTTATCACTAACATTGAATAACTGCAGAGCCATGCTGTTCGTCTCAAATTTTCAGACTACTCATCTTTCACAAGCGTCTCAGCATTAAAAGGCAAGTGAAGAGGTTTTAGAATACTACGAGTTTAAAGGGGCCGATTGCTTGAAAACTGCAAGTAAAGCATGCGAAATATTTTTCTGCTAGGATTTGAAATGGTGACGTAATTGGAGAATAGAGCCGCATTTGCGTTCAGGCTTCTCTGCAGTGCACAGCGACTGGAAGAGGCAGCAGTGATGACGTCACGTAGGGTGGCGCTGCGTTTCCAGCCAAGAAATGGTTGTTTCAAGGAAGTAAACCAACGCCACTGAATCGAATGGGCACGAAGCATTGTTTAGTGCTGTTGGAAAACTCACGGCAGCTCATGAGCGAAGGCTGCGGAGGTCTGAAATTTCGGCAACAATAACGCCATCACGACTTTTTCCGCACTGCTCCAACGCAGTGAGCAGAAGCCCGACTATCGCTGCGGTTTTAATCGGCGATTACGTCGCTATGTTAAACGCTAGCGCAAAACTACTTGGCCTTCTTTGCCTAGAAGCTTTACAGATAAGATTTCTTTAAGAGCCTCAAATTCTCAAAAGAACATCACATCACCGTAAACTTGCTCGTTTAACGCTTTTCCATAAACTTTATCACTATCCATCCCTTCGTGACGATTAGTTTCAGACACCTCATATCATCTTTCCACGACATGATCATTCTTTCAAAGATACAGTGTCATTCATCGTCTTATGCCAACTCATTCGTTCCTTGTACTATCACTGAGTGGAACAGTTTGCCATCGGGCACCGCTACAGAAAAAGACAAAAAAATTCCCAGAACTCATTCGCTGTGATGAAAATGTGCTGTGATTATTTTTTTTCTCGTTTTTCTTCCCTTTGTGCAATGACTTGTGTTCTATTTATTGCTTTTATCATTTCATTAGCTGCTCTTAAAATCTTACGTGTTAAGAAAATATATGTATCGCAACTCCCCCCCCCCCCCCCCTCCAATGTAATATCCTCCCATTGAGGGCTTTTAGGGATAACATGAATAAATATATAAATGAAAGATCTCAAGAATCATGCGCTACCGAATCGTCCTAGTTAGTACAGTTGGTTTGTTTCCAAGCCCTTTTTCAAACAATTCTCCTGGCATTGATTTCTAAAAGAAAGCAAGCGTCTGCTCACATTGGCCTGTACGCCGGCGGCAACTCGTCCACGACTGCCGCCATCCAGCGTAGCCGGCAATCGCAGATCCACGCATTTTCGCTCAGGTCCAAGACCACCAGCGTACCCCAGTCCTGGAGCTGCTGGGGAAGACTGTGTAGTCCGGAGTGGCGCAGATGGAGCTCGCTGAGACGCACGTAGGAGCCGCTCCAGTTGTTGTAAAACGCGTCCGGGTGGACCTGCGTCATCTTCGGGTTGTAGCTGAGGTGCAGCTCCTTCAGGTTAGGCATGTCACCGAAAGCGGTTGCCTCGACGCCTGTCAACTGGACGAGGTTGTTGAGGCGCAGCCTCCTCAGAACCGGCAGTCCCCTCAAAAACAACGGTGAAAGCTCGGAAAACAGGTTTTCGCTGAGGTCGAGTGACTCCAGCGAGACAAGGTCCTGTAGACAAGTCGAAGGCACCTCGCGGAAGTCATTTCCGGCTAGACCCAAGGTCGAGAGGCTCGACAAGAAGCGGAAGGCGTTGGGCGTCAAGGTGACGTCTCCCACGTGGTTCATCTGGAGCACGCGCAAAAGGCGGAGAGCCGCAAAGGCGTCGCCGCGCACGTAGAAAAGCGGGTTGTAGTCGAGCACGAGTTCCTCGAGGCTCCGCAACCCGGTGAAGATGTCGTCTCGGAGAACCGAGATCCGATTATAGCTAAGGTCGAGGCATACGACCGTGTCAAGACCCTCAAAACTATCGCGGTTGACAAACCGCAGCAAGTTTTTGGCTAGCGAAAGTCTCTCGAGCGCTGACGACGAGTTCCTCTTTCTCCTGTCGGGCAGCCACCAGCCTCGGGAGATGGAGGTGATGTTGTTATCAGACAAGTCCAGCTGCAAGAGCGTCGGCGCCCACACGAAAGCGCCTCGCTCGAGTCGCGAGATGCTGTTGTGCTGCAGCGACAAGGAGAGGGTCGGCGGCGGAACGAAGATTTCTCGAAGCAACGAGAGGTCGTGGTACGAGCAGTCCATGAGCTGCGGGTGTGGCTGCTCCGGACAGCAGTGGTATTGCGTGCATAAGGTGTTGTTGCCGTAGCTCGTTTCGGGATCTGGCTCACGGGGCGCAGTCAGACCAGCGAGAGCGATTTGCATCGGCACCAGAAGAAGCCCCCAGGACAGAAGTCTCCATTGTCGCGCTCCCATCTTTGCTGCGTGTTACGGCGCTCTCCTGCGGCAGTGGAAAACGATGGAGTCGCGATTAAGTGAGGCTGAAAGCGAAAAGCTGGAAAGGGACTCCCCGTAAGACTGCGTGAAACGTAAATTTTAAATCTCTGAGCGAAGCGTTGAAAAATTACGGATTTAATGTTGCTTCTCGTACCGCTTTACCTATAGTCCGCATCTTGACAATTGTGTTTTGCCATTGCATGCCAAAAAAAGTCCCGTTTCTTTTTATTTAACTGCCATTGCTCACTCTGACCAGAATCCTCCTGGACTGTATCTTTTTAGACATGACCGGCTGATGTAGGAAGAAACTCCTTGATCTCCAGCAAGGCACTGAGGTATTAAAGCGCGATCTGGCAGTATTCGATATTGTTAATAGGGGATTCCAAAACACGCAAGCGAAAAAGGTAGGAATCAGCCACTAAATACCACAGCACTTCTTTGAAGAATGGGGTCGTAAAGGAGGCCAACATGGGTTGTGACTGGACTACGAAAGAAATGGAAAATAAACTTTAGAGAGAGAGAGAGAGAGACAGGTATTTTTTTATTTGACTTCCCAAGCTTTCGCCGCGCACAATGGCTCTTACGCTTAAAGTCGACAGCAGTCATGTCATCGTTGGTTGCTTGCACAATTCGCGACTGTACGCCCACGACTAGTGGGCTTCGTAAATGCGCCCTGCTTTCATACATGAAGATTCGGGGAATTCGAGCAGTTAGGGAAAGCAATCTGAGACCGTAATGGCAACCAGGGCACGTAATGGTAACCAGAGCCATTTCCTGCCGGAAAATCATCCGCTTCGTGTGCGATAGATCGTCCGGCAATTTGGGAAAGTACGTGAGCTCATAAGGATGCAAAGGCGCGCGCACAAAACAAAAAAGGCGGAGACTTTCCGCAATGAGACTACGCCGACCTAATAACACCACCACAGCGAAGCATCCCCACTATCGCAGCGCGCCCCCTTTCGCACGAACGTCACTTGGGCTTCAAAGGGCGAGCGCCGCGATCAACCGGGCGATCTGTGGCCCTCCGGAGTCCGCAAAGCCGCTCGGAAACCCCGCGGGCCCTGTGCCGCAGGAACGTGTCGACGCGACGCCCAGCGGATTCTTTCGATTTCACTGAATCTCGGAACGAGTTGCGCCACTCATTCCTCGACTCATTGACGTTCCTGCCTCAGCGAGACTTCAGCGCCTGTCAATGAGAGCAGGCAACGAACCTCCCCGCGAGATTTCCCCGGAGACGACCGTGAGGATAGGGAAAGGAAAGACAGAGGAATAGCGTCACCTCCGTAATCTCTGGCAGAGCGTGAAAAATGAAGCGCGCAGGGACCGACCCGGGAGCCGAGGGCACGCGCAAGAAGTAATATAATGGACCTCAGTCCCCATGTGGCCGCATGCGATGCTGATTTAGTAAGAGATGTATTCGCGCGCTTACCTGCTATATCCTGGGAACTCACTTTCTGTATTTCGGCCGGTAAATAGAAAACTTAGAACACGAAGGCAGAACGGCGTCAAGCGGTGTAATGAAGGGTACGCACATGTCATAAAATATCTAGCATACGATGGGTATCAACGTACGATGAAGGGATCTGGAGGCCAAGGACAAATGACAGAGTACTGTTCATACCCTGTTATATTAACTACTCTGTTAGACATACTTGCTGATGAGCTAGTTGGTTCATCATAAAGTTGTATGGCGCAAGGGAATGAACGCCATACAACTTTATGATGAACCAACTAGCCCAACAGCAAGTACTTCTGCAACGCATTTCTTCTACTCTGGGCTCTTTTCTGTGTTCACCTCTCTTACATACGCCTGTGATCTCTTGCACGAACCTGATCGCAGTTTCAACTTGCCATGCCATGATCTTTACCTACTGCATTAAGAATCGGATAATTTTACCGGAGCTTCAAGGCATTTTGGGTGGTGTGCAACCTTCATGGGGCCACGCCCGAAGGATCTACAAGATAGGCGCTCTTTCTGTCTCTGTGTCTTTCTGTGTTCGTTCCCTTGCGCCATACAACTTTATTCTGTTAGACATTTCGTTATACTGTGCACAGATAAGGGCTGGAAATTTTAGAAGCCCTTCACGTTAGCAATCAGAAAGAGAACTGTGCAAGTGCTGCCTCCGTAAGGAATAGGCAAGATGCGAGGATAAGCGTAGACAAGAAATAAGAAAAAAGAGATAACAAATCTGACATCAATGCGCGTCTTTTAGTGGGAGGAGATGAAGTTTTGCATGCGAGGGAAGTTTTGCGTGACAATGTTTGATTGGATGAAGCACTTTAAGTCCAGCTCCAGTCCACGTCAAACACCAACTTCTTGTGTCCGCGTCCGTGTGTTCCTCTGGTACCTTTTCAAGTTCTGTCAATGCACCAACTAGTCCAACACGTAGTGTAATTATAATGTTTATTCCTCCGCACTCGGTGAGCAAAGCCGCTGCCGTAATAATAGCTAGTGCACCACCTTCAACAGGCTGACTGCAAAAGTTATCACACTTTTGGCCTCGAAAACATGTGACACCGCCTAATAAACACAACAGTTCCTTGGTGTATTAATGCGTGGTAAGAGACACTAAGTGACGTAAGCCGATGGAGCGCCTACTTCTACCACGTATGGTACTTCGCTTTCCCGTGTATGATTTAATCAGTATGCTTTGCAAGTGGCTGAAGGCTAACACAGAGAAAGTGCAGGAAATCTTGCGATCTGGGAGCATCACCGACTTCCAATACACCTCATTTACAGGTGCATGAGAAGGTCTGTTTCAGTATAAATAACATTGGATTGATTGATTGATTGATTGATTGATTGATTGATTGATTGATTGATTGATTGATTGATTGATTGATTGATTGATTGATTGACACTCGTTCATTCATTCATTCCAACTTTTCTATAAAAAATACGAATCATTCCATCGATGAGAGGCATCAATATCAAGGGACGCTTGCAATTCCCGAAGGATATTCTGGCGGGCTAGTCGGTTCATTGCTGCAAGCCTGCTAGGATATCCTACCTGCGCTGTTATCTCTTTTGATATGTGTCTTTTGTACAGTTTTCCTCGCGTAGTTTTACCGTCAGCACTTCTCCTAGTACGGCAAGGAAGAAGGAAAGAAGAATTCAGGTGCTATGCAGACGTTACATCAAAGTTAACTCGGGTTGCAATAAAGCGGCACCTCACCTTCTAAGAATCTAGACGCTTGCCTGTGTCCCTACAGGCGAACCTATTATGGAAAGGGCCACTCTGGCAAGTTATTTCCACGCGCAAATGTCTCGAACACGTGGAATTCATTAGTGCGCGCTGACAGTACGCGAACTACTGCGCACGCTTCAGCATATAACTGTTTCAAGCTTTTTTTTTCGTCATTTCTTATAAGCAGCGCGAGCCTCAAGGGAAATCTAAACTTCGCTACCTTCTTTAAATGACACGCAGCGAGATCTGGCAGACGCGTGCCGTGACATTTCTGAGCCAGTCAGACGAGGTCATCATCCCTCCTTTTCTTCCTACTCAGCTATTTTGTAATTCTTTTCGCACGTCCGTTGTAAACAGGTGCCTTCGCAGATTGGTCCACGTGGGACGACGAAATGAATAAAGTACCTTCGATCCTGAATTACATCTCTGGCCGTTGACGCTACACAAAAACATTCAAGTCTAGATGACTCCTTACTGGCGCTAAAAAGCCGCATCTGCAAAACCCCGCAATAAATTAGCGTGCAGACGCGGTGGTGCGTTTTAAGCCTGTTAAACCTAAATGTCCTCTAGTTGCTTATTCTCACAGAGACACGGCGGAAGGATGAAAAAGGCCGGGAAAGACAGAGGGTCAGTTAAGCCTTCATTCCGTGACTCCAATTCTTGGCTTCTACCTCTGTTCCAGCCGAGCGGGCGTTGCACATGGAATATACAGTCTGGTAGGAACTGGTCCATTTGATAAACTCACATTAAAGTTAACCGATGCTCAGACCGGCGAAACTTCGCCTCATCAAGAGAATGGCAGCCATTACCGTTTGCATGAACCCAAATGCAAGACCGGCAATTTAGTGCAGCGCTGCTAAAGCTACACTTGCCTTTTAGTGCACGGGCAAGGCATGGCCGGCGCCGAACTTATGGAGGAATGTCTTTATACATCTGATCGGACGCAAAAATAAAGGTTCAGTCCTCCGCTGACAGATGGCGCCACGCTTCGGGCCTGGCTTTAATGCGCGGCAACGATTTGCAAGCTGTGGTGGAGAACCGGTCCCTGCCAGGCTCGAAATCCAGTGAGGCTTTTGACACACATATAGCTTGACAAGCAGCAACGGTTTACGCTATCTGCAGAGTAACACGGTGGGGCTCTCTTTGAGCCACTTGCATTTTTATTTCGTTTCTTTCTTTTTTTAAATCACCTTTTTACCACAGCTGTAGAGTAACCAGCGTGGGGCGGCTGTACGGTGGCTGTGTGTATGTAATATATATATATAGCATTCTTCGTCATAAAAGTAACTATTTAGTTTTAGCTTTCGTAATCTTCTTTCAGTCTGTATTTTGCCGACTTCACCAAATAATATTTGTCTATGGCTACAGGTACGTCGGATGTACCTGTTAAATACCTGTTAAATTATTTTTCCGGGTTATGCTTTTACGCTTTGGCTCAAGGTACATCGGTCGGGCCTAGTAAATATATCCCAGGTGCGTAGGACAAATTTAATCAGTGTTTTCAAAGTGCGATATGTCTTACAAAAGTATCACGAGGACGACGGTGTAAGAGGAAAGGTGTAAGAGGTCGTAAGAGGAAAAATTTTAAATGACACGATTGCATACGTACGGGTCTCGCAGTGGCGCAGGTTTATACCATTGCTTTATCCGTTGCCTGTAATGGGGATATTGTCGTTCGGTGCGCGTACTTCGAGCAAGCCAGCAATGAACAGTTTGCTCTCCTATGACAAGCACAATGTACCATTCGGTAGTATACCGGTTGGCACAGGTCGCTGGGTTGCAGCATGCGAACTGAAAAATTACTACCCGCTATTTGCATGCATATATGATGCACATATGATTTTGTGTCATGTGCCAAAGTCCTCTTCGTGAATGTTGAGGTTTTTCTTGCGACGAGCCGTGCTCTCCAGTCGAAGTTGGGTGTACCGCATCACTGCTCGCCTGTGGAGACGGCCGAGTACAGGTCGCTCTGCTCGCGATGACCTCGAACCCGCGGGTGCTTAAGCTCAATGTACACGAATTTTCGCGAGACGTAAAAGCTGCAGGCTGGTCGCTCTGCAGCGACGGCGTCTCTATTTACCGGGAAAATAATCGCTCATGAGTTCGGCTTTTTGGCTGCTCCTTTGTGCATTGTGGTGGAGCACGTCCTCACCTCAGCAGGCTCGCCGACCCGGTCACTTCCGCTGCTCCACCGCAGTCCTCAAATATATTCAACATCCATTTCGCCATGGTCGTTAGGCAGAATATAAAAATCTTAATCATGAGTGGCAGTTTACCAATTTACCTCAAGAGGAAAGTGTACAACTGCATAATCTTACCGGTACTCACCCACGGGGCAGAAACGTGGAGGCTAACGAAAAGAGTTCAGCTTAAGTTAAGGACAACACAGCGAGCCATGGAAAGAAAAATTATAGGTGTAACGTTAAGAGATCGGAAGCGAGCAGAGTGGGTGAGGGAACAAACACGGGTTAATGACATCCTAGTCGAAATCAAGAGAAAGAAATGGGCTTGGGCAGGGCATGTAATGCGAAGGCAAGATAACCGCTGGTCCTTAAGGGTAACGGAGTGGATTCCAAGAGAACGTAAGCGTAGCAGGGGGCGGCAGAAGGTTAGGTGGGCGGATGAGATTAAGAAGTTTGCAGGCAAAGGGTGGATGCAGCTGGCAAAGGATAGGGTTAATTGGAGGGACATGGGAGAGGCCTTTGCCCTGCAGTGGGTGTAGTAAGGCTGATGATGATGATGATGATGATGATGATGAATTATGAACACCCTGTTTGCATTGTCTGCCGGTAAAGCACAGGTAGCATAGCATTTCCTACAAACTACCACGTATTACCAACGGGTTTTTTGCATAATGAGAGGCGCGTTGTGCTGGGTACGGGCACACTATCCCCAGTACGCATACCTGCGCTTTTGAGGTCGGCGCAGAATCGCAGACGGCGCAAATGCTACTGAACGCTTGCTCAAATTAAGAGCAACTCGAGGTGACAGATTACGAGACTGTTTACGAAGTACGGACCGAAAGGCACTGAGCGAATGCGTATCTCTGCTGGCATAGTACGTGGCGTCATTTGCCGCCGTCGCTTGCATGCAACCTGGTGCGAGTGACAGCGGATCTCGCCGCACGCAACCGGGTGGGAGTGTGGAGGTGTAACAATAGACGAACTTCTCTTTGCAGCTTCTCGAAAGACGAGAATGCAGGGTGAAACTTGTGCATGTTTTGCAGGGAAGAGCACATACTAGGCATCATGATGGGCATACTTTGGACGTGACTTTAGCCATAGGCCTACAGTGACATCTGTCGTACCTTTAATGGGAATGGACTGAGTATTTCGGACATATCTCTAGGCGCTACTAAATAATTTAACATATGCACAGTGATTTTTTTAACCTATTAAAAATTATTTTAAAAACTCCGAGAGATACGTCTGTGCACTCTCTGCATGTGGATTCTGCAGCAAGGCGCACATTATGTGCGTGACAGACATCAGTAATTAGATAGTTACTTAACTAAAATTAACTAACCAGCTTTTTCACTTTGGATTTAAGGGGTACCGTTATATTTCCAAACTGAAGGCTGTCAATATCGAAGGTGAGCCCTATTTTTATATTTTCTTAATCGGCAATGCGGTTCGATTTCTCGAACGTCAAAAATAGGCATTTGAGAGCACGTTGAGTTGTCTTTCCCGCACTACATACTTAAAAAAATGGCGTCGGCAGCATTTGTAGCGCTCAGAAAAACGTTCGCCATTTGTGTTTGATGATGTGCAAAAAAGTGCCTTGATTTCGGCGTCGATACCACGCGCAGCGACGTCAATTTATAAATATGCAATGCTGAAAAGCCAACTCGTCGAGCTTTGAAAGCGCATTTTTGACGTTAGAGATTTCGAACCATATCGCCGAAAAATAAAACTTATAAACATGGCTGAAGTTCAATGTTGACGACTTTAAATTTCCATATATACCTTTGCCTCCTGAAATTTGAAGCAAAAAAGTTGATTAGGTGATTTGCTTAATTAATCGTGTAATTATCGAGCCCTATCGTGTACATAATGTCTGTCTTCTTGTACAATCCATCTGCACAGACCACACCTACGTATTTCTCAGTTTTCAAATGAAAAAACTTTAAATGGTTAAAGAGAAAACACCCTCTATAAACAGCATCATCTTTATATTACAAGCCTCTATTAGCCCGCCGCGGTGGCTCAGTGGTTATGGTGCTCGGCTACTGACCAGGAAGACGCGCGCTTGATCCCGGCCGCGGCGGTCGCATTTCTATGGAGGCGAAATTCGAGAGGCCCGTGTACTGTGCGTTGTCAGTACACGTTAAAGAACCCCAGGGTGGTCGAAATTTCTGTAACCCTTCACTACGGCGTCCTTCATAGACTGAGTCGCTTTGGGACGTTAAATCCCCATAAACCAAGCCAAAACAAGCCCGTATTATGTATAAAGTAACTTTTTGATAGTTGACGCAAATATAAAAACGAAGTAATTATGAATTAGATGAATACCACTCATTCATTCATTTTCGTATAGCAAACGCCAGTAGAACAGCAGGAGTGAAGAAGCCACTTCACAACGAACAAAAACACCTAAAGAAACCTAAAATGGCACCCCTGCTTTAGCAAGAAAATTTCTCCGCTTTACTCGATTGAGCTTTGAAGAGCCGAGAATCAAGATAATCGCGAATTACGTAAGATAATAGCCCATCCGCAGCCTGACCTCCACCGGCTGTGAATCATGCTAATGCGTCAACGTGTTCCTTACTGTCTGCGATGCCTAATCTATGCAAATTAAGCATCCTGTTATGCATATATCCTTGTATTAATTTAACCAACAAGAATTGACGCACGGCGGACAAACTTTCTCGGATGCCAGAACGCGATAAACACTTTACCGGTATACGCTTAGTCAAATAAGCACAACACAACTCTGTTTCCTTAACCGCAGAAAAACCTTCTCTTACGGCGAAAAGACGGTGAAAGTGGGCTGCGCGGTAAGGAGCGAATTACGTCCTCAAGATCTTTGGTAGAGTCGAATGGTGTGCAGCAACGCTGTTTCGTTTTGCTTGCATGCCTAAAACCACCCGCGGTGCCGAATTCTTAAGAATAAATTTACGAAAGAGATTTCTGAGTCCAAACACCATAGAAAATTTACTTTGGTGCAAACCTTTTCCTCGGAAAAATCCACACTGTGGACAGCCACAAAACAAACTCTATTATACAAGCAATCCATCTCAAGCCACCATGCGGAACACTGTTTCCAAAAGAAGACATCGTATGTCGCCGGGTTTGCAAGACACGTACTTTTTTTTCTCCTATCGTTTCCAAAATGGAATTCGAATTAATGCCATTCTCACAGAGAATAAAAGAGGGGAAGGGATTAAATAGTGGTGAGGCCGTTTTTATTATGTTTTTTATCCGTAACTTATCGTCACATGTGGCCGAACTCTTTCATCTTGTGATAGTCAGCCATGCTTTAGTAGTTCAGGCAGCTTCCAGTTCATTTATTCGCTATTAAGCCCACCCTAAATTATTGTTTCCGGATAAATGAAAATAGCTCGCAACGAGAACTCATTAGCAGCCTAAAAAAACTGGAAATTAAATATGTTTTCACGTTTAGAAAATTGCCTCTGCAATAATTGTTGTGATTTTGCTGCTGACAATAAGTTATCTCGATTGCAACTTAAGATACTGTTAAGGCATTCAAGCAACTCATAACCGAGCTTAGAGTGCTGAGCTAAGTAGACGCAAAGAAAATTGCTCTACGCACAACAAAATTCTGTCTCAAAGAAAAAAAAAACTCACAGCACGCAGATCACTCGCAACTTTTTAAGGAAATCGCGATTAACTAACTTTAAACGCGAGTAAAATAGAGATCAGTCTCCAAATGCAAGAAAACGAGGCAATTTTGATAGCGCATACGAGGGGCAATCAAGAAACAAGGCGGTTGATATTACTTTGAAAAAGCGTACAAATAGAGCCCAAGATAAATGGCATGGAATCTTATATAAATTTGCATGCACAAGGTCTTAACTATGTGTTTTTTAGGCGGATAAGAGTTTTGAGGTCGGTTAAGAGTTTAGATGTCACGCAATCATAAATGTTAAAATGGTCTTGTCACATAGAAACTTACATGCCAGATGTCCTGACACATGGAAACCGATATATGTCCTGTCGCGTGGAAACTGACACATGTCCGAATGTGCGATTTCATAATTTTATTTTTTTTGTATACCTAATCAGGTGCATAGTCGTCACAGCTAAATGTATGTTAAGTTTTACTGAAATTGCGGCAGATTTTTTTTTCTAGGTAACGACGATACGACTGCTGACCAAGGGACCATCTCGCCGCACTGATAGGTTTGTCATCGCCACGCGCCGGTGATATAAGAGCCTGTTATAATTTGTCTGGTTTGACTGACAATTTTTTTTATCACCAAGAGCAGCGATCGAAGAAAAGCTTGGGATATTTTCGTATAGCAAGATGAAAATAACCGACAAGCCATCCGTTGAAATTTCATTCCTCGAATCTCGTTGCTGATGTCACGAGGAAATATGCCCCGACAGTTGCAAGCTCATACATGTTACATATACGTCATGCCATTGCGTAAGGCGCACCGGTCGAAATTTAGAAAAACGCTGCTTAAATTCAGAAAAGTGCAGTGCCTATGTCTACTGAGGCCCAAGTACTTTGTACAATCTGAATTTTTCCTTCACAGATCGACAGCTGAATCAAGGTTTCAGCCGCTACGCATTAAAACTAACAGAACTAAGCTTGTACGCCTACGTATCAGAGTCAGAAGTATCAATGGCGTCTATACGATGCAAATGCAATCTGTTCTTAAGGCGCTCGTACAGAATGGTGTCATTAAAAACCTATGTGTCGAGCCTCGGGTGCACCAAGACTCGACACTATTGGAGAAGCATAGCTTGATGGGCCAAGTGGTGCATGATCACGGAAAAAACCAGCAGAAAAGAACGCGTTCGCAAGAAGAAGTAGACAGGACGACGCTGGAAACACTAGATACTAACTACAACAACGTGCTTTTAGAGGCATCATGCAAAATTAAGTAAATGTGAAAATCTGAGCTTCACGGTATTAGGAAGAAAATCACTCTGATTATTAAGTGCACGGTACTGTACTGACACGGAAAACTCATGCTGCTTCCACCGCTCGAATAAAAAGAAGTTACGAGTAGATGTGCGTTAAGTGTGTGGGCGGCGGTACGCGTTCAGTTATAATGTAGCGCTCGTTATTAACCTTGTTGTAAGACACAGAAAATCTGCTTGCGACAACGTTGCTAAAGAATGCGTTGCCAAAGTTTGCTCATTCGGACAGCACTTGAGTACACTACTGATTGCTGAAGGTTTTGGTTTGGTTTGTTAGGTTTTAACGTCCGAAAGCGACTCGAGGGACGCCGTAGTGAAGGGCTCCGAAAATTTCGACCACCTGGGGTTCTTTAACGTGCACCGACATAGCACAGTACACAGACCTTTAGCATTTCGCCTCCATCGAAATGCGACCGCCGCGGCCGGGATCAAACCCGCGTCTTTCAGGTCAGAAGCCGAGCGCCATAATCAATGAGCCACCGCGGCGGCTCCAAAGCAGCATAGGGTTAAAGCCCACGTATGATGGGGAGGGAGAACTTGGTCTTGTGGTGTGATCACCCACTCACCTTGTTCCTTCAAGATCACTGAACGCCTGCCGAAGAGCACTGCTGGAATCACTCGGAATAACACCACCGGCCCTGATGTCGTCGCAGACGCTTCAAGGCACGGCGCGAGCTGGAACACACTGTTATCTTGGAATCAGCCTATATCACTTATCGCTTGAGACGGGCCCCTTCACTGCGTCACCCAGAATCGCTTCCTTTCAACTTTCCTCCTCTCTCGCCCATGGTAGCTGCTTCTGTATCTCCCTTCGACAAGGCTTGGTAAAGCCTTGATATTTCTTCTTGTGATGATAAGAGTTATATCCGCTGACGACTATGTGGTGAAAAGAAAATAGAACGAGTGGCAGTTCAAAGGAAGCAGTTGTGTCAGGTACGAAGCATAGAAAAACTAAAAAGAAATTATGGGACGCTTAACGCGCCGCTTTTGAGGGTATGACTCTATAGCGCTAATGGCACCCTTCAGCGGTTTCTCTTCACACAGTCACCGTTCTTTGTTCACATTACCACATTTGTCGCAACGATCACAATACAGTTTCCACATCCTTGTCTTTGAACGTTTCCACACTGCAGCTTATGCACATAATGATATTCCAATTAGTATATCATTAGCACGCCTCTAGGTCATTCCACTAATTACCCCATTATTAAACTTAAAATTAAGCGAACACCACACACACATCACCTCCCTCCCCCCCTGTCTTGTACCAGAGTCAAGCAAACGTGCCTATGTAGCCTAGTCGGTAACGTGCCTGGATGGCGACCCAGGGGTCGTGGGATCGAGTCCAGACTATAATTCAATGAAGTTCTTCTTTTCGTGAAACCAAATACCTTTTAAAGTTAAGTAATTGGAGACACGTGTCGACCTTTAATTCGCATTCCTTTTTACAAGTATTTTAATTCCAGACATACACGCACGACGTCAGGCGTGACGTGGGTTTCTCGACACAACAATGCCGCAGGGACGACGCCGAGTTCTCCACTGAACGGGAGCCTTAATGCTGCCGCGCTTAAAGAACTCTGGCCATCCACCCGAAACCTTCAAAAGCGGCTTCTGGGCAGGACACATCTACTTACAAACACTTATAAATTTCCAGCGAAAACAAATTGTGCAGTTGCGCGTGTGCATATGGTATCGCGTTTCTGTAAAGCTCCCATACCCTGGCTTCAGCCCCCCATTGAACAACGTTGGTGCAGTAAGTGCAGGTTAAATAAACATACAAACCACAAAGACGCAACTACTGCTTGCACGCAGCACATAGCTTCAGCTCTCTAGGCAGGCCTCCTGCACGTTATAAATCGACGGCTTATTAGTGCTGGCGTTAGTGAGAGGCACAAGCTGACAGGGAAGACTTCTTCGGTTTTTTGTTTGCTTCTTTCGTTGTACTGTAGGACATGATTAAGAACAAAAAACCGCAGTCACAAAGGAAAGCAAAGGGTAGACGCAATAATGCAGTACTAGTAATTACAGGGAACTTTCACCCTTGTCACTTAAAAGGCTGAAATGCTCAAAAGCATTCCGCGGCGGGGTCACAAGGTCATGCTTGAACATGGCACGCGACAAGAAATACCAGCGACAATAGGGGTCACATGTTTCCTCAAGGGCGTGTTGTGCGCGCTGCTTTGTGCTATGGCTAGAGGAGGCAGGGGTGCAGCACGTCTGGGCGGGCCAGCTCCGTGTTTGCTCCGTCGGCGCCATGGGCCAGGCTGCGATTAAGGATGGCAAACATGCCGGGAGCGGTGCCACTGGGAAAAGCAGCGACCTTCGCCATCTGTGCCCGACAAAGTGTCCAGCTGTTGGACCTCTGCACTAGCGCGGCCGTCACTTATCCAGTGGAAGCGCACTGCGCGTTCACACCACGGGCCAACCACGACGGCCGGCGTGGCATGTCCTTGAGATGGCCTGCTTAGATACCACGCAGCTGCGGTGCTCTGGTCCACGCTTATGGGGACAACGCCAACAGCCCGCTTTATAGAAAGCGTCAACCGTGGAGGTTGAGTCCGGTGAGTTGAAAATGAAGGATTTTGTTGCTCCCTGTAATCGACAATTTTTATGTGGCGTGCATCGCATCATCATTTTCAAAAGCGTCAGCCTGATTACACCCACTGCAGAGCAAAGGCCTCTCCCATGCCTCTCCAATTAACCGTGTCCTGTTCAGGCTGCGACTGCTGTATCCCCGCAAAACCTCTTAATCTCCTCCGCCCATATAACCTTCTGCCGCCCCCTGCTACGTTTTTTTTTTCTCTTGAATCTCTTTTCGTGCATCGCATAGAACTGTTGAAATGAGAAAATGTCACAGAAATTTCAGTACAGAAATTACACAAATTTCATCATCATGTCCTTTATTTTTTATGAGAATGGGGCAAACTTAAAAAGGCGAAAAATGGGAAGAGGCGTGCTTGAATTTGAATCGGGAAGCTCGCAGAAAGAGAGAGCGAGATTAGGTAAAAGGCGTGGTTCCGGGTTTATGGAGGTTTAACGTCCAAAAGCGACCCAGGCTATGACAGACGCTATAGTGGAGGGCTCCAGATAATTTCGACCACCTTCGATTCTTTAACCTGCATTCACATCGCAAAGTAAATGGGTCTCTAGCATTTCGCCTCCATCTAAATGCAACCGCCGCGACCGAGATCGAACCCGCTTCTTTCCGGTTAACAGCCGAGAACCACAATCACTGAGCCGCTGTGGCAGCTTTTTAGGGAAAAGGGAGCATGTTTGGTCTAGTAGAGTACCTAATGAGGAGGCCTATCTCAGGTGATATACAATGTTGTGAACAGCAGAAGACGGGTGTGAAATTAATTATAATACATCACAGTGAAACAATTTCAGCAGAAAACACAACACCCACTTCCGCAGAGTGCCCCGCCGCGGTGGCTCAGTGGTTAGGGCGCTCGACTACTGATCCGGAGTTCCCGGGTTCGAACCCGACCGCGGCGGCTGCGTTTTTATGGAGGAAAAACGCTAAGGCGCCCGTGTGCTGTGCGATGTCAGTGCACGTTAAAGATCCTCAGGTGGTAGAAATTATTCCGGAGCCCTCCACTACGGCCCCTACTTCTTCCTTTCTTCTTTCACTCCCTCTCTTATCCCTTCCCTTACGGCGCGGTTCAGGTGTCCAACGATATATGAGACAGGTACTGCGCCATTTCCTTTCCCCCAAAAAACCAATTATCATTATTATTACTTCCGCAGAACAATTCACCGCACACGGCAGCGACGCACGTAGAGATGCCTAATGCGCAGCCGCATAAGCATTTACCAAGCACTTTATCGTGGCAGACGTGAGATCGTCGGATCAGCAGCAGTCAGCAGGCGAGATTCAGCGTGATCGTGAGCGTGAGAAGAAGCGCCAGCGAAGAGGTTCAGTCGTAGTTGAGGCAGAGCGCGAAGCCGCTGGCCTTCGTGGTCAGGCAGAAAGTCGTGGCCAGATGAACGCAGCATACGTTTGGGAGTATCGGTAGCTTACGAGAGAAGCATCCGCCCTAGACATCTCCATGTCCGCGCCCGGACCGTCATTAGAGCAGCAGCCTGCTAAACGTGCGCTAACGAATCGGCACTCTGTTCGCAAAGCCGAACAACAGCAGATGGCCACCGTGGGGACGAGTTTTCCTTGAATTGTTCGTGTTAAGCTGTCCCTCAGACTGTAGATTTTTTTTTCTACAACCACTGACCACCGCATATGCACGTGTCATTTAGCATTCGTTGCCTTCATCGTGTTGAGTGGGTCGAATCCACTTCAAAACAAACGTGGATCCCAGTAATCTAAAATTTTTCCTCTCTTCCTTCAGCCGTGGCCGGTCCTATCCAGGCAAGTTTCCTAACCCGACATTCCATCAGACGATCGGCCGCCCTCCATTACTTTCCCCTTGCCTTGGTATATCTGTGTATACGACTCCCAAATAATTTCCGTTTAGCAGTTCTCGACAACGAAAAGTTCGAACCTCTTTCCCACCCCTCCGATTCAAATTCGTTACATTGGTGATGTCATTGAGTATCGTGGTCCTGCTTCAATCTTCCTAGTTTTTGTTTTCGTCTTTTTCGAGCAATAAATATGATAAATATGCACTAGGCGTTGCACCAAAAAGAACTGAGCAGGAATGCTCATTTTTTATTAATCTGAACAAAAAAAAATGACCTGACCTTCACTGCGCTACACTTAAGGATATAATGAGTTGTGGAGACACCCGTGTTTTTTTTGTTATTTTCTCGTTTGTATGCATTTTGTTATGAGAAAAAGTACCAAATTTTCATTAGAAAATTGTAACCCATCAAGCTAGACTAGCTTCCCTTCGACCTCAATGTACTCTTAGGCCTATTTCGCCATTCTCAGCAGCGGCCGAAAGGTCCCTCATGACGACACGTCTCGTTTTCAGTACACTGAGGCAACGGCCTATTAAACAACCAAGTTATTTGTTAAGTTTAATGACGTCACTGCGCTGTCCTTAATGTTAGAAGGGGGCAACAAAATGCAATGTCTCAATATATCTGGCAGTTCGTGCATCCTCTTCCGCGCCGTTTTCTTCTTTAAACCTTTACTCGGTACAATGAAAACAAAAAGATCCAAAATAAAAGCTGCGGCATATTTATTAATCGCCAATCAGCCTAGAGCGTTCCATTCGCCAGGTTTCCGTTCTATCGAAGCCAGACACCTCGAAGACGTATTCTTTCTTTGAGAAGCACGATTTCTTGTTTTTCAGAGAAACGTACACGTTTTGCGCCTGTGCTGTGCAGCAGTGCAGTGCCACCGTGCGATGCAACCGCACAGACAGCTTCAGTATCTGCAAGCAAAACTGTTGAACTCGACTGCGCTTCCCGGAATTTAAAACTTTTTTTGCGTTCTTTTCAGTGGCCGTCTGAGTTTCTTCACAGTGCGACTACCCGGAAAAAAATTTAAGCTAGACGAATCGGTCACGTTCGTCGCTTTACGAGGGCGCAACAAAAATTTTGTACCGAAGCTCAGATTATCTCATGAATGATTCAACGAAATAAACCAGTCGCATATGCATGTAACTTGATTCGGCCTACATCTTATGCGAACGTGTCGCTCCATTGTCTTTCTGCTTTATGCGTACAACTCAGCCCAGTCGTTCGGTTCAGCTGGCGGCCCGCAGTCTTCTTAGGATGAGTGTGACCTATTCGCGGTTGAATAAACGGAAAGCACTCTCGCCGAACCGGACATCACACAACCTGAATAAAGAATAACCGGATTTTGAATAGAAAAGAACGCCGCCCGTCTGGTGAAAGCGCAAGTCGCGTTAAAGGCGCGACGCGAGCAGCCTGTAGTTTCTTCTGGGGAATAATAACGAGCCTGTGAGCCACCATTGCGCAAAGCTGTAGAAAGAGGTGCTCACAGCCGGTATGCAGAACGAGTAAGCCCCCCTCACGAAGTACATAATTTGGGACTTGCATAATAGTTCCTTAATGAAAAATGAGTACTTCAGCCCTGCTGGCTGAATGAGTGTTTCAGCCCTGCAAACAAATATTATAAGTGCGAACAGAGGAAAAAATGATCGTAACTAATTGCAATACGTCTCACTTGCTCCTGTACGGCGCCACAACTTTCTAAGCAGATGCAAGGTTAGAACGGTTTTATATTCAGACTGCGTGCATTCCTCTTTTTATTGAAAAACACATAACATAAGCTGTTATTATTACACTTGAGCTGATTTTAAAGCTAATATAAAACTAATGTATTAACTAACATCAGTATATTGTATTCACTGCGGTTCATGTGTACAGTAAGACACTTGAATTGCTGGAGCACATAAAAAAACAGCCTTCCTCAATCTACCCTGCGTCCAATCCATGAATCGAGGCAGGCATCTCGACTAAAGGAAACAGTCGACACTAGCAGCGTTCCGGCGAGAATTCACGTCGCGAGGTGGATGACACTACGAACGTGCCACAGGTGGCGTCAGTGCGAAGCGGCCAGGTAGTACGCCCAGTAGACGAGTGTGACGAGCGGGAAGCCGAAGAAGAAGACGAGCCAAGCACGGCGGTCGTGGAGGGCCTCGTCCAGCCCGACGTCCGGCGGCGTCTGGGTCTCGGCCTCGTGCGTCAGGCGGTAGCCGTCGGCCACGTACACCTGATCCGAAGAGCGGCGGCTAGCATCGCTCGCCGCGATGTCCTCTGCCAGCTTCTGCGCGCTCCAGGCCCGCTGGTTCTGGGAGGGACGCGTGAGCGGTCAAAGAGTAGTACTTTTTGTATAACTGGACAGAGATCAATAAGCAAGGTGTGAAGAAAGTGGGGGAGTGATCTTTATTGCAACACAGCACTAGGGCATCGCGTAGATCAGGTGTCTTAGTCAGCAAGGCCGGTTGACTTGCCAGATGGTTAGAAATTCGTCAAGCCTACCATGTCACGGGACTGGCTCAATGGCAACGGGAATGCTCCAAGTGAGCATAGGGGTTAGGGCAATACTGACATGAAGGGAAAGGATGAAAACAGGAGAAAAAGGAACAGGAAGGGTGAAAGAGTTGTGCTGATGTGAATGAGATGTAGGTGGTGTGTAGATGTAGATTTTCGTCAAGATCATGGGAGGGGGAGCTGAGAAAATCTGCAATGTTGCCATAGTGAAAACCCATTTGTGCTTAGTAAATGACAGTAGTGCCCTGCGTTCATAGATAGGTCGAGGGGATCTCAGGTACTTTTTTATGTTTGTGGGCCTGGCAATATCATTGCATAGAATCCTAGCATGACCAGGAATCCACCTCAGTGCCACATTACGGGGACAAAGTTTTATGTGCGCCTGTTTTATACCATTTATAGCATATATGAGATGTGCAGGAGAGCGAACTAAGACTTTGCGGCCAGTTTCTAATTAAACGCGGCTGTAAAATCTGCGCTCACTTTAAGGATACCCCGTAGTTTCTGGAGAGCCAACACACTTATCACATCCTGTGGCAGAGTGACAAAAAGCCGCGGTTCACATGTGAACAGTGATTCCGCGCAGAAGTGATTGGTTGTTCACATTGGTTCAGCAGTGGAACACTGCGAAAACTTGTTCGTTTCTATAGACCATACCTTTGTGCAGTGCAGCAGGGCGCCTATATGCTCCCATTTCTTCTGCGGGTTGCAGGTGGGTTAAGGGTAACGATGAGAGCCGAGAGAAGGAGAGCGTATGTTTACAAATACGCAACGGTAAGTTTCTTTCTCAACCGTGAGTTAATTTGGTGTGCTATGTTAGAAGTGTCCTAATAGAATGGTTACCGATATTATCGTTCCATGGCCCTGCCACGATCTCAAAGTAGTATCGTTAGAGAACTACTGCTGTGTTTCCTCATCTCACAAATTTTCATGTCAACCGGACTTAGTCTTTACCATGCCCCCTGCCACAGTCCTCCATTGGCTGGACAACAGCCTTTTCAAGTTCACGTTCACCGCCCTGCCACCCTGTCCACCCTGTCCACTCCATACCCTCCTCCCTCTCATCGGCCCTCCCTCCTCGGAGTGAGGGCCTTACTCAAACCCCACCAATGATGAACGCATTGTCCAGACGAAGGCAAGTCCTCTTGTCGGAACGTTGGCTTGCGGACTGAGGCGCTCCCTCGACCTGTGTTCATTTTTTTAAAATTTAATCTTCCTGCCTTCTCTCTACCGCAAATACAGGTAGTTAAAGGCGGCCAGCAAGAAAATAATTCCGGACATTCAACTGCCCAAGCTGGTGAATTTTTCCTGTACGAGAGGCGCGAAGTGCGGTTAAACGCAGAGAATAAAGCACGCTTTCAACTATCTGCGGTAAAGTTGTTAAACTTAAGTTAAGACATTTTTCTTCCAACAGGGCTTAAAGGCTTCTGCTGTTAAACAGTCGAGAGGACTAACTGGTTGACACTGCTGTTCCTACACAGTGAGTTTAATTCAGCGCCTGCTTTTTGGAAAGTTCACCACAGTACAAGGCACCATTGCAGCTACTCTAACGATGACTGGCTGCCTGTGCTCGACAATTCATGTCCGCAAGAGGGCACCCGTACCGCGTTGCACACCATCAAGTGGTCCAGGAAAGCTCCCAGCACGAACCCCAGGCAGAGCAGAAGCCAGACGTCCATAGCGGTGAGCAGGTCGTAGCCGCGCAGCTGCGCCTTGAACTGCGTGGCGTGCAGCGTGAGTCCCGCCAGGGCGGCGCACGGCAGGAACAAGCTTCCCCCGGGAAACCAGAGGCGCGCCCAGGCCACCGGCACCAGCATGGCTGATGGCAGCCAGGTGCTCAGCAGGTGCGGCCACGGGTTGCGGCTGAACGCGAACTGCAGCAGCAGGCAGCGCTGCCGCCCTGCGCACCCATCGTAACCGGGGCGAAGAATCTTCTGCCCGTAAACTCAGCGTCGACTGCATCACGGCTCACGTAATAGTCTCTCGCGACCTCTACCATCGCCGAAAGTTTAGCGCTTAAATACCGGTAGCATACTGTGGTCCCTTTTGTCCAAAGTTTTCAGAGGACTCGGATCAGTTTCTTACTTCTTAAAACTTCTTAAAGGCAGGGAGGCAGACAGAAAGGGACACACACAGCTCTGTGTACCTCCCCCTTTGTCTGCTTCCGTGCCTTCTGTGCTGTTTTAAGTCGCAAGAACCACCAACTAGCCCGCACATCTACACATGTCGGATCAGTTGCCTGCCGTGCGGTGGGGCCGCCGGGTGTCCAGTGTCCTAGCAGTAAAGAACTCACAGGGGACGCTTAATTACCTTAAGTGTTGGCACTGCGATAGCGTCATAAGCTGCTGATGCCTTTACCGGAAGTATTGTCACTTCCGGTTAGGTGACGTCACCGGTTTGGATGACCGGGTGCTGATGTCACTGTGTGGTGACATCAATGGAGACGTCCGGTCTGGTGACGTCAATCTCTAATAATGCTGTTAAAACTCTATCACAAGGACCCATGACTGCTTCCCAGTCTGAAGCAATGATGTTCAAATTTCTGACAAAAAGACACCGGAAAAAAAGCCGTTGCTTGCACCATTAAATATCATATATCGACGAGATGGCCTGTATACCTTACTCTGGAGCGCGAGTAATTAACAGTCCGTACTGGCAAGTTGTTCTATTAAGGTAGGTGGGGGTCACTAAAGCGCAGAGAGAAACTTCCATGCGAATATCTTAGAATCCGCGCTTTTTTCACCCATATGAATTAATCGTCCTTCTATTACAAAACATACTTCCTTGAAGCCTTTTAGCACCAAGACTGCAAGGAGCGCAGCTGCGGTACCGCCATAAATCAAAGCGAGGCTAAAGGGTCAGAAATTTGAACCACGGCTTCGATTTGAACAAAAATCCAACGGATGATGTATATTAGCCCTATGTGTACTTCTGGAAAGTTTCGTAATTCTCGCGCAGCTTAGAAAAAAAAATGAATGCTTGAAAGGAAAAGTTAGTGTATGTAGCTAGCAAAATCGCAATTCCAGAATTTTTGGTCGTAAGTTAGTCTTAACAAGCCTCTAGCATTAAACAGTGAAAAGAATTTTCCATTTTATGGAAACTTTTTTTTGTAGTAAAGAAACATTTCCTCATCATCACTCTGCACTTTGAATTCGTGTGTTTTTTCAGTAAAAGGAAATGGAGAAATTGCACAAAGTGAGCTCGCAGTTGAACTCCTCACACAATATCAGCCCGGCAAGTTTGCTCGAACAATATATCCGTCATTCTGAGATTCAGAAGATGCGGAGTCCAATACCCAGGGCCGCAGGGCATAAACTGTCCCCGGCTTCGTGCTCGCTTTATGAGATACTTATGATAGGCTTGAAAAAAAAATAGTTGCATGACTCCACCGCGAACAAAAGAAACTCGTTAGCCATGACACCATTTGGTGAAGCTTCCTTAGTGTCATAAATATAAGATCATCATCACCATTTCATATACACTGCGTGCCATTTTATTGCGTTGATGCCGTTGAGACTATGCAGCGCTAGATGGCGCTGACGTTGGTTGGTTTGGTAGAGCTTCACCCTACAGTGGAAAGCAGCGGGGCTGATTTATCCAAGGCATTGGGGTTTAAGGACAGTGAAGGGAAATTAGATTTTAAGCGGGTAGAAGTAACCAAGCGAAGGTTATCTGATTGGTGGCTAAAATCAAGGAGTAAAATTTCATAAGTCATGGATAGGTGGCTTGAGCCACCGCCCGATTTAAAGGGTTCAGCCTTATCCATCCATCCATGAAAAGCCAGTCCTGTACTCACCTGCGATCGACTCAAGCGTCTGCTCGCCCGTGCTGATCATGACGGTCTGTAATCGAGGTCCGCGCGGCCACGCCACATCCTCCGCGCTGGACTTGTACGCGCTGATCCATTGGAGCTGCGCCGTAGACTCAGTATGGCGCACTGACGGGGAAAGAGAAATTCACAACCGCGGCGAAGGAAGAGATCAAAATAGTTTTGCATAATGTAAAAGTCAAGATGACGCGAACGTTGACTAATGAGCATTTTGATCTCAAGGAGGCATGCAGATTTAACTCGGAGCCATAAGGCGCTCGATTGTGTTTTTTTTTCTTCTACTTTACACCGCTGTGGTTCATTCTTCGCGCGCGCATTAATTCCATTGGGATTTCCTTGCTGACACGACCTCACGGTGCGGACTAAAACCTTTTCTTGTTGTTATAAGCCACAGTTGTTTAATCTCCGAAACAAAAACCCCACTGGCGGCATGTGGTGGTTTTTCTTTAATTTGTAATCAGTTATCTTTGAGGTAAACCTTATTACGCTACTAATTTTTCATTGATCAAAGCCACAAATTAAAAAAAATACAATCCATTATACCTTCCCTGCTTTCGGTGACTGTTGGCTTTCTTCAACGAACCCCTCCAGTCTCTGCCCTTGCTTGCTCAAATTTGTCATTAAGTATTATGAAAGAAATGTGTATCTTTGTTTTAATACACCAGGTAGTAAAGTTGATCACGTGCTAAGCTTTTGAAGGTTATTGTTTGTGAACAGAAAATAAACATTGCCAGACTCAGAAGGCCTGTGGCAGAAGCCGCCTTGGCGTTCACAGATACCCACGCCCACAATAGGCACCTAGCTGCTCATCGGCTGCAGTCTCGATTCAGCACGCTTATTTTGCATACGTTTTCCGCTTATTTCAAAGAGAAATTAAGTTAACAGGTGAAGTGAATTTGTTTTGAATCAAGTTTACACATGCCCTCCGGCAACTAATGCTTGGCGGTGACGACTGAGCAAGCCTGTCAACACAAGCATCCGCGCCTTTTGTGAGCTGAGCGCCAGCAGACTTATAGATAAGCAGAATAAAACAGCAATAATTCCTTTCAAGCTTTTGTGTCATCCTAAATAGCCCTAACATCTGTGCACGACTTTTGCGTAGTGCGGACGCGAAGCCCCCGATGAGTTCCTTCTCGCGTTACAAGAAATGCAATCTGTCAAAAAAAGAAGTCATGGCCAAATTCTAATCAGAAGTACCAGGCTACCTCTAATTGTACCAAAATAAAAAATTATGCGTCTCTGATCTTTAATCCCCACTTTATTTTCAAAAATGATTCCATTTGTCTAGACCAACACAGATCTGTGACGTAAGAAGATTCGGTGGCACTGCTCTAGCCAGCAGGTAGTAAAGGTTGGGGTTAAGACCCGGAAGAATACATGCAAACAAAAGCTTCGACGGCAGTTTTCTGACTTCACAGTGTACCTATGAAGTCGTTTTTTTTTCGAAAAAAAAAGAAAGCCAAATGCATCACAGAACAGTTTTTCATAAATATGAAACATCATTTGAAAGGCGATTTATTATTAAAACACCGCATTAAGTGTGGACCTATGGCTGGAGTACCGGGCTGAGCGCGAACCATAGAAACACTCGCTGACTGATAAACAGAATAGACAGCGTAGAATGCTCCACTTGGAAATTAGTTCTCAAATGGCAGGTTAAGCGAACGAAAGCGAACCGTTCACCGTAGCAGACGAGGGCGCAGACGATACACCCGATACCCTCCGGCATCCGCGGGCGCCCTTGTTTGTAAATACGGTGTTGGTCTCTACGTACGAGTGACAGTCCTGCCACCTGTTCCCTTCTTTCTCTGTTGCGCAGGACGTTTCCACGAAGAGCTACCGGAATTTTAAACCATTAGAGAAGCAAAAAACGGCGCGTTCACTCACATAATTTGACCCTGAATGGACAGAGCTGCGTGTCAAACGGATAGAGGTCCAAGTTGATTGCGCAGGCCACCTTGAACACGTACCTGTAACATTAAAAGCCACAGGAAGAGTCTATTGAGATAACTGACACATTAATTTGTAGTCGCCTTTTGGCCCTAGAAAGTTCGTGCCTTACAAAAAGTAATAAGTACTCGCACAACATTTAGTGCAGAACGTTTTTGAGAGCGAGAACTTAAACACTACTCTTGCCTGCATGTTACATAGACCCGATTGAGCGCAAGTTGAAGTACTTGCATTGTATTGCATGGTTCTTCTTGGCATGCTAAGATGTATCAACATTTGCACAAATTCATACGTAGGGCAGGTCGCAAAATTATTTACCTGGTAACTCCTCAGAAGATTCTCATAGGTATCTTTGTAAGGGTAAGTGCACGTGTTATCGCTGCGGGCCTAATTTCGCCCTGGGAAGCAGAGTTCTTAATTATGCAAAACAAGTTACGGGAATTGCTATATACACAACACTTCACTCAACTCAACACCAAGGAGCCCAGCAGCAGTAAAGGTAAAAATGGCCCCGTTCAGAAACAGCTCTTGTCGCAGGATTTTCGCCTTAACAAGGGTTAATACTAAGGACTTCGTTCGCGTTTAAGCTTTCAGGTGCACTTGCAAGAGTTATTTTCTTATTTGCCGAAACTAACACTGCCCTACGCACAAGAAGTACCCTCATAGTTCGCGTCCTTAAATCCGAAAAAGAAGCGCATTGTACTAAATTTTCGTTAGTTATAGCTAAGATAGACGAGAGTCGATCCTATCTAAGCTGTGTTTCTCTAGGATGAATTTCAGGTAAAAAAAAATCAGGTTCCACGATGAACTCTCTGATGACGAAGGTCTCTTCCACAGCTGAAAAGTTCACACGATGCCTTGGTGTTTTTTATTTATGTCCACTATAAACATAGATAAGCCTTGTCGGACGAATACCGCCCATGGCTGTCGCGTCATCAGCCTCGCCGCTATTTAATTTGCTCCAACAGACAGATGAAGCCTCTTTCAGAAGTTTCCAGGTCATCGGGCATGCTCCTTAACTGTAGTGTCGATAGGGCTGTAGTGACAACCTACAGATTCCTCTTCTCTAGTCTGTAAAATCAAGAAGCTAGGCTCTAATCTAGTGCTGTGCTCTAAAGCAATGGGCTTTACCACGTTAAAGAAGTGCCAAGACTGCTACTCACTCGTCCCTATTTCCTCTCTGTTCTTCTGTTACTATATTAGTTTTCCTCGCCTTCCAAAGGTTTGGAGTGCTGAGAGCGCTGTAAGAGCCACATGCGCAACCCAGATGCCGCATTTTGTAGCAATTACTTTCCTGTTTCATTCATTTGTAATTCTGCGATTAATAATCAAAATTCATCAGGTCATCAGTGACGTTGAAATCAGTCGTTCGCTATGGTGTCGAAGACAGCGCTGGCCAGTGGCGATAAAGGGAAAGTATCCCGAAATGAACCGCTGCAAAATACGGCTTTAGAAGCAAGCTCCTAAGTTGCTGAGAAGGACGCTAAGTGGAACTCCTCAGTGTTAGGCAGACCATGCCACACCTGCGAGTGTCGGCGACTGTGCCGTCCTCGGAGACCCGTGTGACGCGCAATGCGTGGTCCGCCGTGGCCGCCAGCGGGCGCACCTCGCTGGCGTCGAGGAATGCGAGCCGGGGCGTCCAGATTTCGTCTTCCAGGTAGGTGGGCAACGCCAGGAAACTGTTCTTTCGAAAGAAGCTCAAGTTGAGCCGAGGGTCGCGCCACCGCAGACGTACCAGCGCCAGCAGGCCGAACTCCTGCCAAAAAGAAGACGGCGCTTACGCATACAGCCCGGGGTCACCCGCTACCACCCTGTTTCCACCCGTCTATTCATCGTTGGCAGAAGTGCGCGGGTCATTAACTGCTCCACCGCAGCGGTGGATGCGCTAAGTGGGTGGAACAGCTCCTGTGGCTATGCCAGTACTCTAATTGCGCTGTAAATAAAGATTCTAGGTGGGTGCAGAAAAAATGGCTGTGGTTTAGCTCTGGTTAAACCTGGAGTGACGCGATAGCTACAGCTGGCCGAGTGGAACTCGCTCGATCAGTCGAATTGAAAAGTCAGTCTTTCGCCGCTGCGTTTCGCTGGGCGTTCCTTCTACATCTTCGTCCCTGGAAGTGGATTCACTCTCTCCCCCTCTCCCCCCTCTCCACTCCTCCCCCACTCGGTTTCGCCGGCGCGCCGCGCCGCCTGCAGCTGCCATGGTGGCCACGGCGCCGGCACGCTGAAGGCTCGAAATGCTAGCGTAAATGTAGGCGCGCAGCGCGCACACCAGCTGCTTGCGCTGACGTCACACCGCGCATGCGCACAACTGACGAGGCGGGCGGCGTCTGCTTCGCCCACAGCTCCGCCGTCGGCGCAGCGGCGAGGCGGGCGGCGCGCACACCAGCTGCGGGCTAGACGTCACTCAGCGCATGCGCAAAGCTGGCGGAGCGGTGGTGCCACGGCTCAGCACGCAGCCACGCTGACCTTGCAAAGTGGCTGGCGTAGTGTAGCTATCGCTACAATAAATCATTTCAAGGAAAGCCTAAGCCACATGTTCATCGCGCACCGCCAAAGTTCGCTTGCAGCAGCCACAAGGCGCTGACGAATGTCATGGCGGGTAAAGAAAGCCTAGCGTTCTGGATTCAGCAAAAATCACTTGTCGCCCGGAAGACATCCGTTACCACCGAAAACCCGATACGATCGAAAAGGCGGAAAAGACATGTGTCGTGCCTGTCATAGCGTAAATTGGCTCCTAACTGGCGACATTTCCTTCTTCCCGCCATGTGGAATGGAAAAACAGCGTGCGTGTACTTTGAACCACATTATCCTATCAGTGGCCGCAATTTTATATTTTATCAAAGGACACTTCCCGTTATAGTGCAGACTGCCGGACTACAAGGAGTGCCTCATGAGGTCCACCAGATGGCCCGGCGGCCAGTGATGACCAGCACTTAACGCCTCTTGTAATACTGACGAAGCCTGTTTGACACCGCGGTCTTTTCCCGTTTAGATCATCTTCGTCGAGCTCATGGCTATACAGTTTTCACGATGCATTGAACATACGCACAGCCCTCATGTTTGGAGGCTAACTAATTAGGCGTCTAGAAGCTGAAATATTTCAGATCCCATAGATATTAAATAGGTAATACAAACAAAATGAGAATGAAAGTGAGAATGAAAACTGAAATACTCTATTTCATTGCGAGATAAAGTAGCCACAAATTCGTGGCGATAACACGTAACGAAACTTAGTGGCTCACCGACATAACAGGGTGTCAGGACTATCCGCAACACTGAAAAAGTCATTTCTCGCAGTACTACTAAAACAGTAATGCCGCCTTGTTAGTATCGGGCACCACGAGTACTACTATGCAGTGACGAGTATTCGCTATATATGACAGGTGTGTGAAGCCGACTTGGGTCGTAAAAACAATACACTTAGATATCCATCGTTATAACCTAGCATAGCAAACAAATATCATTATCCACCGCAATCGCATTAGTGAACAGTTCATATGTTTCTATGTTCACCGCAAGCCACAGTTCTCGACAGTACGTACTCGCCCGCAGCTCTCCCATCGCAGAGGTTTATTGAACTTGGTGAACTTTACCCCGCTGTTACGGCAACGTGCACTCCTCCTTTGTGATAACAACGACGTTAGTTCAAAGGACTCAGAGAGTTCTGCGAGTCAAGGGTACACGGTGAGCCCTTTGAAGCAAACCCAATTAGAAGTCGCTCAGCTCCTGCCCTTGACTAATTGCTCTGCTCAACTTAAACAAGAAAACAGCACTTGTAGACAGCTAGGAGAACCTCGTTAGCCAAATGCATCGTTGCAGATCTCTAAGCTTCAGGTGCGCGGCACAGGAGAGGGACGATCTCTTACCCGGAGACCAGGAGACCCGGAGGCATGCCCTGTGGAATGCATACTGAAAAAGTCTGTTTACCACACTCTCATGCCGCGGTATGTCTAATAGTTAAGAACATACTCAACTGCCTAATAGTTGAGAAGGCTGACATTGGTCGGCTTCTTTGTACCTGTGGGCTGAATCCACAAATTTCAGGTAATAAAGTAGCTTTGCTGTTCATTAAAACGTCATAGCTGCTACGCTATAGGATTCACGGCTGCCGACTAAAGCTTTGTCACAGAAATTATTTTTATTCTTCATTATTAGTACGTGCGGGTCAGAAACTAGACGATGTTGTTTGGTCTTCGTTCAAGCTGAGCTTGCTGAAGCATTGCCATTTTATACTGCAGCCTCTAAAGAATTTTCTACGCTGTTGGACAACTTTCAGTGCTGTTCAAACAAGCAGTAGCATTTGGACTTCTCGACGTATACATGCTGTATATCTTCTCTAACTATTTGGCAGTAAACCATCCTCCCTGCTGCCCCCTCCCAAGAAGACCTGGCGCAAGATGAGCATTTCAGTGTCTGTAAAAAAAAAAAAGGAAAAGACGTGCTGTGACAGCTTACATTTTCCGCACCGGACAGTGGATCAACGTTCATCAAACTCATGTCGAGGTAAACTTGCGCGGGCTCACCTAAACAATAAGAACAACGGGACAGCATGTGAGGCAGTAAAACGCCATTAGCAACTCGAAACATTCAGCGTCACTTCATGGCAAACGAAAAATGCGATTGGAAAAAGAGGGTGCGTGCAAAATCGATCCTTTTCAGCATTTTATGCGCACGACAGAAGTGACACGTTGGGTTTGAAACGTGAACTTATTTGTAAAACGTGCAAACGAACGTCATTTCAACCATTTTCATCAGTGTGAGATGCATCAAAGTTCACGGACATCAATTTTTTCGCGTGACAAATAATCCTTTCCAGCTGTGGTAGCTGAGAGACCCGCACCATAACACAAGTCATCGGCTCTTGACTTTACACTTCATTTTACAACAAAGCATCCTGGGATGTGTGAAACAGTTGGGTAGACCGTACATCTTACGGGTACGCAACGTGCAGTCTAACTAAGCTCAGCGTGTGCTCGTTCAAAGTCGACATTGCACGTTCATATCATTCTTACGCGCAACGTTCATATCGCCGTGTATTGCGACCGTCGCCACCGCACAGAACCAATATTCAACCCGCTGATCAGCGCATATATTCTTCCTGGTTAAAAAGGACATAAACAATGCATGAGATCGCGGGATATTGGCGTCGGGCGTAGTGCACTGTACAAAATCAACAGCCTAACAACGCTTCGGTCTGAGCATTTATTCCATTCTCACTGGCGCCATCAGTGAAATCTTATTTATCCTGGCCGTGATGTGCGACTTCCCAACGCAGCGCTGCACTCAAGTTATCTTCAATGTCCACTGGTGTCCTCGAAACAGGAACTGAGTGACGTCATAATGCGCAGCATGCGTGGTCCACTCGAGTGGTCAGCCCCCAGGGACGTAGAACACGGATGTGACCGACCTCAGTCTTCAAATCGGGGAAAAAGAAGCCTCTACAAGGACAGACGTACCCGAGACATTTTAATTTCATACCGCGATTCTTGGCAAACCACAGCGCCGGCAGCAGGCTCCGAACTGAAATCACCTTCAAACGCGCGTCTCCGAATGACTCGAAGAGGGCACCTCGTGACTCCAGGAACTGCAGTTCCCGAATTGCCCTTATATCTTTATTTTTGACAGCCTACGCACAGACGCTGCATGCCGATTCATTCCGACCGTCCGTTAGGTCAAAGAAAACCGCACGAAGACAAAAAACAGCAAGACGCTTCTCCTGGCTCAGGACCTCACTGTGTTTCCTGTCAGGATGTCCGCGCGAATGGGCGCCCCGCTGTGAGTCGTGTGGCGAGAAAAAAAAAGAGAAAAAACGACAAAGCAGTCTCTCAACGTGCACGTCAGGAAAAGTGTTCCATCGTCTAAACGAGGCAGGCGGCCAATACCTGCCCTCCTTCTTCCCGCGGTTTTCCCTCTCCTTTTCGCTCGCTTTCTCTCTCATCGTCCTGCATTGGCCAGAAGCCGAGACATTTCGGAATCCGCCAAGACGACGTTACGACGACGGGCAGACGGAGAGGGGGGACGTTGCAGGGCAGCAGGATTCCCCCGAGCGCGCGTGCTCGACAGCGACCTTGCACGACCCGCGCGCGCATTTTTGTGACGAAGTGGAGCCTGAAAGCGCAGCCCTTGAGTGCGAAGAGGAACGCACATCATAAGCCTAACACACACGCGCGCGCGCATTACAAGGACTGTGAGAAAAAAAGAAAGAGAGGAGGATCCCAGTGCTTTGCGGAGAGCGGCTATATGTCGAGCCAGTGCCGCTATAGCAGGCTACCCGGATCGGCGTCGCGAGCCAAGAAGTATAGCGCGGGCGAGGTCGCAGCCTCCGCAGGCTTGTGTCAGAGATGAACGATGTGCATGGGCAGTGGACGCCGCTCGATGAGATATGTGGTGATGGAAATGTCGCTTGACCGTCGGTTTTTCCTCTACGCTCTCTTTCTCAAGCACTCTAGCCGGAATCAGCCACGACCCCCAATGCTGAGAATTCCTGCAAGAACTGAGGAAACGAATCCTGTCTTTCATTTTTGTGTGCGTGTGGTTATGGGAAGGCTTCTTTTGATATTATTTTCGCAAAATGCAACCGATCTTTCCCTCTGACTTTGTTGAGGAAGATTTTTTTTTTATCGTGCTCAGAAAAGGCGCATCGAAGAATTGTACCCCACAAGCAAACGTCATTTCGCAGCCTGTTTCCGGCGGCCCAGCGCTGAACAAGATTCCATGGTCAGAGACGTCTTCGTTGAAATGCATGTGATGTTTTTTACAGGAAGCAGCAACACTCCGAACTTGCTTTCTTACGTCGCGCTGCTTATGTGGGCCGAGTATTCTTGCATATCTTCCCGTTCTGAAATATTTATTTAGTATTCACGGTAGCCACTTGCGCTTTTAATGGCTTAAAAGAAGTAAAATAGCTTGTCAACATGCAGGTCTTTGTGTTTGCATCCTCCGCTAAGTTTCGAAGTCATCATCAACCATAGTAAAATAAGCGAGACAGAACGGCCAAAATCTCTCATCATCACTGGCCAAACGTTGTTCAGAAGCCAGTATAGCTGTGTGAGAAGCGAGCAGTTTTTGAACTGGAAACCTTATGCTTTTGCCCTGGTTTGTTTTGAACTAGTTTCATGACGCTGGGAAAGCAAATAATTAGTAAAGCGCCGTTTGGTTAGAGGTTCAACACTTGACCTTTTTTCTATAAGCCGGGTGGCCCTTGCTCTTGCCTGCCTTGCGCTGTATTACACGCCGTGACAATAAATCACAATATAGAAAAAAATTGGCCTCTTTAAGGCACTAAGAGTCACCTTTTCATAAGAATGCAGATATTCGTGGGACCATCTGTTGTAAAGCAACTAAAGAACGTTTTCACAAAAACTGAGGGGCAAGAGATGCCAGCGGTATTTCGTGTTTTCTAAGAGCTGCAGGGTTTACTGGCTAGTAGCTGTTCTGACGCCAAGTGAGATGACTTCGGATCACCCGCCAAAACATTGCGCTTCTGGATGCCGAATTTCACTGCCGCATCTTCCCTGGACGCTCGCCGAGCACCTAACTTGAGCGTGTGCGCGTCTGCTAAAAGGCGTTGCACAAGTTGCGGCCTTAACCGAGGGGATGTGTCCTTAACCGACAAGCGAGAATTCGAAATGCTGCTAAGACTCGTTTCACGCGTGAGTCACGAAAAAAGAAAAATGCAGCAAAAACGCGCGGAAGAGAAGCCGGCAGCATTACGGGCACGCGCATGCATTCAGTGAGAGCGAGCCAGCAGCTCACCGGCTTGGGACGGAGCTACGTATTTCTTGTAGCCAGAGCCGAGGACGACAAGTTTCGTAGTCACCTCATCAACGGTCAGGTTTGCGTACGCGTACGACCTGAGAAAAAGAAGCGAAAGAGATTGTAATTAGAGAAGAAAGCGAGCTATCCCGGATATAGGACAGGTACGCGAGAGCTCGCGGAGGTAAATTATTACTCTACTGTGCGCAGCGCCCTTTCACCGAGTCTGGCAAGCGAATTCTAGGCAACGGAACGAGGTCAAAGCAAGTGTATAACCATGTGTGCGCTACGCATTGAGCGTTCGGTATTTCCAAGTAGCGAGGGAGAGATTGGAAGAGGTAAGCTGCAGCGTTGAGTTTGCTTACAACCACTATCGCAGATGTTCAAATGCTTTAACGCTCCGCTAACCCGTTTAAGTGTGACCGCTTTATCCTGCTTCTGCATCTGCTTACCCTCAGTGGTACGGGCGAGGAATTACCGGCTTCTTCTGGAAAGTAGAGACAGTCTAGCCACATTTGAGAGGTTAATGATAGAAAATTGAGCCGGGCTCCTATTCCGTCGTTTTCGGCCGCATCCGATTGGTCGAAACGCCAGTAGAGAATGAGGTGGCTCGGATGCAGCGAAAAGTGTCGAAGAAACGACAGGAACGTCACACACACAGTGTATACGCTACCATAACAGATGCCCAAGGCATAGACCTTCTAAATATAAACTAAAAGGAAAGCTTGCGGCAATGCACTTCATCCAACAAGCAAAACCGAGGCATGCCGGGAAGACGTGGCTTCGGATTGACATCTGGTGGCTAGATGGCTGTTTTGCGGATTGGAATTTTTGGTTGTTCTGTTCCCTTTTCAAATATGTTTTGTGCGCCTTGTGGTGATGTAGTTATCCACCTACGCATGCAGTTCATTTGAGATCCGAAGCTTCCGAAGGCTGCAATAACTGCACTGCAACGAATATGGTCACCGCAAAGAATGCGCAGTTAAAGTAGCTGTGATCCTGGGTGGTAAAATTAACAGATGCGACGTGTTTTCGCTGTGGAATGCGTCGATTATTTCACCTGAAATCACGCAAGATCTTAACCGTTTGTGTTGCGTTCCTGGCTGCACTACCGAGAAATGGAAATAATTTATCGTTTCCCTTTGGTGAGCGCTTCCGTGAGAGATTATAGTGACCGTGACCAAACTTTACATTCTTTACCTCGTAAATATTAATAATGTCCGTTAAGAAACCTTTAAGCTGTCTCATTTTCTGGAACAGCGCACATGCTCTGTATATCGCGACAACAAACGAAAATTAAAGACGCATTCGCCAATCCGCTTATTCTTTCATGCCTATGGGCACCGACGTGTTGTTTCAATGAAGAGCGGATTCGTGGGCTGCTTTGGATGATAAGCGCGAGCCGGCGGTTGATTTCTGAACTGCTACCGTCGTTGCTCATTTCAGCCTGGATCAGAAATGGTTGAAAAAATCGAATGGGACACTTAGGCTCCGCCTTAGGGGTATGGCACAATTATGTTAATAGGTTAATTAATGCTCACATATACGGAATTGGTCATTCTTTACGTTACGTTCATAGATCCCTGGGAGTCCCCATACCTGTCCTGGCAAAAAGCCGCTCACCAAATGGCAAAAAGCTGTCGATGATGTTTTATTTTCACAACTTGCGCGACGTTATCGTCGTTAGTTTAGAGACCATGGGATTTGCATGTGGGCTATTCTGTATGCCTCGTAATGCATCGTCAACGCTCCAAATTCATAAAGTTAGGGCTCTCACAGATTATACGAGACCCACTACACAGATTAAAAGTAAACCCTTGGACTCCTTACTTTTGGCAAAGGCTGTGCGTTATGGGGTATACGGCACGCCTGTAAATGTTTTTCATGGGTGCGGACTTTTCATTCGCCAGTCTGGTGGCCAGCGGGATAGTAAAGGGGAATCTATACCACATATATCGATATGTCAACCACACTTTGAGGCAAGGCCGGGGGATTTCAGCCACTCAGCCAGGTTTACCTGCTCCCTAACCGTAGTCCTGAATTCAGCTTGCTTCAAATGCGCATCTCAAAGAATGTGTTTGCTTATTCGAAGTAGCACACATTCGTGAAGCAATCAGTCTTACGCGAGCGCTTGCTGGTTTCAATGCGGCACTAGAAGCTGAGAGTTAACCGTCTGCTCTAAGTATAAGGACCAGTTCCGCAAGAGTCGTCTGTACGGGTCTGACTCCTTAGTCGGCCGCAGTTGCGCTTTTGTGCGATATTATCTGAGAAAGACAGCATGTGGTAAAAACGAATACATAATGCTGCGGCCTCCACCGACAAAGTGAAACCGAGATTCGTGGACGGCCTCAAAGCGCGATAAATAACGCCTTCAAATAATTGATAAAGAACATCTTCTACTTCAGTGTCTGCATTGTCAATAAACAACCATCTTGTTTGGAATCAGCGGTGCATGCCCGGAATGGAGGCTGGCTAAGCTGTAATTTCTGACGCGAAAACCAAACTTTGTAAAAGTACTCAAAAGTGCTGCAGCCACCCCTTTGTGACCCTCCGCCCGGTCTTCTCTTCCTTGTAAATGCCTCATTTGTGCTACCCGCCTTCCTGTATTCGATATGAGCGAACTAGCCTTATGACGCATCTTGCTAAATCGAAGTTTTTTCCACTATCTACTTTAAAAAGAACGCCGGAAAATCAGTTACTTACCCATACAATCCGAGAACAATAATAATCCGGCAAAGTCCTTCAATCATCTGAAATGCAAGCAATGCTCCGATGTAGGGTTTAAGAAGCGCGAGTTTTATTTGATTTTAATTTACGATAAACTACAACACATTGTATATAGTGGCCTCCGAAAGCCAGACAACGGCTTGAGCGGACACCAGAGCATGGTCATTATACAATATTGAGCAGCTTAATTAAATAAAACAGGCAGAAAAACTTCTATGAAAAAAAACATATTTTTGAATTGAATTCAAGGAAGCTTATTTCCAGATACACAGTAAATGGGCCTCGGGCGAAAACCTACAAGGATAGATTAAGAGATGCTCGAGGCCCAGTGTTACTGGAGTTAAAGAAACTGTAGTGTAGTGTAGTGTAGTGTAGTGTAGTGTAGTGTAGTGTAGCGTAGTGTTACTGTGTTACGTTCAGTTAAAGAAGATGTATCATCACGCAAAGTTTTCAGTACCGCTGGCACATGAAAACATCGCACACGTTCTCCATAACAGTTGCGGACACGAGACAAAACAAAGTGGACGAAGGTCGCGGGGAAGCTCGTACTGTCGGGAGTAAAATATGTGTATAACACTAGCGCTTCGGTTAGATGTGGTTGTATAGCCACTTACTTTCCTTTCCGGCAGCGCCTGCTCTCCGGAGAGACGAAGAGGTTATTTAGCTCGTTTCGACGCCACTTGGCGTAACGTCACAAAGGCTACGTGCCATTTCCCACTTTTGCATCCGACAGTACACCGTGCCGCCATTTTGCGTCCAAATACTCGTGTACTCGTGTATTTCAACAATTGATGAAAATCTTTCATTCTCAAGGAATACGACAGGTATAGTGTCGCAAATGGTAGGCATATTGTGCGTAACAGATTTTAGCATACTTTAAAGCATGCAATAAACCAACCCCCGTATTTTTTTTTCTCTTATGTCTGCTTCTATTATGAACGAAAACATGTCTGTGATCTTATCGAGATTAAAAGCACTTTTTTCTCTCTAAATATATGCTATAGCGCTTACACACAAAGTAGACGCCCAACATGTGGCAACAAAAATAACACCACTAAATTAACCACCATATTTCGCCACTTTCCAATCCTCAAATACCTAAATGAAGTTTTCTATTCTGAAACAATGTTTCGGTCGTTTGTGACACTAAAACGGGAGTGAAAGAAGAAAGAAGTGCCGTAGTGGATAGCTCCGGAGTAGTTTCGACCACCCGGAGATCTTTAACGTGCACTGACATCGCACAACACACGGGTGCCTTAGTGTTTCGCCTCCATCGAAACGTGGCCGCCCGAGTTTCGTGCTTTTGTTGCTTAAGCACAGCACCGCCTATAACGTCCAACTTATTCTAAATAATTCGTCTGGTTATCTGTCTGTCCTTCCTCGTCAGGGGGGTCTTAAACCAAATTGTTGCTAGTGTTCCTATATATGCTCCCGCAGGAGCAGAGTTGCGCGACTGCTTTCCCCGCGCCGCTCGTAACACTATTCGCGTAGCGGCGATCACGTGTTCACGCTGACGCATTTTGTTCCAAACCGTGTCTGCTCATGCCCAACACATGAGCGGGAGGGGGACAGCCGCTCCCATCTTGAGGACAGTCTCCTTTGTTATCCGACTGAGGGGGTATTGTGAAGCCCCCACAGAGATAAGGAGGGGTGTTTCTAAAGGGCCGTCTCGTGAGGCTCCTGCCACACGAGAAGCAGCTTTCCCGCAGAGCTTGGAACAAAATGGCGGACCTTCGCGCAACTCTGCTCCCTGCGGGAGCATATACAGGAACACTAATTGTTGCCTTGAAGGATCAGAGATAAGTTCCCCCGTCAAGCAACCCTAAATCCGCCTCGTTCGAGAAGCCCATTTGTTGCCTTTTTTCTGATGGCACAGCATGCCGAATTCTCTTCGAAGACTCAGACTCATTCTCATCTGCCGAACTCTCGTAGAGCTAACTCATTTAAACTGCTAACGTCTGATAAAAGATCACAGTATCAATAAATTAAAAAATTCAGAGTGCGCCCCCTCCGTAACCTCAATTGCTTGTTTTCATTTTTCCTTTCATGCAAGCATGCAAGCTGAACCAAAACTAACTTAAACAAAGATTTAACTAAGAAGCGGACTGAGAAGCGACCTTGCCAACTCTAGTAGAGAGACAAATTAGTTTACATCGACCGGATAGTAAGCGTCCCGAATATCAGTAGCTTGTGTAACGAAATTTTCGATAGGTTTCAGTCTTTGTACAATTGGATATTTAGTTCAGAAGGTGCAACGCCGATGTGTGAGCAACGAGCTACACTACGAATCAAGACTGCACAGAACTAAAAAAGCTTTCACACCACACAGAACAACTTGGTATCTAACAAAACACGTGCACTTCGATTTCCTTTTAACAACTCCTGCCTCAATCGCAACGCTCACCGTTCGCGGCTCAAACCGTGAGTCCCCAACTAGGCGAGACGGGTCGACACTGCGCCCCATGTTGCGCAGGAAGCCGGGCCAACCAGTAAGCGCCCTACTTCTCCGCTCTCTGCCGCGTTCCAACCGTTACGGCGGCCAACCGATGTCCTCCTCTTACAATACTGTCGCGCGGGAGCATTCAGAGTATTTGAAGCTAATAATACTCAATTCCAACAATTCCAAGAGACAATAATCCCCTGAGAGTACTGCGTCTTGCTACAGAGCCTCGCAGCAATATTTGATTGCCCATCCTCGTGTAGCAATCCCCGTAACGCGAAAACGTCGCTGGTCCAGGACGCGCAAATATAAGACCGCTAGCGTATGGCCTCTTTGTACCTTTCCGAAACGGAAGACAACTAAGTGTAGATAATCCTACTTCTGGTCTGACAATAAAACTCTGTTGCTCATTCTAATTTTCTACCATTAGCGTAATAGTTAGGACAGCACAACCTCATTTTCGTCTACTCCGGTTACCCTTGTGCACTTAGAGCTCCGCAAGTCTCTAAGCCATTCGGAAATCGATAACGTACGATATCACCAGACCCATCTAGTTTTGTAAAGCTCGAGAGCAGAGAAAGATTTCTCGTTTATATGAGGAATGTCCCGCCTTTAACTATTTGCCAAAACTCTCTTTAGAAACATGCTCTCAAATTCATTACAACCTACAAAACTATTTGAGATCTTATGGGGTATGTGGAACATGGCTAAAATTTTGAAATTTCTCGTTCGTCTATAGGCCTTGTCATGCGTGACAATAGCCGGTACTTAGCGCCCAGTCCTGACATAATTAGTTGACATATCCGCTAGGCATACAAGGGTTAGTTGAATGTATGTTCCACCGTATTAGTGTTTTATCGGCCGCAAAAGTTTACGGGCTGGGAGTGCGCGGGAAAAATTTTATTTGAACGCACTCACGCATGGAAATTGCCTCAGAATGTCTGACGGTGTGTAGGAATATACATGCTTCAGTAGTTGTTAACATTGCCGCCTAGGCGGCTGGGTCGCAAGGCAGCGATGCAATAATTTTACACCAGCATAGGAACGCCAATGTTGCACTAAGCTATCGTGGTTTCTCTGAAGTTCGATGACGGATGTATAGCCGGCCAAGTCTTTAGCTATATGCTTGACGGGCGCCTTTTTTCCGCTCCTGCACTTTCTGGCGAATCAAATTCGTGAAAAGATCAAATCTCGGCACGGGCTCTCCAAGCCCGTGCTTAATCTTGATCTTTCAGCAAGTCTGCTTCGTTCTAAGGTGCAGGAGCACGAAAAACGCAGCCGTCGCTCACGCTGGGTAAGGTTTGGCTGGCTGTACATAATTCACGCTCATTTCGTGCGACAATGTGCACGTTTTTATTTTTAAAACAATTTAACTTCATCACAAGAATTATGAATGTATATATCACATCCACACCCCATTATTACATTTCAATATCCTTCTAGAAAAAACAAAACTAGAAAGTAATCAAGCAAGTTCCACAATAATCATGTAAAGCAGGCCATCCGAAATGAAGTGCAAACACTGCCGCCCGAGAGGACAAAAGTGGTGGTAAATAAATCATTTAAAAACAACTAAATAAATAAACGTGGACTACGAGACGTACCAAAATAACCGAAGAGATTGCAAACCATACTCACGCGTCGGCCTGCTCGCCGGTCAAAACTCTGAGGCCGCAGAATTCAACCCACGCACGTAAATTCATGCGAGGCAAGCGAATCGTTATCGAAGAACTCATTACTTCGTAAAGCGGATAACGACTCAGAATTCAGCAGTAGGCGCGCGGCAGCGATCGAATGCCCTCCGGCATGACTCGTTCATTGCTCATGATGTAGGCATAAAATGAATAAAAAGATAATAAAATGACCACAGACAGCAGCAGAACCTAGAAGAAACGCTTACACCTTATTTGCTTACAGTTACATATAAGTCTCCATCTTCATTCCTATCTTCTTTTTCTTTTTTGCTCATTGTTAGCTTAGGAAAGACCTCCAGGACAAGAACTAAGTCGCATTATATTTCTCTCTTTTTTTTCTCGGAATATTAATTTGCCGCCTCGTTCGTCTGCCGGGCAGATTATGCTCGTTATCATCCGAGGCCAGACAAAAGAAAACGTGCCCGCGGGATGTTTCCCTAAATTGTTTCCGCCCCCCCCCCCCCCTCCCGATGAGAAATTTGAGAGAATAAATAAGCAGATAAAACGCACGTAGGGTCGCAAAGCAGGCGCGGTCGCCTTCGCTTTGAAGTCGAGCTCACCCGCCTCGACTTCGACGCATGCGCTGCAGCGTCTCGGTGAAGAACAAAGGTCTGAGAACGCGAGCTCTGACGCACGGCTTGCAAATTACTAACACCGACCTCTCGAAAACTTCTTGCGGAAGGCGTAGCTGAGGAAGCGTATAAATGGGAATAAAAAAGTAAGAAGCAGAACGGTACTACTACTCGTCATTTACTCTGCCTGAGTCGCGGGCACAGCATGGGATGGAAAATCATCTTCGCCTGCCCTCGGGGCCTGAATACGAAACTATGCACAAGAGCCCACGGAGGAGAACGTGTGCATCGGTGTTCCGCGCGACGTCAAATACTGTACCGCCGTTTCAGTGGAAACGCTGTTCGGGGTGCGTAAAACGACTCGATGCAAATTAAAGTTTTCCGAGACTGTGCTCGGCAGCCGTGCGCTGAAAATGCCTGTGAGTAAAGGGTATGGACATCCGGACAAGCATATAACTATAACTTCATGAATTAGGCCGCTCGTGGAGGGTTGTTCTTCTCGGCCTCAGACAAGTATCTCCACTTCTCGCTCCTTCTCGGGTTGTGGAATCAAATTATTATTCCGCCCCTGAACTCGAAAAGCGGAGGAATATGAATATGCGGGTGGCATAACCGCTATAACCTATCGCTGCTATCATGTCTTTCTTGTTTTTTGACACGATCAGGGTTGGAGGAGTTTCCTCCTTAGAGGTTTCGGTGGTTGCTTTGGATCGAAAACCAGGGGGACGATCGATATTTTCAGATTTCTTTTGTGTTTTAATGGCTCGATAAAATGAAAACAAGCCAAACGCATGACATTTCGTCAAAACAACAACGGATGCATGAAGCATCGTGACGGATTGAATGGAGGCTGCCTTCGACTCCGTTGCGTGTGTGAACTGTGCCGTCCCAATACAACATATTCGAAATTATAGTAGTTATTATTGTCATCACAATTAAGAATTCTCATCCACTTTGCGTATAGTAAAACACCTTGCAGCATTACTGGCGGCTGTCTGAGGCAGGTGAGAGCATATTTCGCTAACTTATTAACGAACGGATTAATCAGTATTGATTAATAAACCTTTTAATCACTGCATACACGGGAGAAAGTTCAGATCAATGGGCTTTACAGCACCATCGCTAAAGAAATCAACGTTACGTTAAAAGACTGGGCAGTTGAAAAAAAGTTTAAAAACTAGGAAAGCTTTTCCTCGGTTCTCTTTCCTCAAAAGACAAAAAGAATAAATTCATGCCTGAGGTCTGTTTTCCTTTTTCAAACAGCGCACAAAGTAAGGAACATGACTTTTTAATGATGTCCGAATAAACGAGCAATAGCCAAAATAAATAAACACCCGGCAAGCGCAGTTTGCATCAGAAACAAAACGCACTCGATCAGGGAGGTTTTAATTCGAGGAAGTAGTTTCGGTAAAATTAAGCAAACAACTGGAGATATTTTTTTTTCATATACTATCTAATAACTCATTAGACCAGGTACGGGTTTTCCGGGCTAGCGTTGCAACTTGTATGTCCCAGAGATAACACTATTCATGATTTACTAATATTAGGCTACAGATAATTTTTAACTTCGACCGTGTGCTCAATAGCAACATAAAAATGCGCAGAATGCTTATATCGCTCTGCGAACCTATGTCTGCCTAACATACCATAGACGAAATGGGCTGGGGCTCGGTATCGAACCGCAGTGAAGCACAGTCTGTTAACGTTATTTCTGATATTTTCTTTTAATGCAATGGCATTAAGCTATCGTCGCACCAAAACCCAGCTGAGTGTCACGAAATTCGCTGATTGGCCGAGGGAGGTCACGTTACCTTGTGAAGTCGTCACAACCTGCCCATCGTGGCAGGTGGCAACCTGGCCACCAGATTATAAGCAATTTTTCGACCTTGGCAGGTGGCCATTCAATTAATAATTGGCTGAGAGAGGTCATGTGACCTTGTGAGGTCACCACAACCCGCCCCTTCGGGTTGTGTGCAACCTAATTTCTAGAACAGACGCGTGGGCGAGTTGGTAATCCACGAATGTAGACATCGCAAAAAAAGAGCGCTGTCTACACTAAATTCTGGACAGCAACCAGATGAAGAATCGGAATCAAAAATCAGAAAGATATGATCGCAGAGGTACAAATAAAGATCAGACGAAACAAGCAAAGTGTAACAAAGGTTTGAACAGTATGGCTGCTAAAAAATTAGAGTGGATACTTAACCTACGCCTTCAATGTATGACGCGGAAGCATAGTGGGTTAATTCCCATGTATGCAGAAGGCCATTCTCTACTTTACACTGACATATCAATCGTAGTCCTCATACCCCTCCCGGCGCAGTAGTGCAGCGGTTAAGCGATGCGCCACTGCCCTGCGATGGAAGGTGCTCCCACCGGGGGCGTTTGTGCGACACAGGTTGCTTCTCCCAAGTGACCAATCATTAATTTGACTGTTATCCGCCACGGTGGTCAGAGTTTGCTCACAATCCGGTGGGCAGGGTGAGATGACGCCGCAAGGTCACGTGACCTAGGTGGCCCACCTGGTTGCTTCTCCGGGGATTTTTCTCTCACAACGCCTACGATGCCGGATTTTCCGCACAACGGAATCCTTAACGCTACCGCGTTAAAGGTCATATATGCAAGTGACGTCACCATCACAGCGTAGCGGATACCTGGTACTGCAGCTAGCAGTCCGAATATGGTGGCTGATGGGCCGATAACTGGAAATAAACTGACGAAAATGCACAGAAGTTGCAATAAAAATGGCGAAAATTGTGAAATCCTATCATTCCACTCTTATGGCGACTTAATCGTCCCCACCATTTTTTTCATCGCTCTCTGCGCTGTGCTCTGCCTCGTTTTAAGCTTTTTTCCTTATCTTCCAAGTGTCGGCTGTGCAGGGGAGATAAGACAACACCAAGCTAAACCATTATAATTTCAACACACATGGCACTGCACATGTGATTCCGGGACATTTAATGCCATAACATTAGAGGTCCCGTTCTCGAGAAAAACCGGCGTATGTCCGTGTCACGAAAAAGCAGGTGGCCTACCTGCCACGGTGAGAAGGTAGCAACCTGCCCACCGGGTTGTGGGCAACCTGCCCACCGAGGCATGTGGCCTTGAAAATAGTTCAAATTCAATCCAGTTGCCGCTTACCCGCCGTGGCCCTGCGCACTAGCTTGCTGGTCGAGAGATAAGTAGCCTCCCGAAGAACTATCTGTGCAAACATACCCACTAATTCTGGACAAAAGCGTTTTTTTAGCGGAAAACCGTTTATGACCGCAATTATTTAATGTAATGTAAGATTTTACTATAACAGTCAATATATCCACAGATCACCCGGCGGCAGTTTTGTATTTTTATTTTTCTATTCACGTTTATGCTATCGTCAAAAGCGTTCCCCATTGGTTTTCTATGGCAGTCTTAACAGTTCGATGCGATCGATGGAAACACTATAAAAGAAAGATTTTGCTACATATCAGAATAATGAACCATTAATTTCAATATTTCCATAACAGTGTCTAACAATTTTCCAATCTTCAAAATTTTTGCCCGAGAAATCTGGACATGATGAGCCTTAAGGAAGCTCGGGAAAAGCCACCTGGATCTCACAAGCCCCAGCGGTGACTGTGTTTGAAACAGCCACCTGCCGGGGCTGTGGCACATCGCTTAACCACTGCACGACGGCGCCAGTAACTGCATGATGACTCCCCGCGATCTATGGATCTATGAAACAGAAGGAGTACTTACATGGAAAGGATCTCTAATGCTATCGCGTTGTATTCTTAAGGGTAGGTTTAGCGTCCTCCAAGTTCTTTCTTTTTTTTTTTTCACTGAGGCTCACAAGCTGCCTCAACATGCACCACCGAAGTATTGGAGGTTAAAGACTCCAATAAAAGCGATAATTAACTCGAAGAAAAAAATCAAAAATTAATTCTGTATACAATAAAAAGGGAAAGAAAGAACATAAAGAAAGCTCAACCAAGACAGCCAGAGCCTGGTTGAGAAATCGTGACAAGTCTGGTATGAGATTTCGTTGTTGGCTTCCTCACAGTTTTGTACGCACTCTACTCGTTTAGTGTATTTGCATGTTGTGTTACGTGTAACCTTTCATGTTCAAACTGTTCTGTTAAAAGTGTCCTGAACGTTTTTAAAAGGATGTTTTATAGGATTTGCATGGATCCTTTCGTGTATATAACCTTCATTGAGAGTGAAATTGCAGTCTAAAAATCTGTTCGCTTTAGCACCGGAGTATATTATGAAGCTTACCATTCCTACAAGAACAAGGAGAAAAATTCCCGATTTTTTAGCATTTTTTGTTTCAATCGGCATAAGGTAGCTTGTTATTTCTTGCCGATTTTTTCCCTCGCGACTTTGTTACCGGACACTACTCCAAATAACGGTAAAAGTTCTCTGCTTTGTTTGCTAGGCATACAAGAGTGAGTTATCTGATACCTTTTGAAGCGAAAGGAAAGCTACCGTGACCGGTAAAAGTGGCAGAGTGGAAAGCCAGGCGAGTCGCAGGGCATTCATCTTCGAAGAAGTGACGACACACCGAAACCGAGGGACAAAGTTCTACTGTTGTGGGACGTGTAGTGTTGTCCCTCTTCCTGGGTCCGCGTGTTGCACGCTTCTTCGAAGATGAACCAGTTAAATCTCGTGAAGCGTAGAACCGTGTTTGAGATATCGTTGTTTATATGTATTTTGCGTCTTGTATTCGTTTAAAAGCATGCTAGTTCTTAGGCTCCCTCTTGCTTTAGCCCAATGCCAAAACAAAGAAAGCCATTCGCGGGAACCCTACACGCATACCTAGGATTTCTCTCTAGGTGGTGTGTTCTTAGTGCACGGTTTTCTCTGTGCGAATTTGATAAAAAGCATCCCCTGCCGATATGCACCGCGCCTAAGGGTGTTCCAGCAGAGGCGAAAAATTGTTAAGCAATACTCAGCACAGTCCTCCGAAGAGGTGATAATAACGATCTCCACTCGCTATGCGGAACTCTGAAGAAGCCGAGGCCAGCGACAAAACAGAGAACAAAAACCTTACCCCGGCTCCCTGGTTATTGTTGTTGTCGATGTTCTATTCGGTTCAGATGACACATACCCACGATGAGGGACCGGCCAGGATTGATGTAGACTCTCCGAACAAAAAAAAAACGGATGCAATATCTTCGGTATAGAATTCTTCCGTTTTTTCTTCTTCGTCTTCAAAACAAATGGTTCCCTCGGTTTTCCACCCGCGTGCCAGGATAGCGTCGCTTCGTAAGTAGAGCTACCGTGTATTGGGTATTTGTTGCGATGAATATTTCCAACGCCCTTTTTTTTTCAGCGTCCTTCATATCAATGCTTCGCCGCTCTGAGTTGAACGAGCGCTCGGTGCAAACTATGCAGGACAACGCAGCATTGAATAGACAGACAAAAAAGGCTTGAGATGAAATAACGAGAAGGCTCCCAGATCTTGCATCGCCTCCAAGGAGTGAATTGATGCCACGGAGTTCCCAAAAACACCGAGCCAAATACAGTCCTAGTCGAAGTTATCCCGGTGTATGTATTGCGTGTTGCATGTTTGCCATGTAATGTTACGTGTGCACCTGCGTTGTGTTCGCCCCTTCAAATGAGCTGTTTGTATTTTTCTGCCTGAAAACAAAGTGCGTTAATAAAAGAAATAATAACCTTTCTATCTCATCCCCTCAGGCTGGCACTTCGAAAAGCGAGGGCTTTCGAAACAGTGCAGTATTAAGTGACAGATTTGTACTTTTAGGGGCGGAACCCATCTCTCTAGTTTCTGACTGAAGCTCGGCCGGCTCCCTATAAACCGGTGCCAACATTATCCGCTACGCTTCCACTGAGTCCCATTCATGAACCGAACTCTTTCACTGCATGAGTGTGACGGCGACGTGTTATGTAAATCCACGTTCGCAGAGTCGGCCCAAACCTTGGGGACAACTATAGTGTGCCCCTTTCTTCGGCATTCTCGTTCCGCCCGTGGGCGGCTTTCATCGGCGCGTCCGGTTGAAGACAGTTCCCTAAAGAACGTAAGAAGCAAAAAAAAAAAACACTGGCAGCCTGCTGCGACAATGTGTGGCGCTGCCAAGCTAACGCGAAAAGAACAAACAGTAAGGAAATAAAAAAAAGAGAGAAACGACCATTACTCGGAGCTTTGTCTCGGAATACGAATGAACAGCTTTCCTTATGTTCGCTTCGAAGAAGAGGCTGGGAGCACTGCTGCGGAATGCAAACACAAGCGTACAAAAGTTGAAGGAAAAGATAAGCCGCGCAGCTCTGGCCGGCTTCACTACAAACACACACGCTCCCTCTTTGCAGTGCTGTCTTGAAAATTAAGTCTGAAGAAAAGAAAAGAAACAGAACTCTAAGGGAGCAGTAAAAAGTTCGTGAGGAGGCACAGCCTGTAATCTCCCCCGCCGTGGCCCCAAGGTCCGCGAAGGTGGGCGGCCGGGTAAAAGTGCGAAAATAAGAGCGTCGCCAAGGAGAGACAAGAATGGGGCGCGAAAGATACGGCGGGCTCGAGGTGGAGAATACGAAATTGGAGCCGTTCCGCCCCACTTGGTGGCGTGAGTCGGCACCGCCCTGCTGCTCGTGTAGCTACGCGTGTGCCCAGTGTTGGCTGTTGCGCGCAGCGCGAGCGGAGTGTACGAGAACAAAAACTCTTAGTCTCTTCGTCTCCCTGCCTGAGTTACCTGGAGGAGCCAGGTAACTAAACTTCTATATTTCAAAAGAAGTTGCATGCCCCCTTGTACGAACTTTTCTCTCGCTATCACTGAAAACAACCACGCATGCGACTATCACGGCTAGCATCACGTTTCCCATATGCATACGCGGCGCCTGAACGTGCGAAGTGGTACCTCGTGAATGCGAGGCGCCAAGTACTGCACGTAAGTACTGCAAGTACTGCGGAGCAAGCACTGCACCTACCTGGAAAGGCAAGTGCAGTTCCTGATCCGGTCGCAGTTGCCGGCCTGTTCCTTGTCATTTCATTTGATCTAGTTTAAACATAAAATTTTTTTACCTTCATGCTCGGCAGATTCGGGTGAACATCGTCCGGAAACCGCGGCAAACCTGAAGCCGAACAAAAGGGCGAGCGAACCTTTCGGGAAACTTGTACCCGTCAGAACGATATGAAGCAGAAAAAAAAAATTGACAGGTGATCGATGTTTGATGGGACGGAAATGCGCAGCATTAGACTTTAATTCCCGTTTGCATGGCATGACACATCGAAAACATGATGGTGATGATGATGACCTCAGGCTTAATGACAAGTATCCACGGCGGCGGATTGGCCAGGGTGCATTGCGGATACAAAAGCACTCATGGGATCACACACACTTCTTTACGTCCACCTTTATTGCACAGTTCGTCTTCTTCGTACTTCTCTCTTTTTGGTCTTCTCTTCCATGTCTGATCTACAGTAGCCATCGACACTCGGTTCTGGACAAGTGGTTCTGTTTGGTGGGAAAAATTCGTGTGCAGGGCATGCAACTGTTTCACTCGGTTCTGGAGGTCACTCGCACGCAACGGCTTCAACGGAAGAATGGCATCTGGAGCCCGCGCGCCGCTCAGCTGACTTTCCTCCTCACCCTTCAACTTCCACGATAGCCAATCCCGGGATCATTACCGTGGCAACCACCCTCAGACTGCCCATTTCGCCATCCGCATCAGAGCCTCCTCTGTTCACGGTAGCCACTTTCTGGGCTCTTCCCGCCGCAGCCACGTTCCGGGCCCTCTCTCCTACAAATGCAGCGGGGATTTCCCTCTCTTCATTTTGCCACGTACCAACCGTGGCAGGTGGTTCTCGGCGTCTTCAGAGAACTCCAGACGCTGGACAGTTTTAACCCGATAGCTATGTTTTACCGCGATGGCAGTTCGAATTATGCGGAGTTCGAATTAAGGAGAGCCCCGAACAAGCTCTTTTTATAACGTGCGATGTTGATGGCACCAAGCATTACTTCGAATAAACCGGAAGTTCGAATCAAGCGAGCGCCGATTAGCGAGATTCCGCTGTAATAACAACTTCCCACAAGAAGTCATTTAGCATTGCACTCCCGTATGGTGCACTTGCAGGACGAAAGAAAGCTTTGTTTAGGTGTATACTTCGAAAAGGACACACTGCTACGAGATTGAACGCGCCTATTGGCACCCTAAAATTGGTTGTTGCCAGCGTGGGCTCTTTTGGCCACTGATCCCAGAGGCGCCTTCTAAAAACTCTGCATATAACTGTGGCCAGTACGCAGCATAGAATCTATACTAATCTATATCTAAGAGCAGCGCCCCCGTGAGCTGAGCTCGAGGGTACGTAGACAACACAAGGTCTCACTACTCTTCTTTAAAGGCCGTTCACACTTCTCGGTTTATATACGCTACCTCTGTTCTAGAAAACTACCAAAAAAAGAAAAAAATCAGTGGCACCTCGCTCGAACGCGGCCAATAAGAAATCGGCGATAAGCACGGGATGCGGAGAAGCGCGCAGGCCTTGCGCCGCCGTCTGCGCAGCTGTTGTCTTTCGCTCGCGCGATCGTATCGGGACGCTCCGAACGCGTAAGCCTACCTCGCGCGACAAACAGCGAACCCCTGGGCACCGTTCCCAGTTCACGTCGGCGCGCCGGGTGCTGAGGCGTCGCAGCGTACGTGCTCGGCTCGGCGACCGGAGATAGACGGGGCGGGCCCCAAGAATTGAGATGCCTGCACGAGGGCTGCGAATGCGGCTGGCTGAACGTAGCGACGCGCCGGGTGGTGCGCCTCTCCGACAGATGTGACGAACAAGCTCTGCACCAACTTTCGCAGCGAGGAGGCACCGTTGGCACAAAGAGAAAGGCGAAGGCGCGAACAGTGTACGCAGCTGGCGCAAACAAAGCTAGAAAGAATTGATTGGGAGGAAGCAACGAAGAAACAATCAAGCGATTGGTAGCTCCGATGTGAGGATGCAGATGAGAGTTGAATATTGAGACTGCACCATTGAATAACAGTTTTAACGCGACAGAGTTAACGGTCGCGTCTCGCAGAAAAGTCGGAGCCGTTGGACGTGAGCTAAAAATCCACGAAAAATCCCCAGAAGCAACCTAGGTGGCAGGTAGGCCGCGTACTAGGTCACGTGACCTTCTGAAGACGTCACAACCTGCCCACCGGATTGTGAGTAAGCTGTCCACCGTGGTAGGTGGCAGTTCAATTAATTACTGACCGCTAGGCGTTGCTCGGGAACAGCAGCCTGGGTCTCACAAGCACGACTAGTGGCAGCCCCTGCCATCGCAGGGCAGTGGCGCATCCCTTGACCTTCTCACCACTGCGCCAAGAGTGAAATGCGAACTCCCAGAGGTCTATGAATGTAAAGTAGAGACTGAACAATTCCGCATATGTGGGCATTAATTAACGCTGTCGCGTCATGCTCTTAAGGCGCAGCTTAAGTATCGCCTCCAGTTTTTTTTTTTTTTCAAATATGTTAATTTAACTTTGAAGTATGCAGCAAGGTGGGTTCGATAGCAGAGGTAGATGATGGCGTGAATAGAGAGGAATACTGCGCTCAGCTGTAGCCGAAGTTTAATACTGTAACTGGCCCTTTTCTATAATACTAATAATGTTATTTCATTATTCAAAATTCGCAAAATATAGTGCGGCGCTGTCAATTCCCTTCAGCGGGCGCAGTGATGTTTCATTAGGAGAATTTTCTCCTTTGCAGGGAATTTTAAGAATATAATCTGGCGAAAAGGGAGTTTTGTGGGGTTTCAGGGATATTTAAGAAACGAAATTGTCTAATTTTGCCCAAATTGCGTAGTTTGGTACTGCAGCAAAAACGGGACTCAAATGAGGGTTTTTGGGTCTGAGGAAATTTCCGCTTACAACACTGAACACCGGTGAGTGGCAGGGCCCGGTGGCTGGCTACACATCAGCTGACACGTACATTTGAGAAAAGAAAAAATTATGGAATAAAACTAATACACTAACTTGAGATTTTCTCTACTAGCTTTTCTCTCTAGTTTCTAGTAACGTATGTTGCCGGGCTAGTTGGTTTTGCATTTTTGACCTGTCCTTCGTCTCCTCGTCTTTTTGGGCGTGTACTTGCAACGCCGTGCTTTTTAAAAAACTCTTTTTTATAGTTTATTTTGTTTCTTCAAGTCCAGTTCACTTTCTTACACAAGTCCACTGGAGACAACAAACTAAAAATCGCCACGTACTGCGGCACAGGAAAACTATGCAGAAAACTAATAATAATTGTGAACTATGAGGAGACCGCACTGAGTTTGAATTCTTCAATCTAAACAAATCATACAGCCTCTGAATTATCAAAGCTGTTCGCATTCACGAGTGGTTCGCGACTTCACTGTCGTTTCTGCTGCTGTATCATCGGTCACGCCTCGTCTCCATCGGCAAACACGCTGCCGTCCGCCAATCACGAAGCGTTCAAATTCAGAAAAAGGTCAGGGAAGGAGATCCTTGATTAGGTGATGCCACCTTCGTAGTTTGCAGACTTGTTGGCGCAGAAATAGAAGCCAGCGAAGCCAGGAGCCCAACTCTCGAAGCTGTTCTTGCGGCACAACGGTCCGTAAATGGCCGAGTGCCTTGGCTGGCATGCGGCTGGCCACTAATATTGACCGAAATAACGGGCACGAGCCAGCCTCTTTCCAAATTCTGCATGTTTCAACCTTTTAAGGAGCTTTGTACACGATTTTACACACAGCAAACATTAAGGCATTCGTTTACTGAGTCGGAGTACTCGGGTTCGAACCCGACCAGGGCGGCCGCGTTTTGATGGAGGTGAAACTCAAAAGGCGCCCGTGTGCTGTGCGACGTCAGTGTACGATAAAGATACCCAAGTGGTGGAAATTATTCCCGAGCCCTTCCGTACGGCACCTCTTTCTTCCTTTCTTCTCTTAGTCCCTCCTTTATCTGTTCCCTTGTGGCGCAGTTCGGGTGTCCTCCGAGATATGTGAGACACTGCGCCATTTCCTTTCCTCAGAAAACAAGAAAACGTTTTTTCTGCGAGTGTGGTGCACAGCAAAGACTTCTCTGTTTTAGGTGACCTTAGCATTCTTGTCACCGGTGGGATGGTTCGTTGTGCCGTCTAGCGAATCCAGTAAATATTTCACAAAACGGTGAGTTTAGTAGCACGTAGTCTGCCATTTTCACGCAGGCAGATTTTGCCCCAAGTGATGGTATCATGTTTCTATTCTGAATTTCACGTAATGTGCATTTTGAAAACAAAGTGATTGCACGATCCCTCGGGAAATAATCTGACAAATCCTGGCATTTCGATGTTCATATTGCTTTCCATTGTGGAACTTTGTATGAAATTTTTACGTGTCTGTAAAAAGTTACCTGTTGGCGTTTTGCATTGGAAAATTAGCGAACTATATTTCTTGTGGCCTGCTTGCACTATATGTGTCGAAAATGTTCGTTTTGAATCAAAATTAGGACCATAGTGCATGAAAGCGTTCAGACATCGGCTGTAGTTTGCTTGCGGTCGCTGTAGCTTTTAACTTCTGGGCAAACAAACTGTGAGGCAGATCGTAGCATTGCCTGCTGGAGCAATGTGTGGCGGAAACTTGCCCTTTGGCATTGCACAGTTTTCGTCCACACGCGTCTTTCCCTTCTTTTTTTTTTCTTTTCGCAAACACGCACGTTCTGGTCGAAGAGGCCGCGGTGCTTTGTGAATGGCATTAGAAGGAACGAAAAAAAAAGGGATTGCCCCAAGAATAGGGACTACGTGCACGTCTACACTGGCTCTCATTCGTAGAGAATGCTGCTGACGTCAGCGTCCGTCGCACGCAGCGGATCGCATTTCAAGTGCGGACGACGGCAAAAGGGAAACCTTGTGGCGCACTCAAAAGGCCAAAGCAACGCGACGCTGAAAGCTTCAGTGACAGAGGAATATAGCATTGCCAGTCCCGGTTCTCTTGATTTTTTCCCCCATGTCGGCTGTCGGCATTTTGAACGTCAGATGTTCTGCTCTCCGCTTCTTTCGTTCCGTTTGTGTTCGACGCGTTTACGCATGGAAGTTGAGCATGTCCTCTGGTAAGCCTAACGGCGTCACTTGTTTGAATAAAGAGACCCGTCAGCATCAGCTCCGGTTTCGGCCTTTTGTGAAGTCGGACAATGGGGACGCAAGTCCAGCGGCGTTTCCGGTTTTGTCATGCGCTTTTTGGGAAGATGCAGATATGTTCGTGGCATTCCCTGTAACCGCAGTACCCGCATGACGCTGCAAAATGGGGGAAAAAATTGCTGGTTTTCATTTCAGCCCTTTGGATTTGGATCCAGACCAAAGGTGACGAGAGGTATTTACGTTTTCCAGGTTTGTGGGCGATTCTAAACAAAAATTTCACTTTGCCGCATATCGACGAACTTGGCCTATATGCCATATTGTTCGCCGTCGAATAAAAATTGCTGTCCTCTTACTCAACACCCTTGGGTTAAAAGCTAGAATCAAGACAGGCTCTGCGTTTAAAGGAAACGTTGCCGAAAATAGCAGATTGTGAATATGTATTTCCCAACAGCACTTTCGCAAACCACCCGCTTTGCAAAGACAAAGAAACCAAACCACTGGCAACTACACCCGCTGGAGCGCTTAAACAAGTATAGCTGCTTTCTTGAAATAGTTCAAAATTGCGCATTTACTGCCCTGTAGCAAATTAGCAAGACATCCTTTGTTTGTTTTTTTCGTAACTGCTATAACCAAGTGCTACGGCGAATTAGCCAGATTTGAACAGGAAACTGAGGAAAATAGTAAGGAAGAAGCACATCAACGAGTTGGTGGTAAAAAAGAAAGTAAGAGCGATTCGGGATCTCGGAGAATAACAGATATTCCACTTTAATGGAAGACGAGGACGTTAATTTTCAAGATTTTAATGATGATCTCATTTATACTATTACTGCATGTTTGGTCAATAGAAGAAGGAAGTGGGGTAGCTAGACATGATACTGGCAAGCTCTCTGAGTAGACGTAAGACCTGACTAAGAAACGCCGAAGTATTGAAACCTCTAACTTCATAGATACGACAGAGCTGTCAGAACTGACAATGGTTATCAGCATGAGTAATGAAAACGACCTAAGAAGTGCAATATGCAGAAGATCGAGGAGGCTCTAAAGAAGATAGGTAGCCTGAAAGCAGTCAAGAGGAAATTAGTTATTGGCATGTGCACAATCTAAAAGAACAGAAGCATATATTGTCATTACCAATATGGATAAGATAAAATTAACATAGCTCAAGAACACTAGATAGTTCTTTTCGAAAGCTGAAATAACTAGGATGCTAATAATGACGCCAGTGGTGCGGACGAATTATAAAACCCGTCAGTCACGAAAGAGGAAGCAAATGATGCCTTGCATGAATCCACCCTGGCCAACACCCGCCGTGGTTATGTGCCATTAAGCCTGAGAACAACATTAATGCAAAGGGAGAAAGCGACTGGTGAGGATCAGGTTACTGAACATTTGTCGAAAAACAGGGAAAGGGGGGGAGGGGGGGGACATTTTCCTAGAAAAATTAGCCACCCTGTAACCGCATTGCCACGACCTCGAGAGTACCGCATTCTTGGAAGAACGCTAACACCGTCTTAATCCATAAGAAGGGGGACGTCAAGGAGTTTAAAAGCTACTGCCCAATCAGCATGCTGTCCGTTGCTTACAAGCTATTTACAAAGGTAATCGTTAATTGAACTGAATCAACCTTACACTTCAGTCATCCAAAGTACCAGGCTGGTTTCGTAAAGGCTAGTCGACAATAGACGATAATCATGCCATTAGTCAGGTGACAGAGAAATGTGCAGAATACAACCGAAGTATAGATATATAGCCTGTACATATTACGAGAAAACACTTGATTCAGTCGAAACCTCAACAGTCATGCGAGCGTTGTGTAACCAGGGTGTAGAAGAGGCACATGTAAAAGTACTTGAAAATCTCTATAGCGGCTGCGCAGGGACTGTAATAAAATACCAAACAGTACCAGGCAGGCAGACACTATCTCTCCAGTACTATTCACCGCATGTCTACAGGTGGTATTCAAAAAACTGTATTGAGAAGAGTTGGGTATAAATGTAATGAAGAATACCTTAACAATCTCCAGTTCATTGATGGCATTGCTTTTGCTAAGTGGCTCGGGGAAAATGATGATCCAGGACATAGAGATGCAAAGCATAACTATGCATGGGCCTAAAGTTCAATCTGAAGAAATCTATGTAATGTTCGACGCTCACAAAACGGAACAACAGTTTACGATAGACAGCGAAGCATTAAAAGTTGTAAGGAAATACATCTACTCATGGCAGGTAGTCACAGCAGACCCGGACTACAAAAGGGAAAGAACTGAGATAATAAGCATAATTTTTTTTTAATTGAGGAAGTGTGCCCTTCGGCATGACAGATATATATACACATGCATACCTGTGTCGGATATAAACGCCAACAAGGGCCGGTGTTGGGGACTTGTTTGGAATTTATAGCCGACACGTAATAAGACGCTTAAAAAGTATATTCTTCATGGCTGTACTGGCGGACAGCAATACACCTGTCATTTTCAACGCTGTGCTGTCGCTTTCGTCGCTGTAACAGCACAAGCCAACAAAACAGATTCTTTTCTTTTGTACATATATTATGAGCGAACCACGACAGCAAGCACGTCGGGTATCGACATGGCATGCAGAAGCCAGACGAAAGACTTGATGGGGGGGAAAGGGGGAACGAGGTTTCGAGCAATAACTACTTCCGCGTTTCAGGTAGCCACGTAAGACTCTGCATATATACACAACGCACACGCGCACACACGCGCACACACGCACACATACACGCACGCACACACTCCTGACCTGTCTTGTTGGCATAGTGGTTTCCCCTCTGCCTTGGGGTGAGGCTTGCTGAGCCGCTACCGACATATTGTGTGCATTTTCTTTTCTCAATTCTCCCTTGCCCGTCCCATACGCTTTTTGTTCTCGCTTCTTACACGTCCCGATACTGACCAATAGCGTAAAACTGGGATGCGAAGCAAACGTGGTTTCTTTGCCAATTCAAAGTTTGCAAGGTAATTCTGTCGCCTGCACTCATCGGCACAACTGAATTGAGTGAGTACATGAATTTGCCAGAATCTAGTTCCAGTGTGAAAACAACGGGAGAGTTAGGCAGCGGTGAGAAAAAACCATGTCAGTGAAACAAGCAACATGCAGAATAGCATAGGTATATTATAACTGAAATTTAAGCAAAAAAGTTTTGCAGAATGCGTCACTATGCCCACAGCTGGAATGAGATCAGTCTGTGTTCGGGTCCGTAGCATGTTGAAAAGTTCCAGTCGTTCCATTTCCGATTGATTACAACGATGCACAAGGGGGTCTAACAACAGGCTCGCGCGCATTACTAAAACGCGCTGCGTTCCAGCTTCGGGTTATTGCAATACTTGTTCGTGCTTTTCTATAATCTTAATCACTCCATACACATCGATACACAGTTAGAGCTTACGCAAACTTGTGGCATAGTTCAACTTAGCGGTGCTGCCTCTTCGCAGGTACCGACATTTAAGGAAATCTTGCAAGTCGGAGCAAATATTTGATTGAAGAAGTTAGCGGCGTCGTATTTATGCCAACATTCACCGAAAGGTCATACATGGTTGAACGTGCACCTTCAATGATCTAATCTTTGTTTTCACTCGCCGCCTAAGCGCTCTCGCTTATCTTATTTTCCTGATCATATACCAACCCCAATAATAGCATTCTGTTCTAATCGAACGCTCTGGTGCTGTATCAGTGCGGGAAATCGTTTAGGTGTGGCACGTATAGGCACGGATCACTACGTAGTGTGTATCAAAGAGTCCAGAGAGTGCGTCAGGGTGTATGAATAATGCACAGAGCCGGCATGATAGACGACGAGAGGCCGTTCCACGTGGCGTAAAATAAATCTAATAAATAAGTCTCCTGATACATCCAATAATGCCGTCCTTACCCAGCATAAAGCAGGTACAAGGTATCGAAGCAGAGACTACGGGTGAAGTTGGAACAGGGCTGAGCCTGTATAATGTAATGGCTCTATTTTTCGCCTATTCCATTGTTATTCTCGGCGTCCATCGCCATTGGTTGAGGCGACGCTTCGCCCCCCCCCCCCCCCCCCTTTCCCTCCCTAGCCACTGGATCTGCGACTCGGGAGATAAGGATCCAACAACCTCAAAGGAAAAGATTTATTATACAGACCTATGCAATTCCGCTGACACTTTTCGCACCTGCGCCGCATGGTCTCGGAGAGGTTCCAAGTGGAGAGGGAGTGAAGGACGAGCAGTTTAGCGAAGATGAAGCGCTCAATAAGCTATCAAGGTCGTACTTGGCGTAAACGCACTTTATTTTGCTCTCTCTCAATCTGCCGACACTAAACTGGAAGCTACAACCGGCGTCGTCGAATCGGAGACCAAAGCCTTAGAAGTGTTCGCACGTTGGAACTGTCTGTGACTGGCTACGCTCTTGGATACCATGTTGGCTGAAGCCACGGGATGGAGCCAAACCTGAAACATTTTGCGTGAGAAACACTTTATAAATTCGGCACCTTACCTCCTGGCGCCGGCTATGTACTGCTCTTGAGTGCCAGCAAATTCTGAGACGGAGCATACAGACGCAAAGGAAGGCTTCTAAAGGCATGAGGTATATGGTATTCACCTACTGCAGCACCTATGGTGTTTTGAAACCCAGCTCAGTGGGCACGGAACATACCTGAATAAGAACCTCCCTCGGAGCCTGAAAAATAAGTTGACAGTTTTTGGCGGGAATTTTCATTTTTTACCTGTTCTGCAAGCCTGCGAAATGACAGTCATGTGCAGACTTTCAAACTGAATCCTAATTTTGTCTGTTTATCTTTTTTTGCTTGTCTTTTATGCTGCCAAGCTGCAGAACTCACGTAACTGCTACCTGTCGCCCCTTTCTCTTTCGAATACGAAATAAAAGTTTTATTTGATTTGATTTGATTTCTCGAAAGCATATAAGACTAAAGGGTCTGTTTCTTGCTGGATTCTCTATCAATCCTAGAAAACTTGAGCTCCGGGGGATGAGGACGAGAGTACTTCTCACTTGCGGTACATATGGAGCCCTGTCGATGCGGAACGAGCCCTACACGGACTGGTCCAGAAAGGCACCTAAGCCTGCCCAGCTGGGTAGCAACTCTTCGACCTGCTGGAAAAAGCGGCATTTCCTGGATTCGATGGACACGAAGCGGGCGCCGTTAACCACGGAAAAAGTTCCGCTCACAGCTACTACTCAATGGGCGGGAAGGTGGAGACTGGCAAGGGGAACTAAAGGTGGACAAGGGTGGTGGTGACTCGATCCGGTGGCGACGTTAAGACAAGGGGGGGGGGGGGGGGGGGGGGACTTCGCTCCTTTGCCGAACGGTTGACATTAGACTGCAGGGGAACCTCTCTCCTTCCCGTCCAGCTTTTTAACAAAGCGTAACAGTTTTTTGGAAAGACTATGACCGTTGGAGAGCACACTGCACAACACGGATGGTAGTTTTATAGCTGTAACCAAATCGCGCACACCGGCAGGTGACCGAGAAACTAGACGTTGTAAGAGGAGAATATAATAATAATAATAATAATAATAATAATAATAATAATAATAATAATAATAATAATAATAATAATAATAATAATAATAATAATAATAATTGGTTTTTTGGGGAAAATGAAATGACGCAGTATCTGTCTCATATATCGTTGGACACCTGAACCGCGCCGAAAGGGAAGTGATAAAGGGGGGAGTGAAAGAAAAAAGGAGGAAAGAGGTACCCGTAGTGTAGGGCTCCGGAATCACTTCGACCACCTGGGGATCTTTAACGTGCACTGACATCGCACAGCACACGGGCGCCTTAGCGTTTTTGCCTCCATAAAAACGCAGCCGCCGGAGAGACTATAACAAACACATCAACATCGTCTTATGGGCGTTTAGAGGCATTCTGGTTTGCTTTTTGTCTTGATTTTTTTATCTTTCACGCTCTCAAAGCGGCTGATAGCCACCAGTTGCGGCGGACGTATTCCGACTGCGGAGAAGCGCAAAGGATGCCCTTGCGGTGTGCAATGTCAGTTGCACGTGAAGGGTCATCACGTGGTCGAAATTAATCTGGAGCTTTCCACGGCGGCGCTTCTTTCTCTCTTTCTCCTTTCAATCCCTCCTTCGTTCCTTCCCTCATGGTGAGGTTCAGTGTCCACCAAAAGCGCAACATTTACCGCGCCTCTCCTTTGCATATAAAATATTCGATTTTTTTTTTTTGTGGCGGCGTCATCTGTGACGTCATTGCAAGGACACCGGTGGAAGAGTTTCAGACGGTATTCATGCTGACACAAGCCTGTCTGTCCCGCTCGACTCATGCTGGCTACTGCACAAATTTTAAATTGTGGGGTTTAACGTCCCGAACAGACACTTAGGCGATGAGGAACGCTGTAGTGGAGGACTCTGGATCAATTTAGACCATCTGTAGTTTTTACACAACACAAGCACAACACACCGCTGTTTTTGCATTTCGGATTCATCAAAATACGATGCCGCGGGCGGGGTCGAACCCGCGACCATGGGATCAGCAGCCGAACGCCAAAGCTACTCAGCCACCGCGGCGGATTATGGCAACTGCACAGGTATACATCTGCCAATACTACCAAGCGGTTGTCTCAATCTGCGATTCGTCGATAAGCAAGCAGTCAAATATGAATTCCACATAAAGGTTTCATTTTTAAACAAGACCTCTGGAGCATGGCCGGGGAAGACATTAACTACAGGCAACTTATTCTATACAGCACGCAACGACAATCGAAACTAGTTTCATTGGTCCGTTAATACAAGCCACAAAGCCGAACCGTTAATCGGCGCGTTCCGTGTTTTCTACGTGCTTCCGGCCGCCCGGTTTTCGCTTGGCGCTCTCGTCGGCAGTGGTCCAGAACTGCCACCGGCGGTGGCCGGGGGAACGCGACGTCCGCGCAGCCTGCAATTGCCCACGCGCACTCACACCTAACCGCGTCCAGCGAAACGAACCAAGTGCGGATAGACAGAAAAGCAAAAATAAAAGTAAAGCACGAAACTACACGAAAAACGCGGCACACCACCACGGCGGTCCGCTGGCGCTTTTGTTCCTAAGTGCGGTATAATCTCGTTTCCTTGACAGGCGTCGTCGCTGCCGCCGCAGTGCCGTTTCCCTTGACAACAAAAGAACCGCAGCAGACAGCAACGAGCCAAGCGGGCGCCAAGCCGAGGCGGCGAAAAAGCGCCTACGCTGTCAACTACCGCGCGCACTGCGCGGCTAGCTCGACAGGCTCGATCTGATTGGAAAGTGATCGCCGGGCGGGGAGGCTTCGGAGGTGAGTCGGCGTGCTGAGCCACTCCTCTTCGCCGCGTTATTATCGCTCTTGCGGCGACTGGTGCGGTAAGGCTCACTAGCAATTGCCCGGCAGTGGCGTCGTTCTTCGCCTGTATGCAGCCGCTTCAAGCGGCTCTGCTGTTGTTGCTCGCCAAGGCCCTGTCAGTTGGAAGCTCGCGTTTTCAGGAGCGTGTGCTGTGGCGCTTTGCAGAGCAATGGAACGCTTGTGTGGTCGTCTGCAGGGCTTCCGCTTCGTGCTTGTCCGTGAGATCATCTTCGTTCCCATCCTCACTAAGCCTGTTCTCTCTTTTAGCGTCTTCCCATTCCTGATACCTAAAAGCGTGCCATATCTGCATTAATCAGGCCGATCTGTAATCTGAATCTTCTTCATAAAGCACCCGCTTATTTGCGTATGCAGGCAGGAGAGTTGATGGCACGCGGATAATTACACTCTTCTGCTAACTATTCACTTTTCTTAATGCTTGCAGATTACTTGAAAGCGCAATAAACGGGTCCATCGAGTTGCACTTAATGATGTTCGTGCGGTTACCTCAAAGAAAAACACGGAAGAATATTTATGACTAGTGCATTGGCCTGTATAAAATGGAGTGCATTGTGCCTACTTGCATGTTCACTTTGTTTAATGCGGGTTTAACCACTTTTTTTTTAAGTTTTGACTTCAGATAAAAGCAACGTCAATGAGTCCGTACGTATTTCCCGTGCTCTAGACTCGCCGCCAACGGGCACGCACTACCGCTTCCGGTGCACTATAGTCTTTGCAGACGCCCTTAAAAGAATTAAGGCGCTTGTAGACACCAGCTGGGCCCAGCATCTAAAAGACCGGAGCTCACGACACCGGTCATCTGGATGTTTTTTAAGATGAAGGAAAGTTAAAAGATTTGCGTCTCGCGTCCAGGGAAAGTGTCAACACATTGCGCTGTTGGTGCCGCCATCGGCCGCCGTCGTTCTTCTGCGACATGGAAGTAAAATCCCAGGAGGGAGCGTCACGTGACAATTTTGAAACCTAGTCACAAAAATCAAGAGGGAGATAGCCGGCCCTCGCGTGACAGCGTTTCCCGCGCTTCATTGACCAGGGCCAGCCTGGCCTCAGCGCCCACGTGGGGCCGACTTTGGGGTGTTCGGAATAAGAAAAAGGAAAGGAAAAAACGGCTTTAAGAGGGTTTGGCTGGCTTGTGGAGGCCGACAGCGTGGTTTGACTCTCCGTCGTCAGGATTTTTTGTTCTGATTTCCCGTTGTTCTACGACCACATGTAGAGACTACTGAGCCATTAGCGAAAGTGTATGTATGGCTTATCTTGAGGACTGTATTGAAAGGTGCTGTGCTCCTAGAAGGGAGGAGATTCCAAACTTTTACTTGAATGCAACGAGTTCTTTTTTTTTTAATTTCGTATGATGAAAGAAAGTAACAGTCCAGGAGGTAGAAATTGTTGGAAATCCAACGCACTAGGGTCCCAGAATAGTTAGTGTTGTAGAAAGTACCTCAGCCGGAATAAAGGTGCCCTGGATGGAGCAGTCGCGATCATACGGATAATGTCGGACTGAGTCTGCAGTGCAAAGCCTAGGCAAAGAGCACGTGCAGTCTTGGTCAAAAGTCTTAAGGCCACAGTGTCCAGCAGCAGCGAAAGGAATGTTCCTTGAGGAACATTCGAACTGGAAGCTTCCCTACCACAAGAAAAATTTTTCTGTTACATTTCAAGGTCATTTGGTCTGTAATAGTGCTTTAATAGCTCTGTTATGCGCCTGAAGCGAAATGCCTTTGGCCTTAAGACTTTTGACCAAGACTGTACGTATGCATTGCCACTCTATTAGTTCCAGTCTCCTTACTCACATACCTGTCCTCACATGAGATCCCTTCCTGACTGGGGGGTGTCTTTGCTGAGGTCTTATCGCCCATCGGGATTAGCCAGAGCATGGGTGCCTGCCAGCCACTAGTCTATCTTAAGCCCCAAAGCGCACTAAAAGCTTCGGCACCAGGCCTGCAGTGTTGCACGCCATCTGCAGCTGATCACGGCACACGGCCAACCGAAGCGGGCTCGTTGTCCTCGCCTTGCGACAAATCGCATCGTTGCCATTGCAAGAGCGCCCCAGTGCCCCGGCTTCACTTTCACCGGTGCTTACGATTCAGACAGCGTCTCTTCGGTGGCTGTCGCGCTTGCGTTCCCGGCGTGCTATCGGCCGAGGCGCTAGCGTTGCTCCACCATGCTATCAGAATGCCTCTCCCGCGAATCGAATCGCGACTGGCGCACGCACCAAGGACGATGACGACGCTCCAGCGATGACAGCGACGACACTGCGGAATCAGAACTGGACATGACTGGACGAAGAAGGCACGCATTGCCTTTACCGTCCAGCCCCGACGTCGGCGCCAAAAAGAGTGCAGTCCACCAGTGGCGATTTACACGTGTGTGCGTGCTGCATGGCGAGTGGTAGGCCGGACGAACGCGAATCTCTCCTCTCCTCCCTCTTCCCCCTCGGCCGCAGGAAGAGGAGCAGCAGCAGAGCGGCGGCGGACGACCCGGACCGGTGGAAGTCACGTCGATGCTCCGGGGGAAAAAGATTCTCGCGGGGCGGCCCTTATTTCTGCGGCCCTTTCCCTCCGTTTCTCAGTGAACTGCCCGCAGCCAGCGGCTGCGGTGGTGGTGGCGGGGGGAAAAATGATTATCGCGGCGCCTGGGAGCAGGCAGCGGCAGCTTTGTCGGACGCTGGCGTGCTCCGGCTGCGGCAGTGGTGGACGATGCGGATGCGCTGTCGCCGCCGGCAAGGTGCTGCTGCTGCTTCCGTCCGTCGTCGCTAGTGGCTGCCCGGCCAGCTGGGAGGACGACCGGTGCGCGCCCCGGGCGGCGGCTGGCCGTGCGCCGGTTGCAGAGAAGAAGCCGCCGCGAGAGTGGAATATGGGACGAGACCGCGATCGGCCGCCGATGAGCGCGGGACGCCGCGACGGTCGGCGCCAATTCCCGTCCCGCCGCCAGCCGACGGCGAGCGACGCGTTGCGCTTGGATGGCCGTTGCTGCTGTGTGCCTTCGGCAGGCGACGGGTCGCCGCCACGGCCGGACCAGCGACGACGATGCCGTGGCTCCCTTGGGCCGCACCGAGGTTACACAGGTAAGAGCCGATTACGTTGGAGCGTTACTACCGTTACAGCTTGCGGCGCGCGGCGGCTGCGCGCGTGCAGCACGCGCATGCGCAGTTCTTTGCAGGCTCGCTTACGGTGGAGGCGGTGCGGTAGCGCTTAACTATACGCTATGCAAAGTCTGCGTGCGTGTGGTACACGCCGTAGGTAGCGCCTGAAGAGAGGTGACGGTAGCGCTAACGGCAGCGGTGAATAGGATAACGATAAAGTACTGACCCTGCGATTGGTGCTCGTTCTATGAGCGAGTTGAGATCCAGCATAGTGGGTTTGCAGTTCTCTCCGTGGACCGTTCGCGTGAAACATGTACCCATGGGGGTCTGTACTATGCAGCGGTATATATGTATATTTCGGCAAAAGGCTTCCAGAAGTACGTGGCTATCTGACGCATTCAAACGTATTCTGCGCGTTAGTGCAATGCGTTTGATATCATGCTGGAGGTCTAAAACTGGTGAAAAGTACGGCTAGACTGCGTGGTGAAGCGGTAGCTTCCGGAAACCATACGATGTCAAATGGACACTACAGCTTTTGTCCACGATTTCAAACAGGGATTCGCCAATCAAGGGTCTTCGCACTTCTGGCTCAGCGATTAGGCGGCTGTACAGCGCTTTCTGTTTTCCGCGTGCAATTGGCTTTTTAAGCTCCAGTCACGTCTTGCCTTCGTCATCACCAGTCAGGTTTATTCGAGTGCTCTCCACTCCGCACTGGCATTATAGCCAGCCGTGACTGCTCATCCGAGCAAATTCCCTAGTGTCATTTCCTCACCTACCTCTCTGCCTACCTCTCTAAGTCGTTTTCTTCCTATTGCACTCACTCTGTTGCCCTGACAGACCACTAGTTATCTGCTCCGCGCATTACAAGCCCTGCTCCAAGTTCATTTTCTCTTGTATGTACATTTCAGATATAGGAATATCACAAATACGCGTTTTGTTCTCTAATTCACACCACTCCTTTTCTGCCCCCTTAAGGTAACCACTTAAGGACCCTGCCGTAGCTCGCTGTGGCCTCTAGTCCTATTTCAACCATTTCGATGACCTTTAAGTTTCGGGTCCCATCCCACACATGTGGTCTGGTTTTTGTGTCCATTTAGTGTTGCCTTTTAAATCTCTGTGTGCAACGGTACGCCGTGTTTAACGGCCAATCATACTTCACAGAACGATTCTTGTTTCTCCTAGATGTACCTTACTGATATCACGCGCTCCGCGCTGCCTACAGTTACAGTCAAGGCCAAAGGTTTGCAACCTCTCACATCTACCGCTGCGCGTCCTATTGATTTTGTTTCAGCCAGTGCGACACCAAACACAGATAGAAAGCTGATAAGTTACACCACGCGGTAATGCACTGCGTGCAGCCTTGTTCGCCAAAGCAGAGGTGTGATTGACTCTCAAGAAAAATAGCAGCACAGGAAAGAAAAATAGTCGGCGTGTTGCTTAGCCGACGAAGCGCGCGATCGCGTGCTGTCCAAAGCCTCGCGAGTTCCCTAAAACACCGGCGCATAGCGTGCGCTCCAGGCTGTGTTATTACAGCTATTCCCGTCACTCACCTTGTTATTATGTCGCTACTGTCGCTCCCGGCGCCGGTCGGCGGGTTTCGATTGTGAGCCTTACAAGACGGCGGAAACTGCGAGCGTATACATACATACTGCGGCATATCGAGGAAGCAGGAAAAGCGAAACTGTACGCGGGATAAAGACGCCCTTTCATGCATGTCATGCGTGTATGGATGTATACATATATATACCCACGCTCGCCGAAGACCCCCGTCGACCCCCCACTGGACCGGTTCACGTGCGCCTACGCTGATCCCGTCACGTTATACGAGAACAGGAACAAGGCGGCACTGTGCGGTAGAGGATCGCGTTCCAACGCAGTTACACGGAGGGCCACGATTTGCCTTGCAGTTAACCAGACTCCGACCGACGCGCGGGAACGTTCGGTTGGACGATGGGATAAACCGAACGCACTCGGACGAATGAGTTGGTCGACTCCTCGTGCTAATAACAATAATAATAATTGGTTTTGGGGGAAAGGAAATGGCGCAGTATCTGACTCATATATCGGCGGACACGTGAACTGCGCCGTAAGGGAAGGGATAAAGGAGGGAGTGAAAGAAGAAAGGAAGAAAGAGGTGCCGTAGTGGAGGGCTCCGGAATAATTTCGACCACCTGGGGATCTTTAACGTGCATTGACGTCGCAGAGCATACGGGCGCCTTAGCGTTTTGCCTCCATAAAAACGCAGCCGCCGCGGTCGGGTTCGAGTCCGGGAACTCCGGATCAGTAGCCGAGCGTCCTAACCACTGAGCCACCGCGGCGGGTGCTAGAGAGGATTTTTAAACAAAGCAGGGGTGGACTTCAAAGACTGCATGCCACGCGTTCACGAATCGTATTTTGTGTTCGAGCTGCACAGCTCATCTGAGTAACAGTCCAGGTACACCAGGTACAGGCTCACCTGGACGACAGTAAAAACCACCCATCCCTTATAAGCTACAGTGTGTATAGGGGCACAGTTTGACGCGATTTGAAGGTCATCACTTTAGGCTTACCCTCCTTAGCTACCCTCCTTACCTGACGCAGTTTATTTTCGCAAGAAAGTTGGAAGGAATACATAAGCATATCGAGCAGATTGGTTCCTTTATCCGGCACCGCCATTTTTGTTATACATAAACCGACTGTCGTGCAAGCAAAAGTTTTTTGAGCCTGTTCAGCTGAAACGACTGCGATAACCTTCAAACCGCTTTACAGACAGCACACGTATAGCGCACACTCGATACATTGCCGTGTAGATAGTAGATAGATACTATATGCATGGGTTATGCATGTTATCCAGCTGAGCTTATCAAGAAGGAGGAAAAGTATTAGACAAAAATAGCCTCGATATAATGCGTGGGCTCCTATAGGCACATTCGTGTGAGCGCATTTCCGAAGCAATTGAACACGCTGTTTCACGTGTGTATCTGTACTCTATTTTTTTTCCCCGCATAAGCCTTGAAGACGCAGCGGCTTGTTGCGGTGAGAAGATACTGTTTTCCGCACTGCACTTCCGCGCAGTTTATCCACGCTTGAACGAAGATGTTTATCGCCATTAGGGATTAAAGCCTTCCGACTACACTCTGCATCGCTTGGAAGCGAAATCTCTTTGTAAATGAGTCAGTCTTGGAGCACCAACAAGGGCGTCCGTGTCGAGATTGTTCGCTGAACGTGAGACAAACAAAAGCGCAAGTAATTGTTTCGGCGTTCGCGTAATTGCAACGTCTCATCCGCTTTGCGCTGTTGCGCAGGCAACCTCCGTATAGTTCGCTTCGCTGCCGACTGCAGCATTTCGAGAATTGTGAAGCAATTGAAGGCTTTAAAACTGTCCCAAGAGCACAGGCTGACCTCGCAGTGCGCACCAGGGCTAATTCTAGGGCAAATTAAACCATTTAAGGCACATAACACCCACAATGTCACACCATCTCTCCGCACTTCATATTCATGCCGCGTTTAGAACATCTATGTGCCCGTCGCGACCGCAGCTGAATAACAGTAGAGTTGGCATACTCACATGAACCATAATATTCCTTCGAGCCTCGATGGGAATTATTTAGAATAATAACAGGAGTTGTTGTCTGTCCTGATGCTCCTGCAGGCATTTATGGGACGGTTGACTTACAGCGGCGGTTGTGCAGTGCTGCTTTGCGTGATGACCGGAAGAGAAATGCATTTCACTGAATCTACAAAGCGGCTGTCTTTGTCTGGCCTATTCTCCTCGCGCATCTGAGCGATTAAGAGTCGCTAGCAAATACGTATAACGTAAAGAGTCCCTGCGCCCAAGTAGACAGGTCTCGCTGAAGAGAGTAGCATACTGCCAACATAAACGCGAAGCACAACGGCAAGGACAAATTACAGTGGTTGATCTCACAAGCGAAAGTTTACGGCCAAAAATTCGTGGCACGTGTTAGGCCTCCATACAGAGCATACGTAATTTCCTTTCTTTGGTTTGTTTCCTCCCTCTTTCTTTCTCGGCTGTTTATTAAAAGAAATTTATTCCCTGTGCGAAATTCATGAAGAGGGCAAGCTTATTCGTTTCCTCTGGCCGGTTCACTAGTGGGGAAAAAAACTCACAAGACGGTTACGACTGTGTAACGCGATGTTCAGCGATGGCCGTTTAGACGTTTAGTTTTGGGGATATATTCCTGGCGCACTGGTGCAGTGGTCAAGTGATGCACCCCTGCACTGGCAGGCGGCTGTTCCAAACAGAGCCACCCGCAGACTTACGCGAGCCAGGTTTACCGTCCCATTAAGGTCACGTGATCGTGGCATTAACGCACCCTCCGTTACGCCGACGGCGACGAGAAAGCCAGTGAAGGGCGCCTAACAGTTATCGCTGTAAAACTCTCAAACAACTCTCCTTCATGCCTGCACATTCATTCACTGACTCTTCTTGGCACAGGGAAGCGCAACGCACCCGCGGCGGCAGAAAGCGGATGCGCGCCTGCACGATGTTTGCGGGTGGGTCGTATCGTTTTACAGGCCGCCCACTAATAACGCTCTTTCGATAATGTGTTGGTTCTAACTGCCGGCTTCCAAACAGGTGCTACTGAGAAGTAGAGCACAAATCTTTTTTTTTACCCTTGCTAATTATCATTGTCATTATGCCGCAACAAGATGCGGAGCAGATGATGAATGGTAGGACGATGCTTTCTTAATAAGAATAATAATAATTGTTTTTTTGGGGGGAAAGGAAATGGCGCGGTATCTGTCTCATATATCGTTGGACACCTGAACCACGCCGTATAGGAAGGGATAAGGGAGGGAGTGAAAGAAGAAAGGAAGAAAGAGGTGCCGTAGTGGAGGGCTCCGGAATAATTTAGACCACCTGGGGACCCGCCGTGGTGGCTCAGTGGTTAGGCGCTCGGCTACTGATTCGGAGTTCCCGGGTTCGAACCCGACCGCGGCGGCTGCGATTTTATGGAGGCAAAACGCTATGGCGCCCGTGTGCTGTGCGATGCTTTCTTTCGCGTCTTGGCTTTTCGATACAGAAAAGGAGACAGGCCGTTGGTTCGGCCTACTAGGAACAAAAAATAGGAGGGGGACACTTAAACTCCGCCTTAAGGGTACAACGCGATAGCGTAGTAGGTTAATTCCCATATATGCAGAAGCTCTTTCTGTAATATAAATTCATAGATTCCTGGGGTCCGTTTTCCCGATATGAATTTGGCCTCCAGACAGTGGAAAATAGAGTAAATTTGTAGGCAGAGCATTCGCGGACACGGCGGAGTGCTGCGCTGAGCGTTTTCTGTTTCCTTCAAAATCTCCAACGTGTCGCTCTTTAATTTTTTTTATTTTTGTCACGAGGTATTGCGATGCGAATTTCCGCGAGACAGTCTACTCTGAGCTGGCGCCGCCGCGGTAAATAAGAACGAACCCATCGCTGTATTTCGCAAATTGTCTACCATGCTTGCGACAGAGGCCTGGCTGTTTAGCCTACATGTCGCATGATTGCTAACGCGAAAAGGGCTAGAAACGAAGCCGTCGCAAGCGCGGCCACGTCATTATACTTTGCGCCACACATATGCACGGCAGCTTAATGCAAGCGGTGCACTGAAACCAGGCGATAAACGAGCGCGCAATCCTTCTGAGAGCGGTTAGGGGAGCTCTCTGGAACGGTTATAGGACATTGGGCAATTGGTGCAACTACGTATCGCCTGCTGGCGCAATGCAAACCTGCAGGGCTTTTTGCAGAACGAAACTAAATATCCGAAGCAGCAGTCATTTCAACCGTTCATAGTCGTCTATGCACTATCCTTCAGCAGGTGTCAAAATTATTCATACTTTGTTAACCGAATTACCGAAATGTTCGCTTTAGGTCTCATGTCTTTTAGGCAAACTATTCCTGCACTGCAGTAGTGAAAAACTGCTGGGCCTAATAGTAGGCAGTTAACTTCCATTGATGCTGTTGAATGAGCTTGCTCCGGAAAATGAAAACATTAATTCGCGCAGAACGCCGGTCACTGGGCGCGCAGTCATTAACAAATCGCAGTGGCATACACTGGCAGGGCACAGAAATAAGCCGTGAACGCATGCTTCGGGAGGTGGCGGGTTCGACTCTCGCTGCCGGTCGGCTACTAACCAACCGGTTTTCTCAAATGGGTACAAGCCATGGCCCACACTGGTGCTCGGCTTCCCAGGGTTGCATAGCTTGGGAAAGGAGCCCCCGCCTTCAAGTCCCGTCACTGTTGTTCTTGAACATGCACAAAGGGCCGAGATGGGGCTTTACCGCACAAGGCGGATTTCGGTCCCTCGCTGATAGACTTTCCATCGAGGGAGGGTGAGGTGACCAAAGGCCGTTTCCCAAGCATTTAACCTTAGAAGAGCCGAGCACCAGGCCGGGGCAAATCTTGTACCCATTAGAAAACCGGTGGGTACCCGGCGGTACTGGGGATCGAACCCAGCACCTCCCGAATGCGAGGCGGATGCTCTACAGAACAAGGTCACCGCTTCGCTTCGGGCTAACTGTTAATTTCAATTGCCACAGGGCGACATCTTTTATATTACTATTGGGATTACACCCGCAATACAGTAGTGGTGCGGGAGAGGCCATTATTTTTATTAATTTTATTGCCTCGACTTATATTCTGTTCTGTTGGTCGCGCCTGTAAGAGTTTAGTACCAATGCCAGCACCGCATCCATCTCAAAAATGCCCTGTTTTCAGCAGCCATTCTGCATTCCAGCTGCACATTTTGCAGAGTGCTCACTACGTAACTATAGTCTATAGGCGTCTTGTTACGGAACATTCAGTGCCCTGGTATTACCAGGCAGGCGTTGTGTTCTCCATGAAAGCGTCAATATATGAGCGCTTGCTTTCGCAGGAATTCGCGATTACGCATGCACCGACACTTTCTCCCGCTGCACACGAGCGGTACATACAAGAAAAAGAAAGAGAAAAAAGAAAAAGCGCAAAGTACGCGGTCACGGTGATCTCGCGGCCAACCAATTTGCGCGCCACACGATGCGCGAGCGGTGTATGAAGCTTGGCCAAGGGCGTGAAGAAGGTATTACGTGACGCGTCGTAATTGGGTCAAAACCGCGCGTTTAATGTTTTCGCCGTTTCCCCCGCCACGTGGGTCGAACACCATGCACGCAACACCGACCGGCCGGGCACGATGGGCAGACCTCGCGTGGAGAAGAGGACACGGGGCGGTGGATCTCATTTCCCTTCGCGTCGGGATGCATCGCGGCGCTGGACCCGGCGTCCTTCGCGCTAACTGAACTTGCACACTTTCGCCCGAAAGAACCGTCTCGCGCCAAACGAGGCGTGCGCTATCGGATTCTCGAGCAAACAACGCGCCCGTTTGCTGAGCGTAGCTCCGCGTAAAAGCCGGCGCCAGGCGAAACAACGCTACTTTTCATAATCCCCAGCTCCTTTAGCTTTGAATCCGACCGCTTCCCTCCAGTCCTCGGCGTTGATGTATGCGGCCGAGCTGAGTTCGCCTTTTGCGCAGCATAATCTTTGCGCGCAACAAACGCGCCACGATTGAGAACGGCATTAGGTGCGCGGTGAACCGTGATGCGTCGGTCAGGGACGGTACCGCATGTGTATACGTACGAGACTGCATCCAGTGTGTGTAGTACCAGCAACGTCTGCTCTTCGATTGCGCTCAGATATTGACTGAAGCTGCGCAGGAAAATTTCCCTTAGAGAGGGGGGTTGGTATCACTGGTGTATGGTGATAGTAGCTTCCATATAGGCTTCAACACTTGCGGGATTAAGTGGCGACGGCTAACACAGAGCGCAGACACTTTTCAATGCCTGCAGCTAATCCTCAAACTGCATTAATCTCTTCAAGTTTACGTTTACCTCCACTGTCACCGCTCAGTACGCATGGTGTGCTCGTTCATCACTGCCAGGCCCTCCGCGGGAACGCCGGCGACCCCTAGCGGTTGGGCATGGTGGGCACCGTTGACCTTGTGGCAAGCGATGTGGGTAAAAAAGTTGCTCACAGCAGACAGGTAGCGCTCGAATGCACAAGAGGGAAGTTGAGGGCAGACCCACTGAAGGAACTGGCAGAATGAATAAATAAAGCCTTTATTGCAAAGGTAGGACGGCACTCTGCCGCTGTTTGAGAATTAAGGAGTATGAGTGTGCGGCTCCAGAACCAGCTTCTTGTCTGTTGCTGCAATAGTACCTTGTGTTTCAGGATGGGCATGTTGTCACGTGATGTGTGTTGAATCCTGTGTCTCCCTAGTGAGGAAGCCGTGCAAGTCGATATAAGGTGTTGTTGATCTGCTCGGCAGCGTTCCTGATAGCGTGTGCATCGGTTGTGCATGTGTGTGGCATGTCTGACTAGAAGCCACTTGTCGAGTACGTTCGGGGTGTACGCTGCATTTGCTTTTACTTTGTTTAAGAATACCTCTTGTGGACGAGTGAGCTGTCACTTGATATTTAGCCCATGCACTATTGTTTGATCTACGGCGTTCGACAGGAAGTTGAGGTGTAGAGCGCTGAATGTGTGGTCGAGTCAAGCCACTTGCGAGGCGGCCTCCTCAGCACCAGTGTTTCCCGGTGTCCACATAATTTGGGTGTTTGTTCTAGCGTCTTGCATTCTCCTCAACCTCTTCTTGGTGTCGTTGGCCACCGCCTCCTCTGTTGTTACTGACGCGTCAGCTCTGCAACCCATGCGTATGAGTGTTATAATCCGATTGTGAATATGCCGCAAATAAAGTTTTACATATGCGCTCCCGCAGCAGATGGACGCAGAAGTACTTATTTTTTTTTTATGATCAAATGGATCAACACACGCTAGGGCCTACTTTCTCAGAGAACGCCATTAGAAAAAAAGTGTAACGTCTACCGGCGAAAATCATGTTTTGTGTGTGTAATGTCATGTAGTGAAACACTCAGATTTAAACAGGCCGCATATGTGTCAGTATTGGCCCCTATGTTAGGCAACAGGCGGTAAGCCATGTCTGTCGGAAAGCAGGCGACACTCCGAGTGCACCGTTACGTGCATACACAGTCGAGCCAAATTGTAACGAACCTGACGGTACCGTGGATTGCGTTCGTTATATCCGATGTTCGTAGTAAGTGTTACAACCACAAATATTAAGTCCTGCAAAAGCAACGTTTATTAAAAAAAAAAACGTGTCGTGCATGTCTGTTTCTTCAAAGCAGACCCTACAGCTGCGTTTTCCAGGCTCTCCACTGGGCGGTGATGTTCTCCACGCCGAAACCGTTCCGGCCAAAAATCTGCTCTACGGACGGGATGTAACTAATCGTGCTTGAAGCGTCCACTGCAGCTGATGGCAGGTCGGACACGTTAATCAGAATCCTAGCGGTAGGGTAGTGCTCTTACTTTACGTATGTACAACTCCGTCAGAGCACGGCTCTGCGATGATGTCGTCCCACGGACGTGGTCATCCGAGGCGACATCCAGTCAGCTATGCATCAGCGACGCGTTGCCACGAATCTACGTGCGTCTGATCACTTGTGTTTTCGACTGCGTTTTCAATAGTTCCTGGGCACATTCAGCCACTAAAGTAGCGCAGCGCACATGCGCACGGAATGCATCAGCTGCGCTGCCTGCCATCTGGTGCTGCCTGCACGTGCCCGAAAGGTGGAACCGACTGGCTATGCATACCACAGCTGGGCCAGCAAGGCATTATACGCTCTCAAATCGCTACTTTATCCACGATAATGCGCAGTATAGCATCTCTTTCGACGCTGCCCTTTTCTCGCCCACACCACGCTTCTTGCTTCCACTTTGGATAGTTTGGCCCAACCGGCGCAGACGCAGACAATTATTGCCCTTGTAGGTCATCGGTGCTCGTTTCCCCGACGGTTACGTACGGTTCAATGGCGCATTTTTATTGTTTTTTCTTTCGGCCGTCATGCTCTTTCTGGAGCGGTCTCGCGGGAGCCGAGAGACGCTCTTCGGTCTACGCGCTTGCTGGAAGCGCGTGTTTTTCAACTTCGGGGACGAGTCTATACGGCGCCTCCTCGTTCCCTACAACCGAAGGGTGAAGCCATAGTTGTTCTTTGTATCTGAGACGCATTGTCATTGCCATAATATATTTTTTGAAGGTGGCACCGCACACGTTAGTAATAAACGAGCGTTCATTGTATCTGTGGCCGTTATAAGTGGGCTCCACTGTATTTTGCATCCTGTGATGTCTGTCGGGAGAATTGTTACTAAAAAGGAAGGTTTCAAAACTAATATTTTCAAAATATTGCATGTTTTTAACCCTTCAACAACCTTGTACAGTCATGGACAAAATTTCGCGGGTTACGGATAGGCGGAAAAAAATATTATTTATGAGTTTCTTCACCGGTTAGTCAGCTGGCATTTTTGTTGTCCACCTTTTGCGCGATCGCATAGACATTTTCTGTCGCATAGACATATCCCGCATAGACATATATTTCAAATTTTTGTTCATGACTCCTCGCTTCACCGCGCCGCAGAATTTAACGAAGGCCACAGGCTAACATTATCGCGTTTCATAGGTTGAAAATCGTGGCTCCGCAATTAGCAGACAAAGAGAGCGTTTTCACAATCATACCTGGCTCCCTGTTTTCTGCTTTTGTAATCAACAACTGGCGCTGCTACCTTTCAGCACCTATTGGCAGTGCTACATAGTGAAGTGTTGCGAATGTTTTAACAGCTTCAGTCATAAATTATTATCCAATGGGAGAGAAGCTTTTGAATTTTCAGATTATTGTGAGTAGCGTGCCAAAATTAAGCGGAAAAAATTGGCCGCACTAAAAAGTTATTAATCATGCTTCTTCAGCATCCTCATGGTCACCATACGCTGGGCTGGTGTGCGTACAACACACGTTTAGAACGTGTGGGGGGAAGTGGTGAAAAGCATTTATTCGATATAGGTATATACATAGAAGTGTTCGGGAGCTTCCCCTCGTGGGAAGCCTCCTTACATACTAGGCGGAGTCCTTAGTCCGGGACCCCATTGGTGTAAGTCGCCGTCCGGGCCCCTGTATGCCAAGGCCCGCTGGGCCTGGAGGTCCGAGCAGCCAAGCAGGGCCGCCTCCCAGCCCTCTCAGGTCGGGGTGGGGGTTCGGGGAAAGGGCTTTGTTCTGCTGGCAAGCCCACACCATGTGGTAGGTGTCAGCCAGCCACCTCCCCTTGAGGCCTGGGTATGACGAACTCCTTTCAAGAACTGAAAGAGGAGCACCTCCTTAATCAGTGCACGCGCCTCATGCAAACGTGTGGGAGTATTTGTTCCGGTCTCTCAGGAGATGCCCTCGACTTAGCGTGACAAGCTCAGCATGAATCATGAATCCAACTAACAAGTGACAAAGGGGCGTGGTCGTTTGGTGCCTTGGTCGCAAGTCAGAGAATGGGTCGGAGTCAAAGGTTCACTGAACAACAAACATTATGTAGCAAAGAGACGACACGTAGGAACTACAAATAACGCATTAGAACACGTGCAAAGTGTTCTACAAATAGTTCAACAGATGCGAGGCTATACTTGACTGAGGCTACAATACAGAGAGAGAAAAAACCTACAGAGAGTGTTTACTACATTCGAATCAGTGTGAAAGCACGGATTTGTGCAACGTAGGAGACGACGATTAGCGGGCACTGCCGCGGGACGGAGCACTCGCGCTAGGCTAGCCTGGTGCACAAACATACACTACACGATTCTGCAAGGCTCCGAACCCCCGGATTAGTGATTTCGCACTAATATTACAGTACTAAGTTCACTCATGCATTTTTTTTATCGGCTCTGCAACAGTCCGACGACGAAGGAAGGACAGCGATGAGGCCATCCCGAAAACTGGCGTTTGCTCCCTCGCAGGTCCCTGGCTGCGCATCAGGGGTGTAGAGATGTAAAATTCCATAAAAATTTGAATGCTGGAAAGAAAGCACGAAAAAAAAGCACGTTTTTTTCGGACATTTTGGAACCATTAGGAAGGTACTCAACACAAAAATATGCAGATTATTTATAACCATATACACCCGAATTTTGACAGCAAACTTACTTTTTCATGGATTAATGTTGACGTTTGTGCTTTCTTTCCTGGTGCTGTGGCTTCAGAAAGGACTTGTTCAAGTTTAGTATCAATGTGAATACCTCTGTCAGCACTCACAGCGATGGTGAGGCAATGAAGGCGCACGCTGAGCTAAACTGAAAGCAGCAAGAAGTGGCCACCCGGAGAGCCATCATTTCAGTCTCCGCACGACGGAGTTTCAGTTTTCTAGTCTGTTTACACTCTCTCCTGTAGGCAATCCAGTGAAGTTGCGAGATCCCAGAGAGTGCTGTCGAAAGTTGACAGCGCCAAGGTTAAGAGGAAGCCGAAAGGCAAGTCGATCAGCGTATGTTCTATAAACGTCTGATAAGCAAATTACACCAAAGCTTCAGAAGATGCTTGATCACAGATTTGTTGCTAAGAACTGATACTGGCTTCAAGCCTTCGAGCCTCGAAGGTTCGTATTTCATCTGCCGTCAGTTGCACTCGCGGAGCGAGCGACTGTCGGCAGCTGGATATGACAAGGTGATGATGCAAGCAGTAGAAAAATTGTGAAAGAATATAAGGAACTCTCACCTGGTGTCTGCACACGTTACAATGTAGGAGAGTCTGCTCATCGAACCGCACTTTGTTTCACTTTCATCGCCACGCTTGGCACTTAGCGGCATATACAGGTGGTAGCGATGAAATAGAAGCTGTTTAAAAAAAAGATAGTTCTAAAATTTCCACCTCATGCAGCCGTGCATCCGCATTGTCATGTAGAACAAGACAACGCAACTTTTAGTGTTTAGCCCTTCTTAAGCAACTGAAAAGTGAGCCTGATGCAGTGGCTCAAGCACGAATTATTTTATAACAAACATAATACTAAGTGACGCTCACTTCTTTCGTGTTTTTTTTTTATTTTTTCACTCGGCCATCTATCGCAATTTCAATGTACACTGGAAACTGGTGACTACTCGTTTACGGGCCCTCTAGACAATGGCTGTTTTCTTCTTCTTTTTTTGAGAGCGTTACCTCTACTGGTCGCGTTTCGAGCCTCCTGGTTATGCCGATTCTATGGATAGAATCCAAGATGGCAGCCTCCATTGCGACGACATTGTGGGTTGCAAAATGGGATATATAATAATAATAACAGGCGGCAGCGTGATGCCCGCGCACCACATCTCGGAAGTGCATTATGTCGATCCGGTATACATATCCTTGTCTGGCAGGCAACAAAGCCGGGCCACTTAGTCCCGACGTACGTGTAAGATTTGTGGGCCATCCGTAATTGTACTCAGAGTTAAGTTAGAGTCTAGCTCGCGGCAGGGATCTGAACCGGCGACCTATGTTGTGTGTTGACGCTCGATATTTGATCGCTGCCTCAGCGTCGGCTCATTGTTTTTTCTTGTCTGTTTTCTGTCGCTGGGAAAAAAAACACGTTTTTTTTTTCAAAATTCTGTTTATTTGTTATTTTGCCGTCCCATCACTCCAGTGGTGGTGAATTCCGGGAGTCTTGCGGGAGGGCTTATTTGAACTCAAAGTATACAGCACGGGCTAGCAGTCAGCGCTAAAAGCCCATTATTTACTGGGGCGCCTTACAGTTACTTCTCCTCAAGGCAGGTGCGCGGAAACACGTAACATGGACAGTACAAACGTTCTCTTACCCTCCCTCCGGAGCGAGTGTCGCCATTTGTCAGGCGGTGAGGAGTTCCCCAGAAAGTTCCAGTATGTTTCCCGCATACGGCCTAAGTTAAGGGGACATCACTCAACACGCGCTAGGCTGCGGACTCTCCGCCGGTCATCAGCAGATTTTTCTCCGGTGTTCTCGTGTTTCTAAGGCGGAATCGAGCATGTTTACGTTCGCGCTTCGCCAGCTTCTTAAACATTCGCCGAATTTTGTGACACTCATATGTACGTATTTCGAATCAACACTGCTTTCAGGGTCTCAATTATACTATCTTTGACTCACTTACAATTTAATGAGTCGTTACGCCATCAAATCAGAAGATTGTATACCTTTAAAAGCGATCATGCTTGAAAAACAAGAAAAGGAGAGCACGCACTCAGCGAATCTTCCGTAAAACGTGCAGAAGGCTATCTTGAAAACGATTTTCAGCGTTCATTTAGCCAGTCTAGTTTCAAACGGCTGCGCGCGGCTCGTCGCAAAGGCTTTTAAATGTAAGCAGAAGCCATTAGTGGAGATATAGCCAAGCAGTAGCAGAGATTCAATCCAAACAAGTTGAATGCTCAAATGGAGTCGCCATGCCCAAAAGCTTTTAATCTATTTTGATACCCTTCCGAGCTCCGGTTACCGAGATCCGCTCGCGAGTCTATGCACCGGATCCAGACACACTTCAGCTGCTTCTCTTGTACGACAAGGCTAAGTAGGTTTCCACGAAAACCTCCTATTGAGGCGGCTAACAGCCCGAAGCCCCATCGCGACGAGCTGCATTCCTTCAGACGCAAGTGCAGCTCCCTATCAATTAAATCTGCTCCGTGATCCGCGAAGTAAACGCACCTATACAAGGATTTTAGAGAGCACGCAACTACACCCTTATTGCAGAGCGCGCAAACCCACCCTTGTAAGACGCGCGATCGCAGCAAACGTGACTTTCCGAGTTTGTCGTTAGTCTTCCAAGATAGTATCTCCTGGAATCCTCGCACTTGAAGAAGCCGAGTCTGCTGCCTATTTGTACCGGCTGTTTCACCTGGTTAGTTACTGCACCTTTGCGATGTGTTCAATTCACTATTGCTGTCTGGCTCTAGTTGCTGTTTTCATCTCCTGCCTACGCTGAAAAAATAAATTAAATATGTGAAAGAAGGGCTAGCCGGGACTAGGAGCCTCGGCCTCAAATCACATTTACACTTTTTAATTTTTCCTGTTTTTTTTTGTGTCTCATACCATTTTCCAGCTCTCTTCGATGATGTGGTACGCACCTTGCATAGATTCTGAGCCCAAGACGTGAGCCTACACAGCTTGATCCCCAGTGGTCCGGCGTTCTGAGGGCCGCACGTTATAGACAGGCAGATCCCCCAGCCTCGCACGAGGGCTTTTGGGATTCCTCGAGGTACGCAGGGAGGCGGCATTGCTGCATCAAGGACTAAGCGGCCTCAATCGCGCAGCCCCCTAGCGGAAAAGATCTCTAACATGCCCGTTACAAACCAGAACACGCGCGCGCAGCCACTGAGAATGCGCACTGCTTGGCGGACAGTGCCATGAACGATAAGGATGACCGCTGGTCCAGTGTTGCCCAGGGGTCTCTTAATGTTTATGCATATACGTCCAGCAGCTGGGCATCGCCGGCGAGGCAGGATTAACGGGATGACTTCACGCATCGCCAGTCCACGGAGGGGGATGCGCCGCGACCCCAGCCTTGACATTACTGGGCACCCGATTAAAAGAAACACATCTTTCCTTGCCAGGACGACCGACCGTGTGTACACACGTTCTCGATTCCAGTTTACGACGAGCGTGTGTGCGTGCCAGGTGCTGTTTATTTTTTTTACCCCTGTCCATTCGTTATTCGACGGACATCAGGAAAAAAAAAAGAAGAGGTGGCCATTACTTTTTCGCTGAGGCTTGTTGTTGCTATGTCAGGGTGTCTTTTTTCTTATTCTGTCCTCCAGCCTCGTAGAACCTTTTGTAGGGCATGCTACACCAATCATGAGACTTAAACGTAGCCTGTGGACGTAAGCGGACACGATTAATGAGGCTCCTGACAAGGAAATCGTAGCCATTTATCGATGAACAGAACTATAGAGGAATATGCAGACTGTGTATGGATGCTGTAGCAATCCTTGAGTCAACCCTCCAGGAACTGCGCCGCCGCCACTCGTTGCCCTGTAAATTGATGACGTTGCTGAGAGAGGAAACAAAATTGGTTCTGCTGCTGCACACGGCACATAACGACGACACATCGAGAGCGGGTACAATGTCCTGCAGTGGACATGTCTTCGATGTCCGCTTTTTTTATCCTTGAATTTGTTGCAAACCGTCTGCGTAACGCATCACCTACACAAAGCACCGCTGTATAATGCATACCACAGGATTATGCCCCAATGCCACCCATTGCCAGTCGAAAAGCACTGAGTCTGGTGGTCCTGGACACCACCTCGCCTTATGGGGAACGCTCTGATCATCCACCCATTCATCAGCATTCAGAGGGAGAAAGGAGGAAGATGGAGAATAAAATGCAGGGTGGTTAACCAGAAGAATGTTCCGGTTTGCTACCCTGCATTTGAAGAGGGAGAATGAAGGTGAAAGAGAAAGCAGTGAAAAACGAAGACTGCCAAGTAACGGCATGAATGCGGTAGCCTTGATTCCTCCCGCGGGCACAACGCCCTCCCCTGGCAGGCCTTCAACGCCGAAGACCGCAGCGGCAGGAGCAGAGACAGTGGTCAAACCCGTGCGTCCATGGCGCGGGAAAAGATCTCAGGAAGTGGTTTTTCTTATCTTTGAGAGAGAGAGAGAGAGTGAAGTGAAACCGGTCCAGTCTGAGAGCTACTAAGTTCGCGCCGTACTGCCGCGCACTGCGTACTGAAATGGAGAAGCTATCGGTTACGTCATCTTCCTGTTGTGCTCGCGGGCCTTCTTTTCAGTTGACATTTTATTACCGAAGAAGCCGGTTCCATTCGTAATGTTCCAGACGCGCCACGGAAGAATTCTCGCCTTAATTTTTTCTTTTCTTTTGGTCCTTGAAGTCGGGGATGAGCGCGATCTACACTCTTCGCAGCGCAGGTTACTGATTCAGTGCCAGCAAATAAATAGTAGTTGTGCACATACGGAGCACACATAGCGAACATGTGGGCATGCAGACGCTTTAAAAAATTGGAGGGGCCACTTAAGCTCCGCCTTAAAGATATACGCGAGAGCGTTAATGAGTTAATGCTCATGCATGTGGAAGTGGTCATTCTCAACTTTACATTCATGTGTCCCTGGGTGTCCTAACAGCACTCCTTCCGCAATGGTGCAGCTGTTAAGCGAAGCGCCACTGTCTTCCCGAGCACCCTCCCGCGATCAATCACTTATTTAACAGCCACCTGCGACGCTTGTCAGTTTGCTCGCAATCCGCTGAGCAGATTGTGATGACGCGACGAGGTCACGTGACCTAGGTGGTCTACCTAAGTTGCTTCTGCGGCAGGTGGCCACCCTACGCCACCCTATTTTCGCTCACAACGCCGACAGCGCCGACGCCGGATTTTCCGGATCACGGGGCCTTTAACACTATCGCGTTAATATCGCGTCAATACAGACTCCTTACATTAGAAACCAACGGGAAGTTCCGGAAAGCTGCACCGAAAAACACGATACGCAACGAGAGCGGTGGTTGCGGTAATCGTCGGCGTACAAAACAAAAAATGGGCAGCCGGATTTTATTTTATTTTTTATTTTCGCGAAGGTGCAAGGTTTGCAGGAAACGACCGGCGATGATGTTCCTGGGGGCAAAGTCACGACGCAACGCGACTGGCACGCCGCTGAGTAAGTCTCGCAACCCTCCGCCCGGCTGTTTACTACTGCGCCGACCGATCCTCAAGCCGCTGAAAGCCGTGTGGTTGGTGCATATAGAGGCTCGTTAAGGCTGCAACGAACGTAAAACCGCGCGCCCACGCGGTCTCCAGGTCATCGTAAAGCTTGCTCGCGCGCGGTTATAACGACCCTGAAATTATCGCTGCGCCGGCTTTATTATGCGTTGTGCCAAGTTGAAGCCCATCTGAAAGTAAAGCACGGTATACACGGTCGTGCTAGAGCACCACATCGCCGCCGTAGTTATGTGCGGACTTGCAACCGAATGGCTGGAATGAATACGTAGACCTGGACGGTGATTCTATTTCGAGCTTTACACCGGTGAAGCGGGAACCAGCTTGAAACACGGGCGGCACGCCCGAAGTGCGCCTTCACAATACTTGCCCGAACAGCGTTTTCGATTCCGTCTATATGCCGGTCTGACGCTCGAAACAGTAGAAACGCAGTTCCCGACACCGCTGCCACCGAGCTCTTATATTTTGCGCTCACTGCGTATTGCTCTCTGCCATGAAAGTCCACTTTCTTGGTGGCTGGTTATGCGCCAAAAGAGGCAAAAACCAAAGGGTGCGAGCAGCCACACCGAAAAGTCTCTACCAGCGCAGTGGTCTTAGGCGTTGGCGTGCTTCATATCGCAGCGGGTTTTACGTCAATTTGACAAAATCCATAACTGACTGAAATTAACACAAGGTAATTACGAAGTGCGTTTAGGCAGGGCGTATATATTCCGCTGAACAATTGACCGGTTGCTTGTTAGAGTGACGGAGCTGATAGAAAAGGAACTGGGAACCGAAGTCGACGGTGGGGGCAGACGCTTTGGCGTAATGATGAGGGCAGGGCATTTGTTCGGGCACTGTGGCCATGGCTGGTGGAGGACGGGAATAACTAGAGCCCACTGGGAGGAAAGCCTGTGCCGTGCAGTGAACGTACGGTTGATGATTACGATGACGATGAGCTTGTGTTACGAGTCAGCAACGCGTACGTCTCAATGCAGCGCTCCCAATCTGCGCTATACCGTCAGTTGCGTGCAGAGAAGAGCGTCGCCCGAACACACCACCGCCTGCGGGCTGAGCGGTCTTCCAAGGACGGCTCTCTCTCGTGCGACCGACCTCGATGCCGCGCGCGGTTGTCGTCGCAGTCTACGACGACGCCGGAACGGTGACGCTGCCCTGCGACTGCGTGCGCGAACTGCCAAGCGGCGGCGAGAGAGGCGGAAAGTCCCGTTAGATGACCGTGGCCGCTCCTCCTCCTCGGCACCGCTCTTCGCCGCGGAGGAGAGCGCCCTATGGCGTGTCGTAAAGCGTACTTGCGCTTAACAGCCGGCGATTGTAATTGCGTGCAATACGTTGCGAGACTCCGGGGGCGGCCGCAGATGTGAGGCTGCTCTCCTCTCGTGACCGCTGGACGGAAACCAGAATCTGGGCGCCGTGCACATGGCCGAGCGGTATGATTTAGTGGGTAGCGGTGTAACTCTCGTTTCCTCCTCCCCTCCCTGCTTGCGTGAATCCTTCCAGGCATCGCGCTCTCAATTACTCAGTTACTTACAATCAGAATTACTGTAAGTGTATTCACTGTAAGTGATTTGGTTACGCGTGCCAGTGACCAAGCGCGACCTGTTTCACAGCATCTCCACCATCAGGAATTTAAATACCTTACCATGTGTTCCGTATCACGCGTAGCTTGTAACCGCTTGCTTCATGTCGTTCACGCTCATTGTAAAAGGGCACAGGCGTGGACATCAATGAAGGGAGCGCGCTATTCCGCTCCAATTTCAATCACGCCTTCCCTGTCGAAAATGAAGAAGCATTGTTCGTGACAAAGAGCACTGGCGTTTCCTACAAGCGTGCACACATTATCATTCATCCTAACTGTAAGCGTACGCATGTAACAAGTAATTAGAATTAAGCTAAGATAAAGTTAGCGTTTGTGTGTGTGTGTGTTCTCGCCATTACCTCCCGTGCTGTGTATGCGCCATAAAAGTGCCACTCATTCTGTTTCATTTTGCTCAGTAAGATAACGCCTTACAGCACCGCATTTCAGATAAGAGTAAAGCAAACAAAATGACGGCAGTTTCCCAGGCGTCCGTGGCGCGAAAACGCATCGTGGGATAAGCAGCGTGTTCCGAGAAAACCAGAGAATAGTGCTGAAGCTCGAAAGTACCGCGGTTTGCAGCAAGCACTTTCCGGTAGTTACTTCATTTTAATTGTGGCGTTAAACTGTACACCAGCCACTGCACATGCAGTTCAGTATTAAACCCGTACTGCAGCTTACCACATTCAGCACTCATAGTATACCATACCCTTAAAGTTGAGGAACCATTCTGCGGCTGCCTTAGCAGCTTTGCAAACGCTTGACACGGGAAGAGGGGACTATCGAATTCCTTGAGACGTTTAAAGGAAAGGTTTTTTTTAATTTATTCAGTAGTATTCCGTGTGGTGGCGAAGTAGACACTTCCACTTACTACATATATGGTGTCTGCTGCTACGCGAAAGGGTGCACTCCCACATACAACAAAAAGGCAGTACTCGCACTCGCAGAGAGCTCTTTTTCCGGGACAACATCAGATGGCGCAACCGTATTTCACTGACCGCATTGACCTCCTGGCGGAGTCTGCGCCCCGGCCTCCATGTGGCCACGAGGGTATACTCCACGAGTCAAACGCTGCACTCGCATGCATGACCTGACAACAGCTTCCTGTCGCGCCGTCGTCAACCGCGCTGCCTAAGGCCACGCAATCACCGGCATTGTTCGAGTGCCTTTCTCTTCGTGCGCATGCGCAAGCATGCTAAATACCGCGTGCACTTTCCTCGCCGTACAAGCGCCCGGACTTCTTGCTGCGCCGCAAGGCACTAACCGGCGTCGCAGATGCACGCCAGGCACGCACTGAGTGGAGACGGGGGAGATGTCCGCCAACGGTCGTATTATGTACACACGCTAACACACGCAGTGGCGCGCACTACTCTTACGTGCACCAAAATAAAAGGAGTTCCCGCCTCCTTCCCGTGGCTACGTGAATGCCGGAGCTCTCTCCCTCTCTCGCGTGCTCGTCTCTGTGCACAGTCGTGCTTCGGAATACTTAAGCGAGACACTCCAGACAAGGGGGTTCGCGCGGTAAAAGACACAAAAGCGGGCAACGTTTACAGAATGACGACGACCGCAAAGTGGAAGAAAGATGGGGAAGTGGGGGGTAACCAGGCAGCGCCGAGAGATCAAGAGCGAGAGATAGGGGCGTCAGAACAGCTGCAAGAAGGAAAAAAAAAGGAAGGAAAACGAGACCGTTGTTAGGCGCGGCACTGGGCAAACAGGGAAGAACCAGTCTCGGCTCGGCGAAAGAACCAGGTATGCGCCGCTGGAGGACGGAAATGCCTACGGGCGAGTGTTCTAGCACACTGCGTCCGGAAGCACGGAGGCGCGCGCCGTCGAGGCGAGGTCGCGCACGGTGGAGCGCTGAACCCTTTCGCGAGATGTGTGTGTGTGTGCATTGTCAAATAAATCTTGAAATAAAAAAAACGATAGGTAAAACACGGTACTTCTGATTCCAACAGCGTGGCACCGTTTTTAATATCTGCAATGTCTGCAACGCGATACGACGGAATTTAGCAGATTCAAGTGTCTGGGATGCTCGACCTTTGTATACCTACGCTTTACGGTGACATGAAGTCGTGTGAATGGTGACAAGCAGATTCGCGTCGCATGCACTTAATCAGTTTCCGTGAGCATGCATAATTTGAACGGCATTTGTTCTACCTTCTTTCATACTATAAGCACAGCATTCATTAGCGCCTTGACGCACAACAATGGTCAATCATATACAGGGTGTTTTTTTATCTTTACAGATTTTTTATTATAAAAACTCTGAGAGATATGTCGGTGCTGTCTGTTGAGCTGGGTTGCACAGAAAGGCGGACATTATGTACCTTACGTGGATCAATAATTAGAGCATTAATTAACTTATTAACTAATAAAATTTCTTATATTTTTGATTTTAGGGCTCACAGTTATATTGAAAAATTGATGGCCTTCAGCATCGAAAGTGCGCCGTTTTTAAATTTCCGTAATCGGTGATATGGTTCGAAATATCGAACGTTAAAAATACCCATTTGAAATCTGTTGAGTTGGCTTTCCCGCATGACATAATTATAAAATGCCGTTGCTGCGCGTTGTATTGTCGCCGAAATCAAGTTAAATTCTTCTCCATCATCAAATACACCAACTGCGCCTGTATTTGTTATATAAAAAGTGCTAGAGACACTGTTTTATAAATTTGCAATGTGGAAAAGCCAACTGAAGGAGCTTTCAATTCCTTATTTCTGACGTTCGAACCACATTGCCGATTTAGAAAATTTAGAAGCAGAGTTCGCCTGCGATGTTGTCGGCCATCAATTTCGCAATCTAACCTTGCCAAGTAAAATCAAAACTAAAGCGTATTAATATTAGTTAATTAATCGTTTAACTATTATTTCATAATATGTACATACTTTCCGCCTTGCTGCACAATCCAGCTCAGACATGTATTTGCAGATACAAATACGCAAATATGTATTTGCATGTAGGCCCTGCAGGGGGACGCAGAGTGATAAGGTAACCGCCATCAACCTGTCATCCAATGTCAAGAAACCTTTTTAGTCACCGCAGTTAGTGCACATGCTTATATCAGAAGCTTAGAGGCGGTCGTATTCCTGGACTTATTTCATTTTGCAGAACTCTAGAAGCGCGACCATGCTGCCTAGTCAGGCCCAGTCCGGGCCTTTTGTTTCCTGAGCCAACTTGTATTAAATTGTCTCAAATAAAAAAGAAAAAAGGATTCCTACTCCTCCTTCGTGTAGTAATCACGCGCCGCAAATACACACTCAGGGCTCACCTTATGCGTGGCGAACGAAGCCGGTTGTCATGCACCACACGCCTTGATTTTCTTTCAGTTTCCTGGTCTTGTTGATTAGATTCATCGATGCTTCAGGAATAAGCATCTTAATCTCGTTTTTTTTTTTGCCGGTGAGTTCGATAGATCAGTTTGTATAGAACATAACGCATAATTACTGCCGCTCTGCCGCAAGCTTTTTTTTTTAGATAAAGGCCTGCAAAGTAGACATAAAAGCGTTCACCAAGCGGATTTTGACAAATTTTATAAAAAATCTATACCTTCCAGACAGGCAAAAATACTCGCAACTTATCACAAATAAAAACATCTGTATATTTACTCAAAAAATTTTCAGATACCTATCACTGATAAGTTTTATGTAATTCATAACCACAGTTGTCGAAAATAGCAGAGCATATAAGCGCGGAGCTCCACCTCTTCTTCATTAATAATTTCCGGTGTCTCTAAAAAATAATGGGAGCCACACCAATTGCAGATCTATAAAACTTAATAAATCTATAAATTGCGGAATATACAGAAATGTCAACTAAATTTAAGAGGTTGGACATCCACCCTTTGTTCGATCTTACGTGGAACCGCCCAGCTGCTAGTACCGTTGACACAGGTGTCACTTGTGAAATAAAGCCGCGATGTACCCTTTGGGAAAATGTCGAGCGAGTCTCATAGCTAGGATAAGTACCGGCGCAGCAGGAAATTTTTAAAGTAATATACACACGTTCAGACCGTGTGTTTTAAAACGTAGGTGTTGACGGTTTTTTTTTTTTTCCGTGACAGCACCAAGCACTAGCAAACAATTTGGGCACTACATCTTCATCTCGCTGTCGATCGATCAGTCTCGCTGTTCGTTGATCGATGTACAACGCGGCAAAGCCAACTTACAAAAATAGACTTTTGTAGAGGGTCGACTGTTTGGCTCCAAGAAGGCACAAGAAGGCCGCGAGACACGCCGGGCGCCCAGTTGGCCATCCTTCCGGCACGAATGCCTCACTCCGGCGAAGGCACGCGGTGTTCGTGCTTCTTCCGGAGCGCAGCAGCAACTCCGTACCGAAGTCAAAACATGCCCCGGCGCAGCCCCTTGTCGATCCCTTCCACAATCGGCCGCCGACGATCACGCGCGCGCTCGAAGCCGCCCGTTGGCCGCTGGGAGAGGAAGACGCGCAACACCCTCTAAATACTTTCTTAGACGCGCCGGTCGGTCAACCACTTTGAGCGCGCAACGCTCATCGGCGGCAATTCGAAGGCGCACGCGCGCTGCGGGCACTGCGGGTGCAAGCGGGCAGCCGGAAGTATGTAGTCGTAGGGAGCTGCGCACCGATGCTTCCTGCCCTCCCCCCCCCCCCCCCCCCCTCTTCCTGGACGGCGGCGCGTGCCCACTTATGTGAAGAAGAGGAAAGGAGGAGGCCAGGAAAGGAGGAAAAGGGGGGTTGACCTTTGACCCCCGACCCTGGCCTCCGCAGGCTTCTATCATGCGGACCCCCTCTGGCCCCATTCCCGTCAACGCGCGGCGGCGACTGGGAGGCGAGGAGGAAGGGGGTGGAACCACTTTCGCACCTCAGCGCACGTGCCGCGCAGGGTCGGCACGTGCGCGTATAGCTGTGCCTTTTAATGACGTAAAAAATCCATTATGATTACTTGATAACGGATGTTTTACGCTTTGAAGCCTAGGGAGAGGCTGTGAGGAACGCCGTAATGGAGGGCTCGGGATTAGTTTAGACCACCAAAACACCCGGGGTTCACAGGACTTTTGTCAATTAGCCTTTATCGCGATGCGGCCTCCATGATCCGGACCAGCGACCTCGGGCTCAGTCCACTGCGAACGGCCGCCATTCTGTTTCTTGAGAAAGCGAAGTAGGGAGGGAAAATAGGGGAAGGGGAAGGGGGGGAGAGAGGTGCGTTGTTACATATGACTAAATGAGCAGGTCATGAATGGAAGTTTACCATTATCCCTCAAGAGAAACGTGTATAACAGCGGTATCTTACCGGTACTCACCCATGGGGCAGAAACGTGGAGGCTAACGAAAAAGTTCACCTTTAATTGAGGACAAAGCAGTTAGATATGAGAAGGAAAATTATAGATGCAACGTTAAGAGACAGGAAGAGGGCAGAGTGGATCAGGGAACAAACGCGGGTTAATGAAATCCTATTCGAAATCGAGAACAAGAAATGGGCAGGGCCAGAGCATGTAATGCGAAGGCAAAGTAGCCGATGGTCGTTAAGGGTAGCGATTTGGAGAAGGCAAACGTAGGAGGGGCGGATGAGGTTAGGAAATCTGCGGGGATAAGGTGGCAGCCATTGGTGCATGAAAGAGTTAAATGGAGAGATATGGGAGAGGCCCTTGCCCTGCAGGAGGCGTGGTCAGGCTGATGTCGATTGGCGATGAAACGAGCAGGTGTATAAGTGGTGTGAGCGAACATATCAGAGCGTGACTGACTGGTCGAATCAGCGAGGAAGTGAATCTGATTAAGTGATTGGGCAACTGAGTAGCAGAGTGAATACAGTGAATGGGGGATCGAATGAGTGGTTAACCTAGTGAGTGCAGCAAGTAATGACCGATGAATTGAGGTCACTGATTGCAGTTATTAAGAGGGCAGATGAGTAAGTGAATGAGTAAGCAGGTGCGGTGAGTGAAACGAATAAAATTCAGCGACTAAGAAGTGAGAGCGGTGAGTGATGAAAAGACTGTCGAGCTTTTCAAGAGCAGCGCAGAACTTTTCTCTGTGCGTACTGCTCCGCTGCTTAGTCCTGATGAGTCTGGTGATTGGTAGGGACCAGGAGTTGGAAGGGTGGAACACTTCCGCCGACTGTATGGTTTCACTGCCGGACCCTGCTTCCCTGCTTCTCCTAGAAACGAGGCTTCCTATTAACATATAAGGACCGTACTCTCGACTGCAGTAATCAACAATCAAAGCTAGAAGAGTCGCATCTTTTTTTTTTTCCTTCTTCAACTGCATCGCCTTTGTCGTTTTAGACGCAAATAGGAAGCAGCTGCTTCCGGCCCACTGACATAGTTTTGATAACCTTTCTACGGATCAACGTAATGCTGTGAAGAGTATGCTGCTCCTTAAACACTGTGCCAGGGCTGCGCTGTCATCTCTTCGTATCATTCACGTTTATTTATGCAAGACGTTCATGTGGCGGATATATCGGTTAAAAGTGTTGCCATCTCCTATTTCCTCCATATTTGTAAATCAGTTATTCGACCGGTATGTCCCGTTACAGACGCAATACAGGAGAGCCTGGCGATGATTTGCCCTAGAATGCACATTATATGTGCGTGTGGATAATGACGATGGTGACGAAATATTTAACTTCAAACCGAAGAATCGGCCTCAACGCAAGCATTCGACACTGCAGCTGCCACTCAACGGCTTGCATCACACAATATAAGAGGATAGCATTTGGCTCCGACTTTTTTTTTTTTTTGATAGACTTCGATATTTCCTTCCTGAAAAACCTTGTCCCGTTGTTTTAAATGCCAGCCTTCTTCTGCGCTTTGGACCCTGAACGCCTCAGTTCTCACCGCTCTGCGAAGGCACATATCCTCAGTTCGAAATCTTTCTTCGTCGTCGCCACTACGAAGCCCAAGACGTTTAAACACTTCCGGAAATTCCCGTGTGAGGATAAAGAAAAGCATCAATATTGCGCTGACATTTAAAGTCTACGGCAACAAACACAACGAGCGAAGAGAAAAGCTTGGAAGGAGCAGAATCCCCAAGTGATACACGCCGGGGCTCGCGAAATCTTCTCAGCGATACCTTTCTTTTCTAAAGACAGTTTTCCGCAACACCCTTCAGAAGACGGCAGCCGTCTGCGGGTTCGCGCAACCGTCAGCAAAAGCGTTAACAGCATACAGTCGCACGCACTCATCGCCGTAACGAGCCCGGGAGCCTTCCGCGCTCTACTTCGCCCCAGGCCAGGACAAAACCGCCCGTGAAGAAAGGAAACGACGGGAAGTGCGAGGACGATCGTCATGAATCATCCCGGCTGTCGAGAGCCGGTATTCATTACCGCTGCGTGGCGCGTACGCGAAACCGCGCCGTCTAACGGCGTTCCCTGTGGAATGCGTCTGGAGCCGGCGTCTGTATGCAAATGCGGGGAATTACTGCGTGAGCTCGCACAAGTGGCTCGGCGGAAACGACGTCCACCAAGTCTTGGCTGCTGACGCCGGACTGCGAAGAAAAAAAAAAGGTGAATGCAAAAGCAGCGCGCAGAGTAAAGGGCAGAGGAGAAAAGAGGAGAGATACACGTCCCGAGATCGAGGCTATGTGGCGGTCGGCGGCGCCGTGTGCGTATAAACGTTCTTAGCAAAGAATGCGAGAGAGCATGTTAAAGCCTTCAGGGGCTTTAGCAGAAGCGTGTGCACAGCGTCACCTTGTCACGACTGTCGCCACGGAGGTTCGAGAATGCGGGGCGATCTCAGCGATCCATGGGCGACATTCACGTCACGTCGATCGAGCTCCCAGGGGTTCTTGAACTATACTCAACCAACTAGTGCCATAGCAAGACGTGGATGTTATCAGGCTGGTTGGACGTGCGCGTTGGTCGTAATGAGCAGTTGCATTAAGTTTCTGAAAGCTGTGGAGCTATCCGTCTTTGTAAGTTTCTATTTTCGTTTCGAAGTGTATATCTAGAAATGTGCGCATAGCGCAAATGACATGCAGGAAAGCACAGGTGTGTGCCAACCTCCATTCCGCATTGCTTTCTGATTCTTTCGTCTGTGCTTGCGGAATGCACGGGCCTTAATGTTGATTTAGTTAAGTCTAGACGCCATCTGCTGAAGCCCCTTCCGTGCAACGCTGCAGATATGTCAGGTCTTGTGTGATCAGACGCATGATTTCCACACCTGTAGAGGGAAGACGTCTGAAGACGTGAAAAAGTACACTCGAAGAGCTGCACCATGGAAAGCTGATAGCCTGCTTTTCCCACAATGGCCGCTACGTGTGCACACTGACGCCTGATATGGTGCTCGATAGAGCTGTGGGAAGCGATGGATGGACGACGGAAGCCTTTAAGGGCCCGGCGCACCGTCGACCGCTTTCCCGAAACACTCCTCAAGTGCGCAGCGGGCGTTCGCGCCTGACGCACGGTTGCTGACGGCGCGCCCGATCGACGGCCGTAACCTCCTTGACACGGCGCCAGACAGTGACGGATGACCGCGTTTGCTAAGGAGCGTTTGCTAAGGAGCAGTGAGAGCGGTGGCTCCTTAACGACTCAAGGAAGGCCCGATAATGCACGAGCGTGGCCTCTCGTTTTCTTTGGCTGCGTCTCGTCGATTGGCCCGCTGTGTGCAACGGAGCGCCTGCCTTCCACGGCTGCAAACGAACGTGGACAGTGCGTGTATTCATGCGAAGCAGCTAAAAGAATGGCTAGCTTCGGACGTCAGAGAGAAGCCACTCTGCTCTCACTGCGTGGGCCGATTTTCGGAAGCAACCTGACCCGGTATCTCAGTGGCTTCGTTCGAGTGCCACGAATAGAACGCCCATATGTCGAGATTTCATTGCTCGTTGAAGAATCTCAGATGGCCGAAATTAATCCGGAGTCCTTAACTAAGGCCTGCTTCATAGCCCAGAGCGCTGCTCTGGCGCGTGATATCGATTAATCAAACGATCTGTGGAAGCAAGGAGGACTACTGTACAGGGCGTCCCTCGTGCCGTTAACACACACGGCTAAAAAAAATGAAACGTTGTCAGAATGGTATTTGCGCTGTGCACTTTAAACATGAATGCGCCTATACAGGAGTAAGAAGGGAGTATAAGCTGTCCTCTTGCGCATTCCCTTTGATAAAAGGGAGTGTGCTACAGGGCAGCTTACTCCCCTTTTTACTCATTTCGTGTTTAGAATGTGATGTTGGCGGTCGCACAGAGCGAGCTGAAGAATAATCTGCTACCAACTCACCTTATGAATTATTCAAGATGAACAATTTAACAGTGAAACCGCTGATATGATGGTATTTGTGTGTGTGTGTGTGTGTGTGTGTGTGTGTGTGTGTGTGTGTGTGTGTGTGTGTGTGTGTGTGTGTGTGTGTGTGTGTGTGTGTGTGTGTGTGTGTGTGTGTGTGTGTGTGTGTGTGTGTGTGTGTGTGTGTGTGTGTGTGTGTGTGTGTGTGCGTGCGTGCGTGCGTGCGTGTGCGTGCTTTGGAACAAGCGAGTGAAACTCGAGAGGAGTAAAGCCACCCGAGAACACAACTGCGGACGCTTGCGCGTGTTTCTGCCCGCTAGGAATGCGGCGAATGTTGAACCTTACCAACTTCTCCTACTCTTACAACCAGACAACGCCCCTACCCTGCCAACTCAGCCAGTGTGCCAACTCTTCCAAAGACCTAACCTTTTCAAACCTGCCAACTCTTCTAACCTTCCAACTTCTTCGACTCTTGCAATTTCCACGGCTTTTCCAAGTTCTCCAATTCCACCAACCTGACAATTATAACCTACCAACTCTTCAAAAACGATAACCTTTCAACAAGCTGCCGCGACAACTTGGAGCACGCCGCGTCCAAGGCTAGTGGAGGCATGCACATAGTGTTCAAAACGCGCCCTCCTGGTGTACGGGTCTTCCACGCTTCCCGTGCTGTGTTGCCGTGTGCAGAAACCATTCTCACAGCAACGCTCCTATTACGAAAACTATGCCCCTAGTAGTTTTGATCCTTTTACACGATGCTGCTTTTTCGTTTAAACGTTTTGGATACCGCCAGCAATTGTAAAGTTGATTATTGTAAGTCAATAATTAAGCACCTGAAGCTTGCACTCGGCGACCGCCAGCAACACTGCTTCAATCCCAAGTCCGCCGCGTGTACCTGGTTTCTTTTGTCTTTACCCTTGCATCAATTAAGCAAATCACCGTGCAGGCATTTTAACCAGTCAACGTCCGCCGTTGTAAATTTTCACTCAACGTTTACCCTACGTGAAAAAGGGTGGAGGGGGATCCTAGGGGACCGCAGCGGTGGCCTAGTGGCTGAGCATCCGCCTCGCATGCGGGAGGTGCGGGGTTCGATCCCCTGTGCTCCCGGGCACGGACCGGTGATACAATGGGTACAAGCTTTCCCTGGCCTGGTGCTCGGCTTAATCGGGGTGAAATGCTTGGGAAATGGGTCTTTGACCCCACCTTGAGCAAACGAAGATACCTTGTGCCATGGTGCTCTTTGACCGCAGGTGCCCCTGCGCCATAAGAATTCACTATCATCATCATCATCAGTACTCTTGTAGAAAGTTGGCTAGCGGACTGAGACTCCCCCTCAACACATGTTCACTTTGTTTTCTGTTATCAAGGGTCCCACCTTCCTGCCCTCTCTCTATATACCATTCAGCCTACGTAGTGCCTCGGCACTTCTCGGGCACTTTCCTTCGCATCTATGCAGCTATTCGATATAAGGGCGGTGACTGGACATTTTATGTATTCACATAAAATGTCCAGTCACCGCCCTATATGTATAGAAACCGCAGCCACAGAAATCGATCGGCTTGGCTTCAACAAGTGTTGTGACGCGCGAGCACCTCAAGGAAAACGAATGTTACGAGTCTTTCGCGCATCAGTAATACGCCGTATACAGTGGTTCGACTCTCGTAGAGCTCCCGAGACGAGCACCCATTACAGGAAGTGCTCACTTCTGAAACTCACCATCGTCTTCTTCGCAGGTGCGTTACGGTGGCTCCCGGCGCTGTGGATGTGCGCTCTCCTTTTCGCCACTTCCACTACAGGTAAGGCTTCAATGGCACACATTTCTACGCATGCCTTTCTTTTTGCATGTGTGTGATCAAGAAAGGAAGAGCTACAGTATACACAGTGTCGATTCGTGGCATAAATTTGTCTTACCTCCAAATCCTTCCCGAAGATTGCCGACAATTTAGAAGTACGTGAGCGTGCTCGCAATTATACGTAAGTAGGGCACATACACCACCGCATTCTTTGTCACTAAAAATCTACCATTTGTAGGATTTCTTTGCGTGACTTGTAACCGCGATAAAACACATACCGTCCGTAAGACTTTGAGGATAACTGAAATTTGCCCTTATCACTTTTAGCATGGAGTGATAGGGCATCCACGCCAAAATTTAGCATGCCGTCCACCTCTGTCTGTTTGTCGCCGAGAGTTGCAGGGCATATACTTCCGTGTCCAGGACAGAAGACAACAGTACAAGAGAAGAGAAAACTACTGCACTAAATCGCCGCATTAGAGGCTATTTTACGCCACTCCTGCCTGAGCCCATAACTGGTCCTGCAATGTGTTACAAATAAATATATAAATATTTGTTTTCTCCAACATTACGTTCAAATGATAAATGATAAAACAAGAAAAAGGAGGGCTAATATGGCACTCTTATAATCTCGAGTTCAATGTTCATATGGCCTAAAAGTTAAAAAAAAACGTTTCTGTCTCTCTTCGAATTCGGTAGAGTTCTAGAACATTAAATATTCTGCAGTGCTTCGTAATCCGAGATTGTCCGACACTCGCCTATGTTTCACTGCGCCCCAGCTGCAGATCTGGAGAAGCGTTTATCGCCAGTATACGCAGCGTTTATCACTACATGAGGCATTGGCCGAATGAACTGCCCCTCTTTCTTCGCAGGGGACCCTGACCGGTACTCGCAGGTGAAGGAGACCACCAATGGCACCTACCTGTCCCAATACGAGTGGCGTGTGCACGACATGTACGCGCTACTGCAGCGTTCGTCCGTCATGCACGGCGTCAACCTGGCCGGTCCCGACTTCTACACGGGCAAGCCCGGCTACCGGGTGCGCCTCGGCCTATCCTTCGGCCGCATCAACCCGGCCAACGGGATCCCCTACATGGGCGTCTGGTTCACCATCCTGCGCGGCCGCTATGACGACGCGCTCGAATGGCCCTTCCAGTACCGCTTCAACATCACCGTGGTCGACCCGTCGGGCTCGGGACAAGACGCCCACGTCTCCATGAACCCGATGACGGCCATCTGCCGTCTGAGAAAGCAGTTCCAGAGACCCACCGAGCGCAGGACCGACGGCGTCGAAGGCTGCGGCAAGTCTTTCCTGGTGCCCCACAGCAAACTGCTTGGCTACGTGGCCGACGACAGCCTCTTGGTGCGACTGAGCATATTCCTCGAGGACAAGGGCGCGATTCCCAAGAGGGCCAAGGCCTACATGCGAGGGCACCAGCTCGTCTCCGAGTTCCAGTGGGCAGTCGACGACGTCGACTCCAAGTTAAAACAAGCCCGTAAGGGAGAGTTGCAGCCTCTGACCAGCGACCTCTTTTACATAAACAGCGAGAGCTACCTAATGGTGCTTCAGCTGACGTTCCACCCGGAGGACGAGCACCTGGGACTGTTCGCCGTAGTCATCCCTGGAGAGTTTGACGACTCGCTGGAGTGGCCACTCTCGTACAGCTTCGAGCTGTCCATAGTGGATCAGTCGGCGGGGTTCCTCACCGCCGACCGCAAGGGAGTCATCGATCCGACTTCTGGAGTGTGCCCGCTCAGTGCGTTCACTAAGCCGCAGTACCAGCCCAACACTCCGTGTGGATTCCGTAAACTCGTCTCATTCAGTGCCCTCGAGAGGAGCAACTTCAAGAAGGACGGCAAAATCCTTCTGCGCTTCACGGCGATCCTCGACCAGATGCCAAACTTCGCCTCCGTGTCGGTGAAAGATCGTCACCTGGTAGCCGAGTACGTCTGGAAGGTGCCCAACGTGGAAAGAAAGATTGCTTTGGCTACTTCCGGCAGGCCTTCGAACCTACTTAGCGAGCGCTTCTACACGAGGCACCAAGGATACCTTATGCAGATGCAGCTCAAGTTTCAGAACTACACCAACGGCAGCATCGGTGTCTTCCTTACGTTGCTGGAAGGCGGCTATGACTCGCTGGCGCAGTGGCCCTTCGTGAAGCGGTTCGACCTCATCATCATCGATCAGCAGCACGGCAAGAGGGGTAACGACGTAGTGGTAGCCGTAGACCCAAACAACCCATACATTAAGAACGAGGCTTGCGTAGGGTCCTTTTGGAGGCCTTTCGGTCGCAACGACGCGTGCGGATCTTCGAGTGCCATCTCTTACGATGAAGTTTATAATCGAAAGTACATCCGCTATGGGAGCCTTCTGGTCAAGGTTGTCGTCTACATGGAGGAAATCGAGCCACCCAATATGGCAAGGCTTGTGTTCCGCGACGACAGCGTAGTCGCAGAGTATGACTGGCTAGTACCGGATATCAAGCAAAAGGTGGTCCAGGCAAAGCTGGGTAACGCGCAGTTCGTAGACAGTGACAAGTTCTACCTGACTAACGGAGGCTACCGGGTAATGTTGCGTCTGTACCCGGAGAAAGCGCCTGGATACGTCGGCCTGTACGTGGTCTTCACGCGAGGTGCCTACGACGACGTGCTCGAGTGGCCTTTCACGCACAAGTACGAAATGGTCATTGCCGACCAGAAAGACGACGCCTCGTCGGACATCGTGCACACGACATTCGCGGCGTCCGGCTGCCCAGACATTGCGCTTCAAAAGCCCGCCCAGGAACTGGCCGAATGGAGTTGCGGCGAAAGCCGCATGGCCAGCCACGCAGCGCTCTTGAATGGTGGCTACGTCCGCGACGGCGCCATTCGAGTGCGCTTCCGCGTGTTCCTCAAAGAGTATGCGAGTCATGTGGCCTCCGTGGCTGTACGGAACAACGCACTCGTCTCTGAGTACCTGTGGGAGCTAAAGGACGCTCCGGCTAAGGTGAACCTGCTCAAGAACGGCGGCTTCTCGAAGGTCGAGAGCCCCGTCTTCTACACGGGGAACCAGGGATACGCCTTGAGGATAAGCCTCGTCCTCAACAGAGTGACGACGCCGCTGCAGAGTCTGGCTAGCAACGACGACCAGAGCGTTCTGGGCATCTACTTCACCATCTGGAAGGGCAGGCACGACGGTGTGCTGAAATGGCCCTTTCCCCACGTCATCACGCTGGCCATCGTCGACACGGCGAGCGGACGGGCGGACCTGTCCAAAACGGTAGACCCGACGCACGCGCGGTGTCCGCCCGAAGCTTTCCACAAGCCGAAAGCGATGCGCAACGAACATGCCTGCGGGTTCTCGGCCTTCATGGCGGTCGACAGACTCGGGGACTACATGCGCGATGGGTCGCTGGTGATCAGGGCCACGATCGACATGAGGAGCTGACGGCCGCGGTGAACTAGGCTCGCACTTGTTAACTGTGTGCCATATATCAACAATCTTTGTAGATCTCTTACGTACACCAGCGGATGAACCGACGGACACAGCGTGCACTGCTGACCATGCACACATGTGTACACATGTGAATCGTCATGTGCGTGTGCTGAGCCGGGAACGTTAGCGCTCACTTGAAAAGCATGCTCCTTCCAGTGCACAGTGTCCAATGTTCTGCGCATGAAAGCTGGGCACGTTTAGTGGACTGCATTTTACCGCTAAGACACTTAGCGCACTTGCTTTGCTGGCACGAGAGAATGATAGAGCACGCATCAGCCCACTCTTGCGCCAAGCCTTTTAGACGCCGGGCCGCCCAGTCAACAACCGCCAGTCAGCCTTGGGACGGTTCGTACGTTTATAGAAACGGTGGATATTCTCTCTCTCCACACAACAGACTCTTGCGTGCTGTTGTGTGACGTTCTCACAAGAGGATGCACTGCATTGAAGCGTTGGCTGTACGATGTGCGCATTCAATGTGACTATACACTGCAGCTTGCGGAGGCTGTGAAAAGCTTCCAGACACTCAGAGCCAGTTTCGCAGCACTTACGTAAGCGTCAAATGGGCGCGTTCGCACCGTCAAAGCATAACACATTCCAATACACAGCCTCGAAATCTCCCTGAGCTAATGCGCAGCTTGCCAGGAATTTCAAGCAGCCACAAGCGTGCAGTTCAGCACCGCGGACGTGCGCACTCCACGGACGTGGAATGCGAACGCAGATAGCAAGAAAAGCTTGAACTGCTATGGTGCAATAACGACCGACAGCAAAAACATTCCTATGGCGAAAGAAATAAAACAAAAAATATTAATACGCCAGAATGCCTGAGGCGCAAGAAAAAGGAGCTCCACAGAAACTGTTCAAAAGGTTAACTTAGCATTTTTTTATTTTTCGCTTTTAGGCAAAAATAACATGCGAAAGATAGCTGCAAAATTGACCAAGGCTGACGACAATTTCATGTATTACGTTCTCAAAAGGATGCAGGCTAAGAATTATTCTTTCACCAAACCTGGGAGTCAGATTATATGGACTGCATGTTTATTGCTCCAGAGTCCAAGGGCATTGACCAAGCATGGCTTACAAAAAGGAAACCAGACAAAAAGACCTTCAAAATGCTGCTTTTCCAGTCAAACGTCGCCAACTGACAGCCCAATATGTTATATGGTTTACGGGTGCTTAACGTTCCAAAGCAACTCAGGCTATGAGGAACGCCGTAGTGAAGGGCTCATTAAACCAATTTATCATGTGATGAAAGAACGCTCGCCCTGCGTCTTAGATCATATAACAACGCCAGGAACCAAATGTGCGCCAAGTGTGAAGAATTTTCCATCAAGAATGAGAAGCGTTCTCGATCCAGTCTCGCTGAGGCCACCAAAGAATGGTTTTGGAAGAAAGCGACTGCGTGAGTTTATGGCATTAATGTTCCCCTGGCAATGATGTCTTTACACCAAAAGAAAGGCGTGGTCTCGACAACGCAGGAAATGCACATGCATGCAATGGTCAAAAACACGACTGGGGTCACGGATAACTATAAGAACGGCTCTGCATGTCTGCTAGCCGCCGCGGTGGCTCAGTGGTTATGGTGCTCGGCTACTTACCCGAAAGACGCGGGTTCGATCCCGGTCGCAGCGGTCGAATTTCGATGGAGGCGAAATTCTAGAGGCCCGTGTACTGTGCGATGTCAGCGCACGTTAAAGAACCCCAGGTGGTCGAAATTTCCAGAGCCCTTCACTACGGCGTCCCTCATAGCCTGAGTCGCTTTGGGACGTTAAACCCCAATAAACCAATCTGCATGTCTGCTCAACATAAGTTTGTCCTTCACTGTATAAACCGCACGTAGAACTTGGTGCTGGGCTAGTTCACTTATTCTTTGAAATTGAAGGTAGCACTAAAAGGAAGACCACAGAAAAGGGATGAGACGGAGTTAGCGTTCTTTGTTGTGTCGGCCTCTTTCTGTGGTCTTCCTTTTAGCGCTACCTTCAATTTCAAAGTATAAACCGCGTGTTTCCTATGTACCGGATTTTCTCCCCATTCTAATCATATAGGCACTACATTCGCTTCATGGTGGTCTTTTGCTGTTTCCTGATCCGGTTAGATAAGAACTCCATTTTCTCTATCTTAGCTAAAAATCACACTAGTTAACATCAGTCAAGGTAGTTATAGGCGAATGAAGGTGCCTGCCCACTGCAAGATAAACGAAGGAAGCCAACAGTGACTGAAACGAAGGAAAACATTGTTTAATACGTGGTGCTAATCAATGGGAAATTAACAGTGTAATCATTTTACGGTTATATAAGATCACTGATTTGAACGTAGAAGAAAAAAAATAACCACACGTCGCCGGTGGGATCCGAAACCACTACCTTCGAATTTCGCGTCTAGTGCTCTACCAACTGAGCTACGATAGCAACTGTCCAATTTTCTACTTAAGGGGGCATTTCGTGTAACCGAACTTAACCACGACGACAAACACGCATTAACCCCGAACCTTCGCCCAAGCGGCTAGCGCTGTAAGAAGCTGATTCCAGTCTGATGCTGTTCATTTGATAAGTGAACAGCATCACTTGGTAAGCAGTTCAAGACTGACTTCGCGATGCATGGGAGGGCGTTGTCCCTGTTTAGTGTTAGGAAATCCTAGCCGTGCGCGGCTGACAGTTAGGTGGAGGAATGATGTGACTGGAGATCGAGAAGCCTATGTACAACTTTGTCCTCCTCCAGTAGGCATCATGGAGGTAAAGCGTGCAGAGGTTTTCCATGCATTGTGTGACCCTCTGGTATACCGGTATCTGGTGCCATGTTATACCGCCAGAAATACTTGTGCACAAAGAGATGCAAAGCTAACGACTCATTGCTTCAAGAAGCGTTTAAATCCGTTTAAAGAGAATACTGTTGCGCTTCTAAGCGCCTTGACCTTAAAAGTGTTACGAGAATGCTAAGCTTCGGGCAGTACCGACGCGAAGAGAAGGCAAGAATGGCGGCTTCCACCCTGAATATTTTCCGGGACACGCTACCGTTAAATTTTGAAGTGAAAGCTTCACTGGGCTACCTCGTAATGATTTCGCGGTGCTTGCGGTTTGACCTTCAAGTGAGCCAGAGGTCAAACCAAGACTAAGTAACTATTGTGTCCTACCACATGCTACCCCAGGCACCTCAAGGTCAAATACAAAGTTAAGAGACTATAATGAGATTATGACGTGGACACCTCAGTCGCGCTTTAAGCTACGTGGAAGCAGTGACAGATGTGAGTTGCATGCGTTGGCATTCACAATGTTGTAGCAGAAACGTGGCACTGGCGTTAGCGTTGACGGCGTTCTAGACACCCATGATTTTGAGGGAAGGAAGGCGCATAACTGGCTGCCTGGGGCAGTGTACGCCTCAGTCGAGCTTTGAGGTACCTGGCGTGGTGCGGCGTGGCTGCGTTGGGGAGAGAGAGATGTGAGCTGCATGCATTAGCGCTGACAACGTTGTGGCAGACACGCGCCACGGCAGACGCGCGCAGCAACAGGCCGCAGCGTACATTGGGTGACCGACCTCTTGTAATCAACCATTAATTTAACCGAGACCCGGCACGGTTGGCGCGTTGCCTAAGCCAAGCCGCGTATACTTGCCCGATACATCACAGCTTTCGGTCTCAAACCAGGTTCAGCAATAGTTGAACCGCAGCTAATTTTTGTTGCGAAAGCAACACTACGCCAGCCAGCGAGCCATTTCGGCTCGTCGCGCACTTCAGCCGTATGCCGTGGCCGACGAACGGCCTTGAGCCGCCGTTGCCTAGCAACACCGCAGCCGCGCTCCAACAGAGGCCGCTGCCGTCGCCGCTCGCTCCACCAGATGTGCTCCGCTGGGGTAGAGGGAGAGGTGTCGCCTCGCGGGGGGGGGGGGGGGGGGGGTGTATATATATATACGCGCTTCGCCTCGGTGTATTGTAGTCGTTATGGAGAGCGCGAGAGACATAACGACAGAACGAAGCGAGGAAGAGACAATGGGCTCAAGAGACGCCAGAAGAACGCGCCGCACGACCCGAGAAGCGTCGTAACGAAGATGCGGCTAGAAGAAGCCGTGCCACGTCCCGGAGTGACTCTTCAACTGCGGAAAAGACCTGTTTGAGTTCTCGAGAGCGTCGGAATGAGACGCTGCGTAGACGACGTGCCGAGGAAACGAAGCTTTTGCAATTCAACTAGGGTTAACCAGAGCTAAACCACAGCCAATTTTTTGCGAAGAGCTTCGTACAGAACCCGTTGAAACGAGTATGTCAAGCTCTTGCTGGTGCATTTTGTTCAGTGTATTAGTTTTATCACGATGAGGAGCAACGCAATACCACAGATGTATCTATTGCCTACCGAAAGTTTGACTGCTCTCTCCCCACCCCCTCCCCACAATCTTCACGCCACCGCACAAAGAATATCCTGGCACCGTCCATGGTTTCAGATTCATAGGATAATAGCGGCCATCATGTACCACTTAAAGACGTGATCCGAAAAGCTCTTGCCAATTAGTATGCGCTGAATATTGTTCCTAGCGCAACGGCATGTTATCTAAAGGCAAAATGGCTACCACCACGATTAGCAAAGGGTATGCCTTGTAGTGCGGACGCCGATTTCTCGTTGTAGTCAGTTATTAATGCGAAAGCGTTAAAATCCTAATCGGGAGAAAAATTGTCGTCGGTTATAAATTTCGCCCATTGGCTGGAGAGAAGTGACGTCACCAGACTGGACGTGATGTCACTTCCTGTAAAGACCAACAGCTTCTAATGCTATCGCAGTACCAACACGTAAGGTAATTACGTGTTTCTGCAAATTTACAGTTCCGTTATAGCCTCCTATATAGTACTTAAATCATTATAGCCTCCCACGACTCCATAGTACGCACAGTCTGACCGATTGCCATGAAACTTAACACATCGAAACCTTCACTGGAGCGGTTTTTGTATAGGTAGCGTTTCTGCGGTTTCTGCACATTGCTCTCAATAAAACTTGCGAAATGCGTGGCACATGCATCAGAAGCACACATATTGAATATCCTGTGCCATGCTGTGCTCTCCAACACTGTGATGTTGTATAAAACCTCGCGAGCAGCCAGTCAGTCGCATATACCTATATACGGGATTTTGCGTATGCATCATTTTGCGGATAATTTTAGCGCCACAATTTCGATCAAAACTTACTATAAAGTGAAAACTGATCATCATCCTTGCGCTGGGCGCTGTTGTTGCTGATAGGAAGAAAGAAAAGTGCGCGGGCCTGCCTACTGGCCCAAGCCGAGCCACGCTCGCTGCCGCGTGCTGGAAGTAGGAGAGTTAAAGGATAGAAGAGCAAAGATAGAAAGAAAAGCCGCGCGCTAATATGCCCCGGGCCGATCCCAGAGGAAGTGCAATACCGGGCCGACCCGTGCCAGAGTGCAAGCCGGGCACTCCGCCATATTCCAAAAAAAGTAATATCTTGAGTCCAAGGACCCGCAGCAGATATCATGGTATCAGATATCATGGTGGTGCGCGCTGGGCGCGACCAGCAACAATACCAAATCATTTCTGTTCTCCCAAAACGTACCGGTTTTCGTGTTGTTTTTAGTCCTCGACTCGTGTGCTAATTCGGTATTTTGAGATTGTTAGACTTTCTTGCTATGTGTTGTCTGATTTGGCGCGTTTTCTTTTTCTATTCATATGCACTAACTAGACGCCCCTCCCCCCGCCCCCCCCCCCTCCAACATTTTCTACTCAGTTACCGTTGCTATAATAGAACACATCTTTTTCAAGGCAACCTAAATGTCAAGAAAGACCAGGAGACGATTCGCCGTCTAGGCAATGCCACTCAGCATGCCATGCCAAGACCAGCTTTTGATTTTGAGCTAGGACTTCCCTACCTCATGCTTCCTGAACAGGCTGGTGAAATGACAAAGGCCGCTATTATCTATTCAATGTATTCGTAACTTCTACCACCGCTGAACTGTTGTTCCAACCCAGCAGCTTGGCTCGGTTGACACGGGCATAGTATGCGTATGTCCGACAAGTATAGATGACGTGGTCCACATTTAGAGGAATACTCCAAAGGACAGAAAATTTGCCAGTGGCAGTCACGGAAGCAATGTTGTCCTGAAAAGCACGGCCAGAATGTGGCTTGCTGCTCCGAGTTGTTAAAGGCTGCACAATAAAGATGTTGTTACTTTTCGCCAATTCCCTTATTCACTTTCTCGTTTTACAGCGAAAGCAGTTACACGGGCTAATGCGGGCTAATTCTGTGCTGTAGAGCATCAACATACGATCATGCCATGGTCACTGATTCATGGTCACTTGATGACACGTCACCGGCACATGACCGTGTGCCTGTTGAGATTGTTGTGGTAGCTGAGGTTGCCACAAAGTCTGTCTGAGACTTTACGGTAGATCTTAGCCAAAGACAGATAGCAAAAGATAGTATCAGCACAGCGTTTGGCAGCGACCACTGCTTTACGCCCCGTGCATCTCCTGTATAGAGCCCCGCTGAAAACGGTTGGGTCGCTCTCTCCAGCTTCCCCATAGCCCTCACGTGATTGCCGAGCGTGCGGGTGCGCAGGCATTTAAAGGTATTGTGTCGTACCTTTAAGGCAAAGCTTGTGTCCCCTCCAGTTTTCTTAATGAGAGCATTTAGGCTGCCCCCTCACAAAAATTTCCAGCTTCGTAACAAAATTCTCCGATTTGTCAATTCCCTGATGACATCATCAGGGTCACGTGACCCCAAATGACCAATCGGAGAGCATCGCAACATTGGAAATTCTCTACGAAATTGCCCGATTGGTTGAGACAGGTCATGTGACCTTATGATGCCATCACAACGCCCACCGTGGAAGGTGGCGATCTGCCCACCGGATTGTGAGCAACCTGCCCATCGTTGCTAAATCCAGTGCAGTTGCCACCTGCCCATCGTGGCACTACGCTTCAGCTTACGGGGGCTCGAGAAGAGCAACCCGAGTCTCGCAAGCTGTACCGCTGGCTGTTTTTGAAAGAGCCACCTGCCGGGGCAGTGGCGCATCGCTGCACCACTGCGCCAGAATTGTTATGAGGACTCCCCACGACCTACTGAATGCTACTGAGTGTCGTGACGTCATCAGCACCACGTGACCATCAGTGAACTAATCATAAGACGCCATGAAAGTTTAAAATATGACAATTCCCAGAATTTGGAAGTTGACATCAGGTCTCTTCTTTCACCCAGCAGATGCGTCGAAGCAGTTGAAACCAAAACTAACCGGAGTTTCCTACCCTTGGAAGTTTCTTTGTCTACGCATTGCGCTTGAAGAAAAAACCGACAGATCCAGTTTGTTTTCCTGGACAGCGCATGGTGCCGATCAAGAGGGAAGTGATAAAGGAGCATGATAGAAGTGCTGCGAAGGCAGTCTAGCGAACACGCTGAATGAGACTCGGCAATGGTTTTAAACGCCTATGACGAATCAGACAAGGTATAGTGGCGTGCTGTTGAGCTAGTGAGGAGCACACTTTATTGCCGTCAGCATGACTGCTATTTGAAGCTGCTCTGGTAGCATATGTGTGATTGCTTCCTCGTGTGCTGTCCACTTTTATATTAGATATTGAGTCTGTGCACACAACACAATTTAAAGTGTATTCTTCAATAAGATTGCGGCATAATAAAACTGAAGTTAGTTCGGAAAACCGTTGCAATGTGAGCGGCACCACTTTGGCCCTTCAGGTTCTATATTGCCCACCCGTCACACTTGTGCCGAAAGAGCACTTTGCTTTTGCAAGTCTCAATGCGCACAGCAAGTATCGTAAGGCAGACTAGATTCTAATATTAAAGGGGCTGTGAAAGAGGCTCTAATAAAGTGCGGCATGCCTGAGATATTCAAGCACGCCGCTTCACGAATAGTGTCCAGCAAGGATTTTTTAAATGCGCTTTGTAGAAGCTGAGTTATCTGTAGTTAAAATTTGAATTTCAGCATCCTCGAGCCTTTCCCTCTCCTCGTCACTTTTTGCACGCTGGAAGGTAGGCGCTCCTTCGCCGACACCCCTCTGGGAGCGGAGCTTCCCGACACACCGGAGCTAAGCGGCTTATTGGCCGCGGCCACGGTAGCTGCCTGACGTCTGAAAGAATCTAACCAATGGCCACCTCTTATCTTGTCTACGCAGATGCGGGGGACGGAGGAGGGTGCGAGCATGAAAAGGTCGCCGGGAAGGGCTCGCCAACTTTGACGCGTGATTGTGGGTCGTCTGGTGCGTGTAGAAGAGTATTATTTGGCTCTGGTTTTCATGGCAACACAGTGCAGTGACTAAGTGAGTTAATGTGCTCTCCTCGGAAGGCGTTTCAGAGCCCCTTTAAACTAGCGCTTCATTCTATCGAGTTATCATGGTACGCCTCTTAACCTGCAAGCAATACACTTTTGTTTTGCACACTGTAGTTCGATGTGGTGGCTCAGAATTAGCGCAGGTTTAATGCAAACACAGATTTATTTATTTTTTATTCCCATGTGGCGGAGTTTACTCTTTAAGATACATTGTGCATGTGTACAAGGCACAAAAAGAGGATGCATGCACACTTATCAGCTGCTGTATACTTTGTTACCTCCTGATCATAAAAAGCAGCACAAGAAGCAGAGGCAAGCCTTCAGGGAACAGCCCATTTCGGTGACTGAATAAACCATTACTGCGCACAACAAAGACCACGACTGAACACGTAAGGTACAGGACAAGCGCAGTCATGAAACAGTACCAACTAGCCCAACCTGCTGCTGTATTACAGTCATTTCGGTGGGCAGTGGAGCAAATTGTTTCGTGACGCTCAGCTGCTTTACATGCTAATGGCAGTCGCTGCACTACTCCCATTCGTAGTGGCATTCGGGAAACACAGAGAAATGCGTTCACTGGGAGTTTCTGCAGTTCTTTGAGCATACTATGGCATGACAGCATTTCTTTGTTTTTTTACGTGATGCAGACATTACGTGAGGTAAAAGCTTCGACTGATCACGATTTTCGCTCACCACACATGCTCATCTGTGTATAAAAGCTAGGAGAGTGGGCTTTGGCAGCCCCGAGAGCGTTCGCGTCCCGAACGAACAGGTGGCACAACCACCGCAATGCTCGGGGTGTATATGTGAACAACGGCTCCCAAAACTGATGTAAAATGTCAACCAGAGAGCCACGCCAGCGCCTCAACCCTCTGTTGCAGGCCCATTATCCCCCATTCCCTCCACTGCCGCAAGAACAGTCACGACGACTAGAAATGCTTGCATCGAACTTGCCTTCCACAACAGAACTAGTCAAGGACAGCGCACACGTAGGCACCCACCCAGTCCGAGCAGTGACATAGCAGCGCAGCAGGTCGCATGCCGATTAGTCAGTATAAGGCGTCCCGTATGACATCACCGGAATGAGCCACGCTAATTGGATCCCGCGCAGTGATGTCACTGCAAGGCATAATGGCAACGTGCCATACTGACTTGTCCAAACACCGTGAGGTCGTGACATAAGGACGTCACGCGCACTTTGCCAGAGAAGACAAATAATAATGAATAAACAATATTACATTCACTGCCTCAAACAGCTTTCGCTCAACTTCGCATTGCGCAGTCGTAACTGTCTTCCAGGATTTTTTTAGGATTCACTACTGTTAGAATTATGAGGCAGCCTTCATTTTTCAATGATGAAAAAAATGTTTTCAGTCTTCATTCAGGCTAGCTGTAATGTAGAGTGAACAAAACTGTCCAATTTGTCATCAAACCTTTGATGGTCACTGCTGTGCATGGACGGCCGTGATTATGTGTTCGAAACTTCGCATCATCAGGGAGGTAGCGACATCTCTTGAGACTTGAAAAACATTTTGTTTATATCTTATGCAGAGCTTTTCATGCTTTACTATCCGGCGCTCTCATAGTGTCGGTTTCTGCGCGCACGCCTTCTTCACTGTTGAAAACGCACAACAGCTGGCTGATTTTTACGCTTCATTTAGTTTATTGCCAGCACGCCACATGGTGTTATAGCTCTCCGCTTTTCTTACTGTTTACTTCGAGGTGTCGACTTATGCTTTGTCGGTTCATTATGGCAGTGCAGTACAAGTGGCCCAATAGAAGTTATTCTAAGACTGCAACACTATCCGCTCACTTTTTTTAAATTTTTGTACAGAATTTAGTCATTCCGTTCTTTCTGTAGTACTAAAAAAAGCTGACCACGAGCACGTTTTGTGTTAAATAATTCTAATTTGATGACAGTATTCACCGACGCCACAGCGGCCGCCATTTTGTTGTCTGTGGAGGACTATGAAAGGCTGCGGATGTGTCCAATGGGATTATCGCCTTCTGCTTTGGCCTGTACTGCTGCAGCTATGCGCCGGACAACAAAATGGCACCCATTATGTCAAGTGAATACCCCCTTACAAAGCAAGCTGGTCAGTTCAACTGGAAGTTATATTGGGTTTTGTGGCACAAAGCAGCTGAGAAACGGATGGTAGGCAATGGTAACAGAGTGGATTCCAAGAGTAGGCAAGCGTAGCAGGAGGTGGTAGAACATTAGGTGTGCGGATGAGGGAAAGAAGTTGTGATGAGATAAAGGGTTAAATGGAGAGGTATGGGAGGCCTTTGTCCTGCAGTGGGCATAGTCAGGCTGATGAAGCTATAGAAGCAGCTAAGGCTATCATGCACCAAATATGGAGTTGAAATGTTTATTGTGTTAAAGGTACAAGAACTTTTCAAATCATTTCATTTAAAAAAATTCGCTGCCTTGAGAAGCTTAAAAATGCACGAAACATTAATAAGTCCATTTTCACCTCAAAGCAAAGTTGGGTGAAAAGGAACGCGTTCATTAGAGAATGAAACATTTTTTTCTTCGTTGCACAAATTTTGTGCATGAGAATAAAAGGTAACTCATCGTGAGCTTGTCTCTACATTTTCACTCAAGGGTTTGTCTTGTTTTGTCAGCAGAAAATTGTGTCAGATGCCTGTCCAATGGGAAGGTGGCATAAACAGTGCAACGAGGAGTGATCATGAAAAATATCAGTGTGCTCATAAATGTTCGTTTTCGAGAAGTCAAGTTAGAAAACTTGTTTTGCTTGAGCATGTGCACAGTAGAACCTGAAATGAAATGTGTTCAATGCAGTGGATCTTTTTTGGCATGTTCACACTTAAATGTAAAATGTAGAAAAAAGGTCTTTGTTTTGGTTTTTTGCCACCAAACAACTTATCAAAGTAAAACAGAGCCAGATTGATTTTTACCGATAACAAAAGCCACTGCTCTCTTCAGTTTTTTTTAACACCATGTATTTCACCTCCACAGCTGAACATCACTATTGGACATAAGTTGAATCAATACTTCTGTTAGCTTGTCTGTTTCTAATTGCAAAAAGCTCAGAATTTTTGATGCCAGAAGGTGGGTCCAGCTGTAACCTGCGGTGAATGATTTCTGTTTGTAGAAAAAATGTTTGCATCCACATTATATACATTCAAGGTTCACAGTATCAGAAGTGAAACCTGCTTCAACCTCTCCGGCTTTTGTCTCGAAACCAGTCAGTGAGCACTAGAAGGGTAGTCTGGTTTCCACTGAAGGAAAAGGAACAACCCTATGCTTGCACAAAACAATAATACTAGGGGGGGGGGGGGTTACTGTTGCAATAATTTTGAGAGCGGTTGAGGTTATCAAGCAGAGTAAGGTGGCATCCCCCAAAATTATGTGCAGTGCTAGAGTGCTTTTTAGGTGTTCAAATTTGGAAGTTGAGCCCTAAAACAAAAGCAAACCTTCTGTCTTGGTTTCGTTTCTGTCAACAACTGGCAACAGCGCAGGGAATGATTTCAGTCAACAAGAAAGTTAGCAGTTTGCCGCCAACTATCTAAAGCACATGGCTTGCACTTGCTACCCAGCCTTCCTACGGAGGTCAGTGCCAAGTAGCAAAACAGGAACAAATCAATCAGCCGCAATTAATTTATTTGAATAAAGTGTATGTGCAAAAACACGATTAACAAATCCCCTCACAAAAAAAAAAAGATAACTTGCCCAGACTCCTGCAGAGAGAGCTAGCAGGCATACTTGCATAGCTTGTCCAAAATCAATGCACCATTATCACAAAGTGACATCATAGATACATATCATATCTGCCAGCTTGCATGCTGGTAACAAACCCTGCAAAGCTTCTATATCTTTATCAAGATTTCCACCGAATTACCATGGAACATCTGGTTACTGTAGAGGTCATTAGGTACAATTGGGAAGGGTATGCAAACGATCTTCTTTCAGCTGTTAGCTAGAAAGAAAGCAGATATGACAAGCTCTATTAGAAAGAGATAAGAAAAAAATGCAAATGCACAATATGACGTCCAAAATATGAGACTTTATTTGAATGAAAAAGCATGTTGGAAGCTCAGTTGCATGCACAATGGTGATAACATGAAGACATCCACAGAAATGAAGAGCATGTTCAGCGAGCTGATGATCATTCATATACTGGGCGTAGAGCACAAAATATGACACACTAGACAAAGTTCACAAGACAAATGCTGACAACACTTGTTTTTTCAACTTCATCTGCTAGTCAGTCCCTTTTTGCACTGTTTACCCAACAGCGATAAACTAAGTGATCAAATAAGCCAAAGTGATAAAACAAATTCCTCTTCACACAAAACGGAATAAAGTTTTGGCACTGAACCCCAGTCTGGAAACTGCATGCACACATGTACATACATGCCCACATGTACAATCAGCAACGAATGAAATGCAAACAAGAAAACTGGGGTGACGACAAAAGAACACCAACCTATTAGCTCCTAGAGAGCAAATACAAGCTAAGCTGATTAACACTTCTGAAGAAAAGTCTTCACGCCTTTGAAGTGAAATTACCCTCCACTAGTACCGACGTTCCCCTTGCTATTTTGAAGCTCGTGGCTCAGTTGTCTTAATTGAGTTTCGTTTCCCGCTGATAGTACATGCACACATGCACATGTGCATGCACACAAGCAAAACTGCAACTTCACACAGAAACAGGCTCCACTACATGTGCACTCACCGATGTTCTAGCAAGTGCACTGCACATGCGGGATCAAACATTTTTAAATAGGCGTCTTCAAGGATATTTGCAAACCAAAACCCTATGGCCCCTGCCTCACATACAATGTCTGTAATGCAAGGAGCTCCACAAGCCAAACATAGTGCCCTAGTTTTACAACTTGGGAAACAGATGGTAAGGCGATGAAACGAAGCAAGAGGAAAACTCACCTCGTGTGGCAATTTTGATGTGGCTGAGTGCAAGAGCCACAATAGAATTGAGAGTCATGCGAGAGAATCCACCCTGTGAAGAGCGCAAATCATCCACATGCTGGCGGATCTCCTGCCTGTGTGAAAAATCAGTTCAAGGGTTGTTGACAGGTGCTGCTACTTATCTCTGCTCGCTACAAGACTCTTATTAAGCTCCACACAGAAGCACTTTACTACAGTGGTAAAACCCTTGAATTAGCCTAAAACCTTTCTAAGCCTAAAGCTCGTGCAAGTTGACTGAACAAATTGGCAAGCCAACAAAGATAGCAGACCAGGTGGAAACACCATTAAAAAAAGAAGCTCACACAACCTTTCACTACATATGCTGGTTGTACTAGGCATAAAGGCAAAACATTCAATTATCAGTAAGCAGTACACACGTGCAATTTTCGTCTGCACTGGTTTTCCTGTTTTTTAAAACTCAAAGCATTAAAGAAAAATGAATAATTAAATCAAGAAACGCTCTTTACACCCTACAGAAATGGCAATTTATACAAATACAGTGCTAAACACCGAGCAGCTATCCCCGCCTCTAATCAGGGAAAATACTTTATGGTGGACACCTCATAGCAAACGCAAATTAAAGCTGAGACTTGGGCAAGTTGGATATCATTCATGGCACAAAAGTACACAAGTTGAAAGCGAAGAATGCAAGGCGGGCGCTGCAACTCATGGCATTTTGTGAAAAGGTTGGGTTTTGGAAAAGGCTTGATGAAAAGCACTCACTCCGGAATGTGAGGCAGCTCTCTCTTCACTTTTTGCACTATTTTCATTATCTGCATTTCACTCTGAAATGAAATGCCAAAAAAAAAAACCGTTAACACTCAGCAGGGCCAAACAGAGAGCTGGCTGCATCACAAAAGAGCCCGAAGGTTTAGCCCCAGTCAAGTGACAATGCCCAGAACAATACCACAAATTTCTTTTAGAACATGTTCTATTGAAGGAAACAAGACAAGAGGGCAGAGTTGGATGGCAACATAAAGGTCAGAACCAAGCACCAGCAGCCAGCACCAAGCTGAGCTCACAATCTTCCCAGACATAATAGAACTAATAAGAATCCCTTATTCTTTTCGTAGCAGCACATAATGCAAGAAACACACAATAAAATGATGCAATTAAAATCAGCCTGTACAACTGGATCAAAGCAAGTGCTGCCAAGTCTGCTGTTTTGAGATATTTATTGCATTTTCCAGTCAGCATAAAAAAATGCCTCAGTTACAATATAAAAAGTGCTGAATTCATCAGAAAAAAGAAATGACAGCTAAATGTAGCACACTTTCAGGAAGAGCAGAGAGTTTGCTATATGTATAAAAATGTGGACACTGAAAACATGCGGCTATTTCTTAATGTGCACTACACCCCAGACTAATAAGGGAGTAATTACTCATTGGCACCCACCCAAGCGCATGACCAACACTGTTCCCACTTCGAGTTATTGATCAATTCGCTCTCGCCCTACCACAAGCTTGCCGTCCCGGTTAGCTCAGTTCGTAGAGCGACTGCTCCGGTGAAGCGGTGGTCCAGGGTTCGAACCCCGGACCAGGATGAATTTTTCTTTATCTACGAAGTTTCTGAGAGAGCTGTATAGCTTTCCTTTGTAGCCGTATGGCTGCGCTTGGGTGGATGCCAATGAGTAATTGCTGCCTTATTGCAAATCTACTCCACCTTGGGGGATTCAATGAAGTGCACATTGCAACCGCGCAAAACGACGAGGGACAAAGAGAAGAAACCACAGGACAAAACGCCGCCTTCGTCCCTCGTCGTTTAGCGTGGTTTCAATATGCACTCCATTGTTAACCACCAACTAGCCCGCCTTTGCCTGTTACTTGGGGGATTCCCCCAAACATTTGACCTACACCACAGGCTCTATGTACAGATTTGTGCAAATAGCGTCAGAAAAGATTAATGGTGAACACAAAGCAATATATTCAGCTTCCATTTCAGACTTTAACCAGGACAACTAAGGTTGCCAACATTAATCAAATTGCAGATGTTGTGGCAGGAAATACAGGAAGTAAAACATTAAAACTGGTCATGATACAACACAGCTACCCATAGAATGCTTATATATCCTATTAGGAGCTATAACATTGCAGTCATCAGAAAATTTACCAGAACATACTGCCAGCCACTACTACCCTCCAGCCTTCTAATTTAGGAAGTAGTTTTACACTTGATGCAAGCAATGTGCTTATATGCTACATGCCACTTATTGTACTCCCCAGATCAAGTCAACCAGCACTTAAAGGGGCCATGACATGGCCGTTTCAAACTGTAGTTTTGTACTACAGTAAATAATGAAGGCCTGGTTTTCTATTTCCAAAGTTCGAGTGCCTGGATGCATTGTACATTCCAAAAAAACAGTCGAAATTGGAACAAAAAGCCGCCCTCAGACAGCGACCACTATATCGAAATGCTTGTGTGACTTCACAAGGGCACACCCATACTGCCACATGGTCTGCAATGCCAGCTATGAGGTCACAGGACATGACTTCTGTCCTTTTGTGGGATATCTATGTAGCAGCCCTCCCTCATATATGAGCGAGTGATGAACAAGTTGCTGAGTACAATGATAACAATACAACAATAACAATAAGTTTTGTTCGGATAGGCAGCAAGCTTAACTGCCCTATCTTCGCACACCATAGAAGTGCTAGCAGCACTGCAAGAAGAATGAAATGCATACACAAAAAATACCAAAAATCAATAACCAGCATGTGAAAATAATAATAAAACAGCACTTCTCACACTTGTTTTGAGTTTTTTCCTTAGTATACTAGTCCTGCATTTTCAAGCATGCTTACAGTTCTAAAGTGTTTCTTTGGGAGTGAATTGCATGTGTCACTGTCTCCTTAGTCAATGGTGAAGCTTTCTTGCTTATTATGCCAGGAATTTTTGCCCCAGAGCGCAGTATGTATAAAGAATTACATGCACTATGAGGGCAGGACCAACAGCTGGCACTCATCATCATCACCATCAGCCCGACTACGACCCCCACTGCAGGGCAAAAGCCTCTCCCAAGTCTTTTCTGTTTTTAGTTTTTGAAAATTTGCTGGACTTTTTCCACTGCTTATTTGAGAACACAAGTTTCATTTTTTTTGCAAATTTTATCATTGACAAATGAATTACTGATTTTTTTCAGTCATAAATGAGGCAATCCTGGGTGATAAAAAGTCACTTAGATTCTATCTCCGCATTTTTTAGATTATTTACCAGTAATTAATGTGGAGATGCTAGTGCTTGAAGCTGTGCTTGTAGAAGGGTCATTCCACACCAAAAGTCCCAGGCGTTGCGCTCGACTACCTCCAATTTGTTCAAAAAAATTCATGGAATCTAATCGTAATGTGCGTAATGAAAGCCTGAAACGTTTTTTGCCAAAAAAATTTATTCGTGAAGTGAGGGCAGTTTGAATATTTAGAAAAGGCGAGAAACCGGGCACTGCTCCATAATTATTAACAAGTTCAAATTTTTAGAAAACACTTCAAACATTTTTTCGTTGACATTTGCACAGATTCTGTCTTGATATAATTCAGAGCATGCAGCTTTACATGGCATAAATATTTTTAAAAATCAAAAAGGTATGAAATTGTGTCAATTTTGTCGTTTTTTGTTTTAAATATCAACTTGCTCTCGAAAATTCGGAAATAACCGTTTTGTTCCCCTAGATGTCTAGTACCTATAATAAATGTTAGAGTTGATGAAACTACGTACACAGAAGTAAAAAAAAAAAGTGCAAAAAGTGCGTTTTGAGCCAGAAATACTTGTTAATTTGACCCTGAGGTGGTCCAAGTAAAAATACAAACAATAGCAGGTTGCGTAGAACGGTTCATTGCCTTTCATTTCTGAATTTTTTATCGAGGAAACTTTTGTTTAAAGCGAAAAAAGAATTTTTGAACTTGAGCTCTCGGGCCGCAAGTTGCGTCGTCTCTTAACGCCTCTTCACCGCAGAGCACAATACTGCCGACACTGTAGCCACGCGAAATTTACTGTTCTTGTTCTTAAGTGAGGTTTGCACTGTAGGCAAGCATGAATGTTGAGTAGTCGAACAGGTATTCGTGGGAAAAGACTTTGTTAACGTTGCTAGGGCAGCACATGCTCAAGCGAGCTAGTTGTTCGGTGTGGTTCTGTCGCAGACGGTCATTCTTGTCGGCACCATGACAGACGTAACCAGCAGCATAAGAGCTTGTGAGAGCTTGTGAGATCTGGAAATGACCAGAATGATCCGGTTTTGAAGCAATCCGCGGCGCAGCAGCACCACGTGGTACCTGACCCTTGTGGCCGTCAGAGGCTCATGCCCGGTTGTTTTCGATGTGATGCATTAAACATATTTGATTTAATCAGTGCAATTTCTGCATTAATACTCCAGTGACAACTGTAGAAAAGCCAATATGCTGGCGAAGTACCTTCATGTGAGCGATGCACCTATGCATGAGCGGGCCGCGTTCATCGCCAGAGTGTCTCACATTACTCGCCGCAGCGGTGCACTTCGCACCTTCACGTGCATGCACTCTGAGGCGCGTCCTCTCCGCGATCTTTTCAGATATAAATAAAGCACTTGTGATATGCCTGCCATGCCAGCTGGTCATCCCTCCTCATGAACCATGCGAGAAAGCACATTCAATACCCTTGTTTTTCTTCTCTTGGCCGCCCCGCACCAAAGCGGGTCTGTTCGAACTTCAAAAGTGAAAACGATCTCGCTTATTGCATACCATCCGCCGAATGTCGCACGATATCTTCTTTAGCTCCAGCCCTAAAAATGCACGACAGGGAACGACAGCAAACAAAGTTTTCTGGCCATAAGTGTTGTGCCATGCCAGGTGCCGTGTTCTGCAGTGAAGAGGTGTTAAGAGGAGACGCAACTTGCGGCCCAAGAGCTCAAATTCAAAATTTCTTTTCTTGCTTTAAACAAAAATTACCTTGATAAAGATTTCAGAAATGAAAGGCAATAAACCGTTCTAAGTAACCCGTTATTGTTTGTATTTTTACTTGGACGACCTCGGGGTGAAATTAACGAGTGTTTTTGGCTAAAAACGCACCTTTTGCAACTTTAGTATTTTTTTTTACTTTGGTGTACGCAGTTTCACCCCCTGTAACGTTTATTATAGATACTAGACATCTAGGGGAACAAAACGGCTATCCCAAAATTTCCAAGAGCAAGTTGGTCTTTAAACAAAAAAACGTCAAAAATGGTACATTTTCATACTTTTTTCTATATTTATTAAATATTTATGCTATGTAAAGCTACATCCTCCGAATTATATCGAAAGGCAGAATCTGTGCAAATGTCAACGAAAAAATTTTTGAAGTGTTTTCTAAAAATTTGAACTTGTTATTAATTATAGAGCAGTGCCTGGTTTCTCGCCTTTTCTAAATATTCAAACTGCCCTCACCTCAGGAATAAATTTTTCTCGGCAAAAATATTTCAGGGTTTCATTACGTACATTAGGATAAGTTTCCATGAATTTTTTTCAACAAATTGGAGATGGTCAAACCCAACGTCTGGGACGTTTGGCGTGGAATGACCCAGAAGGAATAGCTATCCTTATAACACAAGTTACCTGGCATAGCTGGCAGACAAAATTCTCAGGGCATTTAAGTCTGCTTATGTAGAGGAATGCTAAAGCACATATTCTGAGGAAAGGAAACGTTTTTGACCAAAGGAAAGGGTGCAGTCTCAGATCTCCCCATCTCAGTGGACACTTCAACCCCCCTACCAAACCATGTGTTTTGAGGAAAGGAAAGGGCACAGTAGCTCTGGGATCTCTGCATGCCCCAGAAAGCATGTGTTTTGAGGAAAGGAAACGTTTTTGACAAAAGAAAAGGGCCCAGTAGTTCTCAAATCTGGATATCTTTTACATTTTGCTTCCACATTTTGCCCACCACACCTTGCCCACATAGCCTAGTAATGCTTTCGCATCAGAAATGCAAGTGGAAGTTTTCTTCCCTAACAACTAGGCTGACATATTGTCCTTAGGTTGTCACAATGGGATGAGCAGGAGTGATGCATCACATGGTCTGCTCTGCTTCTTGATGACAGAGCCATTTAACTGCCAAACAACTGTCAGGGTACTCGGAACATGATACTTAGATACCTTTTCATGATGCCCAAGCACGGTTTCGTGTCAGTTGATAAGCCTGATGCAGTTGATAAGCCTACCTAACCAACTAACTGCTCCAATTGGGTGGCAATAGTGAACAACTATACTGCTTAGCTAGCAGGCGGTCTGGAGGCGATGCTTTCCAGTCTGCACAGATGTGTAAGCTAGCAGAGCAATACCTCAAATCACATCCATACCACATCCCTGCCCTCCCTACATAGTTAATTTTCAGCTTTTACTGAGTGTAAGTCTTACTCGACAGCCAGCTAGCTATTATGCCCTTGTATGCCAATACTCACCTTTTTCGACTAAAACCGAATTTCAAAAACTGAATTCAACGTACTTCTAGCGTTCCCTCCCAGATCCAATTGAAAAGTCCAACCACCAGTTACAACAATCCTGGAGGCCTGAAACGTTATTACATTGCTCATCAGGACTCAGAATATCAGTGGCACACTGAGGGAGCCTTCAAGAACCTTCAGCGTACTTTTGCAGGCAAGTTCGACACCCAACAGAAAGAACAGCAGATACTAACTTCAGTGACATTCGTCATGCGAAATTAATGCAAAATCTCATCTGGCTGCGTGGGATAGCATGTAGAGCGCTACTCTGTGGGTCCCAGGCCACTGGTTGAAATCCAAATGGTGTTTCTTCTTCACCTGTTTTCCTTTTCAACCTTTATTCAAGAGAAAAGTTTGTCTGTTACTTCACAGCTCTGAGTTTTTTTTTTGCCCTCAGCCTTCTTTGAAATCTAAGCAACCACTACGCATTTTTCTAACGCACCCTGTCCCAGAGTCCTGCACCATACTGGGCCCATAATCAGACATGAAACCGGGACAATATTGCCCAGTGCCACCAGGTTTTGCAATCGGGTTCTAACATTTGAAAAGAATGCATGCCAAACTAACATGGACACATATGCAGCTTCTCAAGCATGCATGCAGCAATGAAGCCATTGCATTTGGACAGTTTTCTCTGCTTCTTTGATGCTGCAAGAGTTCGCGTGCCACTTTTGATAATCTGAGGTTTTAATTATCAGGCCAATGGAGCAGCAGGCAAGAACTTGGTAATAGCCCACCATACACTTCTACCAGGCACGTTGGGACATGCCATGTTTGATATGCGGGAGCATTTGGCTGCTTTAGAACTTCCCATTCTGATAACACAAAAATAATGTGCTTCCAAATGTATCATTTAATAATACAACATGCAGTCAGATTTCTGCTTTCTCGACATCTCAAAATGACAGCAACAAACAAGCCCACTCCTCCAACGATCACTAAGCTCGCATACTAAGCAGAAGGATCTAAAAAAACTTTGCGAGCAGCTGTTCGTGGCATGCAAGCACCTGAACACAGCCATACAGAGCGTGCAGACGACAACATAGGTGGATATGCCTTTCTGACGTCAGTGCTTAAAGGGGCTCTGAAACACCTTCTGTGGAGAGTAATAAGCTCGCTCAATCACTCTATACTGTCATCATGAACACCTGAGCTGAATAATACATTTCTACACGCAGCAGCGAACCCACAATCACACGCGAAAGTTGCCAAGCACTTTTCGGCGACTTTTTTCATGTTTTCACCCTCCTCCGTTTCATGTTCCTATGCATTTCTGTTCAGATATGACTATTTGCTAGATTCTGCCAAACATCACGCAGCTACCATGGTCAGGAAGCTCCCCCACCCACACCTCCCCCTGAGGAATTCCCGCGTGTGTCGGCAGCCGGCAGTACAGCCATGTGGATAGGGCCAGCAAGAGGAGAGGAAAAGGCATGAAGACGCTTAACATGCTTGCTGCGTTGTGAGTCACCGGTGGGTCACGTCATTTTTTTATTTTGTGTGGTCATGAATATTGGGTCCCAAGATGAAGCCATGGGACATATTTTATAGTGAGGTCCTCCACCTTAGACCACACAATTAAATCTGACCCATGGCTTCATTATATGGCCCAGTATTCGAAGCCACACAGCACGGATAAATGACATGATATGCCGGTGACCCACAAGGCAGTGAATATGATGACGATAATGAATTTTTACGGTCCAAGCGCATCTGTGGCCGAAGAGCACCATGCACAAGGTTTTTATTTTTCTCAAGGTGGGGTCAAAGACCCATTTCCCAAGCATTTCACCCTAAAGAAGCCGAGCACCAGCTTGTACCCATTGTATCACCGGTGGGTACCCGGCGGTGCTGGGGATCAAACCCTGTACCTCCCGCATGCGAGGCGGATGCTCAAACGACTAGGAAACCGCTGCAATCCGAGGCAGTGAATGTGTTAAATTAAAAAACTAATTAAAACCCATTAAAAACGTTCTTTCTGAAGGATATTCATGAAGCCCCTTTCAGAGCCCTTTAAAGATCGCCAGATTAGCAAGCTGTGAAAAAGAAACTAAACAAATTCATTTTAAAAATATCTACCACATCGAATGAGCTCTAATTTCAAGGAATTGTAATTTGACATATAAGAATAAAATGCAATAAGCAGTTTGTTTTTGAAAATCGGTGTCAAGTCATGATGAAACAGAACAGGTGTGGCCTGCATAGCAATGTGTAAGGGTAGCTCTTGAGATGCATGAACGAGACTGAAGTATAAAGTTGAGTTAGCCGATGTAAGTCAATGCAAGTGGGTTGCATCCCTCCACTGCTTATCTGATAAAAAATTTAGTCATCCTCTCAGCTAGTGCTAACAAAAAGAGTTTGCTATGCAAGCCAGCACCGAGAACACAAAGAGGTTGCACGACACAATTTAACCACATTAACCATTGCAGATTATTCTTGCTTCCCTGCAGCAATTGCTCCACGCATAACTGACCTTGCTACTGGGTTGGCAGCCACCAGTCTCTGCCGACTCCAAGCCATTGGAATAGACGCCGCCGTGTTCCAGGCGCTGCTCCAGTTCATGAAACCCCAACTCCTGTGGATTACTTGCTGCATAAACATGCAATAGACCCCTTTAGCATACAGTCAGCACACAGAGATCACGCAGCAAGAATACACATGCCAAGAATACACATGCATCAAAAATCTGCACTCTGGTGCAGACTGATTTTTTCTGGAGCCTCTGCTTCCTTCAAACTGCAAAATAAGCGTTACAATCCATCTTCAGGACTGATGCTCTCTTCGAAAACCTCAACACACACCCAAGACAATTGTGAGCCAACATCAGATAAGCTGTTGATAGGATCTTCTGCAAGGTCACATGATGGGACAAAAGTTACAAGCTTGACTGGTTTGCTCACAAACAGAGCCCCACTTTCTTTTTATGACTTGGCACACTTCTTTGCAGAAAACACATAAAGCAGGTTCACTACCCATGCTGTGCATGTTTGTACCAATAAATACTGCAGCACTAACAAGCCGCTGGTTGGTTCTCGAGATTCTATTTTTTTAAACACGCATATAAAAAAAATTAGTAGAGCTAAGCTTACCGGCTTAGTACATTATACAGCGAGCGCTGGTTTGAATTAGCAGTGTTTCCGGCAGGTAAGTTCAGTGTGGTGCATGCATGCAACAAAGGCAGTAACAATGGCACAAGCATATTTGCAAACATTTTATGCACACGACAAGCCAACCTAACGCACAAATAGCTACTTGGCTTTGTTTTTCTATTGCACGCACGTTTAGCTACTTGGCTTTGCCTCACTTTTCAAGCATGCTTGGCTACTTGGCATTGGCCTGTTTGTTTTGACCCCGTTTAGGTACTTGGCTTAGCCTCTCTCTGTTTCGAACTCATTTGGCAACTGGGCTTCGCCGCTTTATGAGCCAGTGCCACCGCTAAGTGTCAACATTGAGTTGAACTCTGCAGCTGCGTGTTTTGAGCAAAGGGCATGGTGAAGCAACTCTCATATCTCGGTGGACACCTTAACCACAGCCACAGCTGGCATTTGAGGAGGACAGGGAGGAAAGGAAAGACACAAAACAGCTCATTAGAAGGGAAGTGGGGGGTAGGAAGGAAGGTGGGGGTGAAGGATGAAAAGGAGAAAGCGGGGCAACTGCTTGCCAAAGCTGCTAAGTACTCCACTAGGCACCTCTTTCTCCTTTCCTTCTTTCATTCCCTCCTTTACCTTTTTCCTCACAGGGCTATTCTGCATCTTTTGAAAGCTTAATGACTGACCTCGACAGACATTCTCAGCACTGCAATCATGTATGCCGTTCTCCTTGTACCCACTTTTGCAATGTCGTTATGAGTGACATTAAACATATGCGTAGTTGGCAAAGCTAAATTCAGAGATAACAAGAACAGACACTCAGAATAAATGGCAAACAACATTGCTTTAAACTTAAGCAACAGCTCGTGTATGCAGCAGTTCCTAAAAAAAAGCCCCGAGGCTTTGGAAGGCTGCCGCCATATGAAGGTGCCTGCAAATGATAGTGCTTGCCAGTTAGGAAACATAGCACCATTGGGCTCTGCCCGGCACAGTGGCTCAGTAGGTAGGGTGCTCGGCTACTGAGCTGAGGTACCCAGATTTGAACCTGACCGCGACGGCTGCGTTTCGATGGAGGCGAAAGGTGTGCTTTCACTCCTTCCATTCGATGGGAGAGAGTGAATGGTCAGGGAGTGAGCCCTCGATTAGTTTTTAGGAAAGGAATGGAGCAGTAGCTCTATCCCTTCATGGTAGACACCGCAACCTCAATGGGCAAGGCTTTGTAAATCATTACCTCGTACCCTCTAAATGGCTTATACAAAGCTCATACAATACAGCTTTCGCTGTAGAATATTTCCCACTCAGTTGTCCTTTCTTTTTCTAGACTCTGCAGTGGATGCCATAAACAAACAATAAAACTTAAAAACATAATGACCAGAAAGGCCACATGTGTTACTGTGCTGACCATTTACAAAATAATACTCACAAAACTCTCTCAACAGAAGACCAAGAGCAATTTTTCTGAAATCCAAAAATCATCTTTAGGCTAATTACACAGTTATAGTTTGAACGAGGTAAGCTTCAGTCTGTTGACCAACATTTCTACTAAGGGACTTGTCTTTGTCTTGAAAGACAATACATAGATAGATGAAGTTAAGTACTGTTGTCAGTCGCTGGGCACTTCCCTACCTCATACCTTCTTCGAGTATGCACCTTGAAAAGCCATCTCTCCGTTCTGTTACACTGTGGATCGCATGCTGGAGAAGTTCAGCCTCAACTACCATGTTGTGTTAACACCCGAGAGTGGCTCGTCCAAATAAGAGGCCATCAAGACGTGCATATAACCAGAGAGAATACAAAAGGAAGGAAAGACAGGGAGAGGTTAGCCAATCAGAATGTCCGGGTGGCTACCCTACACTCACGGTGAATATGAAGAGAGTGAAAGAGGAAGGACAGAAGGAGACAAACACATTGCATCCATTCGTAGCACACCTACAGGCAGCCTCTCAAGCCTGTGGCTTTAAATATCACAGTAGTGCACAGGCAGGCTTCTGTGCCGAGGAAAGCAGGGGTGCAAATTCCAGAAACTTGGCGTCCACAAAGACAGACGTGCCACAGTGGTCAAGTGGCTCTGGCATTTGGCCACTGAGCCCAAGGCCGCAGGATCGAATCCAGGTCACGGTGGCCACAGTTCCACAGAGGTGAATTGAAAAAAAAAACTCCTGTGTGATCTCACAACAGCCTCTTGTGCTCAAAGTTGTTCCCGAGCATCATTATGGCATTCCACACAGCCCAGACAGCTTTGGGACATTAAACACCACGTACCACCCTTTCGAAGAGAGGGTGCTTGGCGTAGTATTCCTTCTAGAGGAGCTCACTGAGCCACAATGCAAAATGTTTAATGCCAGTATACTTTGATCCTGATGGGTTAAATAAGACCTGGGGCCAGATTACGTAACTGTCAATTAGGAAAATTGTCAAAAACTTGTCACAAAGGTGTCAATAAGCCTCGATCCTATTGGTCGGTAGTGGCCGGCGGCCATATTGCTTTTTTGCGTCATGGGTGGCTGCAGATGACGTCAGGGATGTGGCAGAAGTGATGACGTTGCACACCTAATTATGCAGCCGCTATTCGACAGTTTTTTGTCACAGTTTTGAGGCCGTCAATTTGACCGTTGCCTTTGTGACAGAAAATGGCGGCGGTGTACACGACGATACGAGTGAGGCGGTGGCGCTGGCGCGAGCAACAGCGAAGGAGGGCGCATGAAGACGCGTTTGGCTTGCCGGACGAGCTGTTTTGACGCCTTTTTCGACTAGAGAAGCAGACTGCGGAGTGGCTGTGCGACAAAGTCGCCAATGAACTGGGAGGGTTGCGTACGAGCACGTTTGTCGGTGCGGCGGCAGGTTCTGTGTGCACTGCGGTTATTTGCGCTGCCGTTGGTAGTGAGGCGCACGTCTGCATCGCACAACCGACGGTGAGCAAATGCGTACAGTGGGCGTTGGAGGAAATTTGTAAAGTTAGTGCTCAGAAGGGACGGGTTCCCACAGTCACCTCTGCGACACAGATATATAAATAAAATACGCTTATGCTGGCAAAGCACTTTATTTTTCCCAGCAAATGGCACTTCGTGGTCGTCTTCTGTTTGCCAAGGGGAAAGAAACAGACAACCACACATCACGTACTGCAACACCTCACCTTTTGGCATTTTTGTCATCGATCGAAAGAGCCGAACAACACAGACTTCAACAAGTTGTCTTTGTCAATTTCTTACCAAGCGCTTCTTGCAAGTTCGCTCGGTAGGCACGTGGCGTTTACTGCATTCGTTCAAATTAATCTGCGCACTTCGGTCAACCGCACAGTAGCTTCACTTCAGATGCCGCGTAACAAACAATAAACATGGCGTAGAATCGGCTGCTTTCATGCAAAGCGGCTTGATATTTTACCGCCGTCAGCACATCCCCAGGGCAGCAAAAATTACCCACCACCCAATTTATTAGCACAACTTCGAGCACTTTTTGTTTTGCTTATTATTTTCGACTTTAAACACAATGTTTTGGCAATATAAAATATGTTACTTTCAACGTTGCTCATATCTTATTTTTAAAAAAAATTAAGCAGACGGCCCCTTGAATGCTCTCAGGGCGCCGCCCTGCTGCAATTGGCTGATTCCTCATTGCGTCATGTGGCGACGTGTCATCGTGTCGTCATTTTGACATCACTGTCAATAACGACAGAATTTGTCACAGTTGCGTAATCTGGCCCCTGATTACAATTTACATGAGCAGACTCATATTCTCATTGAGTTGCTTATGCTGCTGGTATTACAGAATGAACACTGCTGATGCACAGTGCTTTTGGAGCTTACTGGTCGATTTTAACAAGCTCACAGACTCTTTTGCAATCCATTAAAGCAAGGAAGTGAAAACGAGTGCTACACCACACTTCCTACGCCCACCTCAACCACAAAACCATGGATGGTACAATTTCGAGATTAGCCACTCAACGGCCCAAGTCTCCTTCACAACTCAGTAACAGTCTCCTTTGGTCAGCAGGCTAATGCTAACATACTACAATGTCAACCAAATGCCACTTACCTCAGAAAGACTCCCTCTGATCACGCTAAGCTTGCACTGCGCTAAAGTGCAGTGCGTCACCTGGATCTTTTAAAGGTGCACTGAAGAGGAATCTGAACTTGTTTTTTATCACGGGAACTAGATATACACATTCCAAACATTCTTAGAAACTTCGAATTATTGTCCTGTGCAGCTGATTTCCCTAATTTAAATCGGATTAAACGTCCCGTCTCCCGCCTTGTTTTGAACTCAACACTGAAGGTAGAAGGAGTCGACCAGCACGTGGAGTGCCTTTCAGCCAGTCCCGTGTCGGCGTCGCTTTTGTTTTTATTTTGTTTTTTAGGTTTCTGTGAATAAATAGTTTCAGCCGCAGACAACATACCCATACATTAGGCCCACGGAAGTAAAAATACGCGTGGACTCTTTGAATTACGTGTCACTCCGCCGATGGCAGAGCGGCAATCCGCCACAGGACTGGCTGAAAGGCAGTTCCCAAGTTTGTTGACTCCTCCTACCTTCAGTGTAGAGTTAAAAAAATAGGCGGGAGCCGGGGCATTTAATCCGATTTATATTAAGGAAATCGGCCGCACAGGGCAATAATTAGAAGTTTCTAAGAATGCGTGGAATGTGTAGATCAAGTTCCAGCAGCAAAAAGACGAGTTAAGATTCCTCTTTAGTGCACCGTTAAGATTTTATGGACCCCTCAAGTGTCTTGGCCTTAGTGCAGAAGCATTGCACTTCACAAAAGCTTCAATAATCAACAGCATGTCCAGAAAGTGAATAGCATACACAACAGGGGAGGCCGTCGAACAAAGCACACAAAAAACACTGGTAAAACCCTGCCCTTTGTTCCTTTAGGACTGCTTCATAAACCCAGCCATGCTCAAATAAGCATTGTGTTGTGAATGAAGAGTGCACCAACCTGGCCTTTTTACCTGACAGACAGTTTGGACTTGGGGCTTGGGCTCGAGAGTGAGGGGGCGCAGTTCATCCATGTCAATCAGCCCAAAGTAACAATGATCTACACTGTGGGGACACTGCCTCTGACTCTATGTCAGCCCTTTCCACAAGGCTTCTCACCGTCCCTTGATGCTTGTGGGTCAGATGGCAGCACTGTCAAATGCAATGCATCACGCAGCAGAATTGTAATCACATAGGTCATAAGAGCAGTTCCTCGATACAGTTGCAATCCATTTTTACTACAGTGTATGACAAACTTGACACGGCAAGAAAATTCTTTGCAGAAAACACAAACACAGGATGCAATCATCGCCTTTAATCCTGCTGAGATACCTGAAGAATATTGAAAATAATTACATATCATTTAAACACATGTCAGGGAGAAGTCTCATAACTATCCTGTACCTCTTTGCATACAGTTAGGTGTACTGAAAGATCATGAAATATGTTGCTGTCAAATCTGTAAACTGAGTTGCACCTGCTTATGTTGTGCGTGCAACAATGTGACAATGTTGTTGTTTTGTGTATATGTAATATGTTATTTAATGGTTGTGATCACTGAGCGTTGAAATGCTGCTGCGAACATTGTTATTCAAACTATGGAAACTTCCTTTACTGCGCTCTACCTGCAGCTGCCTTGTGAACAGTGAGCGCAGGGTTCTCGTCAAGCTACATTTAGGCACCTTTTCTCCCTGTATGCCTTTTTTCCCTGTGGTACCTTGTACCATGAGAGGCAAACAAGTCAACCTTCAACCCACAACACACAATCTCTGCATAGATCACTTTCAGGAAGATATGTTACGACACACAAACTAACCACAAGAAAGCATGTCTAGAACAAAGCAAAAGCCGACCCACGTAGTGCCAAATCCTTAAAGGCGGTACCGCCTTGACAGCTGCGTCAAGACCTGAAGGCTCTCAGAAATGGCTGTGGCTAGAGTTCCGTCCACACGGAACAACTGCTACTAGAATTCCGTCCAGGATTAAAAATCGCTCAGTTACGTCCAGACGAAATAATGACTGTCACTTATGTTTCCTTGTAACAACAAAACAAAACCACAAAGTAGCAAATATTTGTATGTTTCATGGTGCCATGCACTGGTACTTCAGGACAGAACTCTTTAACAGCAGCAATATTGTTCCGTCTAGGTGGAACGCTAGGCAATCTAAAAAAAAAAAAAAATTAACTACTCTTGGAATTATGTCCATAACAGCAACTGCCACACGAGTTCTATGACAGCGAACCTAGCCTAGCAACCAAATCTAACTGCTTTAGAAACAAGCAGTATTAAACAACCCACGCAGCAATACACTATCGTACTCGTTTTGATCACTGATGTTATGTACTGGTACTAGTATGATCAAAACATAATGGGACATCCGGCACCAGGGGTTGGTTCAAAAAGAACTTAAATCCAGTAAATGCTACGTTTGGATGGAACTCCAGCAGCAATCGCGCTTCCGTCTGGACGGAACGCTAAACATTCCGTTCAAAAATACACAAGTGTATACTTCTAGCTGCTGCTTCGGTGGCTGCCAAGCGTCAGCTGTCAACAGGTGAAAAGTGGGGTCTAGAAGACGGACAATTATTACACAGACGAGTCCCTTCTCTGTCCTGTTGCGCTGCTTTCAAAGTAAGCACAACGCCATTCATGTCGGCGGAATTGACAGTTTCAGCGAAAATAATGCGGCGTGCGAAGCAGAACTATTATATTATCTGTTAGCGCCCTTACAGCTTGCTGCCTCCGACAAGTACGAACCCCCTCACGAGGCTTCAACATCCGTCGTCATGTCAGTCGAGGCGACGATACATACTCAGGATTATAACTCTGTTTATGCGTCGGCCAGCCTGCACGTTTTCCAGTCACTCCCCTTCCCGCCTCATGACTGCGGCTACGGATGGCCACGGCTATTTAGTCATGGTACACTAGTTAGGCTAAACCGGCTGAAGTCCCTAGAAGCTGATGTAGGGACTTAGACCTTGGGCTAGTGCTGAGCACATACGCAGTGAAAACAAATGGTCTCCCAAAAATTCCGCCTGTTTCAATAAAAGTGCAAATTCAAATATAGCAATCGGTTTTGTTTCGGTTCCGATTCCATTATTATTGCAGTTCCCAAAGCGCCAACCTTGAACATCACTAGAAAAAAAAAAATTTCTATCTGGCACACCAATGCTCCGGTGTACCGCATTTATATACTGATCCACGCATGCTGCCATGTATCCTGCATTTGAAGTTGCCTTTCCCTCCGAAATGGCTAATACGTGGCGAAGCGAATTGAACGGATCAACTGACAGGCGGGCTGGTATTAACAAGACGACAAAGACTCGAAAATGGGTAAAGGGAGATGAAATACTGTCCCGAATTAACACGCAGATTCTGCTCCCAGAGCCGGCCAGCTTCTTTAACGTCGAGAACACGGCCGATTGTGGAGTTTGTTGGCATAGCGTTCGGCTATAGCGAGCATGAATTCGCGTGTTCAATCTCCGCCGCATATCGAAATGCGAAATTCGGGATGGTGTTGGTGGTGGTGAAAACTTTAATAGACACAGCGGAGTTTAGGACACGCAGGTCCTTTGGCCTCCGCACGGCCCCACTGCTCTCGCGTTCATGTCCCAGTGGCTCATGACGCTGGCAGCCCGGCCTGTGGCGATGGCTTGCTTGGCCAGGTCCTCGGAGCGCAGTAGGGTCTCCCAAGCCTCCCAGGTGGTAAGGTGCCCCAGGCTTCGCGGGGGAGGATCCGCCGGGCAGAGGAAAACGATATGATCCAGATCGAGTGGCTTTGGGGTGGTGGCAGAGGGTACAGGAGGGGTTTGTGTGGACTGGGTCTGGACTCTCCTCCAGAGGATTTGTTTGGAGTGCGATAGGCGGGTGTGGACGGTGGTGGCAGAGAGGGTACAGGAGGGGTTTGTGTGGACTAGGTCTGGAGTCTCCTCCAGAGGATTTAATTGTTGGGAGTGGGATAGGCAGGGGTGGACGGTGGTGGCAGAGGGTACAGGAGGAGTTTGTGTGGACAGGGTCTGGAGTCTCCTCCAGAGGATTTGTTGGGAGTGGGATAGGCGGGGGTGGAGGGTTTCGAAATAATTTCGACCGCTCGGGCTACGTGCACTGGCATATCGCACAGCACACGGGTACCTTTTGTTTTGCAGCTCCATCAGAACACGCCTGTTGCGGTCGAGTTCAACCCGCGTCCTCGGGCTCAGCAGCCCAGCGCCCTATCCACTGACACAGAGGTGAGTAGAGACAAATTAGAAAGGGCGGGGAAAAGAAGATAAGTGGCCTGCCCACACCACCAGAGACACCCCTGGCCAACTACAACAAGGCACTTTACAACGCCCGCAGAATGTGCACTTCCCTGCAGAGCACGCGTAAGCATTCAGGAAAGGAGCTCCGTGGAACTTGCACGTAGGAACTAATCACAAAAAGGGGTAGGAAAAATCAAACTCCTTTATTTCACCGGAGCAGGGCGACCTGCCACAAATTTATCAATGTAGAGGAAGAAATCACCAAAGGCATCGTTTTCAAAGAATTGGCAACTTGACGTGTATGGCAACGCTTTGCAGATTGCTAGTTATCACATATGGAGCTATCACATCACTTTGCAGAGCAGCCCATGGATATGCACTACACAGGCTCCCACATCATTTTCCAGATCTCATGATCCGGGTACTACAGATCAGTAGTAGAGCGCCCTAACCACTCAGCCACCGCAACAGGTAACCTCCCTCCTCAAACAATACTTGTGTTTGACCCATTAAAGGCACCCAGAAAGGGGGTCTTAATAAAGGTGCGATATGTCTGGGATGTTACAAGGCGGCGGTTCATAATTATCCCCCAGCAAGGATTATTTTAATGAGTTTTTGTGGAAGCTGAGTTATATGCTGACAAAATTTGAACTTCCGCGTCTTCGCGTCTTTCCCTCTCGCACGCCAAAATCGGCCCCTCCCCTACCTCCGCCACCTGCGGCACGCGCGGAGTAGTCTCTTCCGCGGTAGTGCGTGACGTCCGAGTGTGTTTGGCGCTGTGAACCAATGATAACCCCCGGCTGCCGACGTCATTTGCAAGACTACGTCGTCTGCCAGGTTTTCGTGCGAAAGCCCGGCACTGGGCGTCGCCGCGAGGCGTAAAAGCGGGAATTATTAAAAATGTATTGTAAATTTCCCGCCCGCTTCAGAAGAGGTCTCATACGCGGCATGGACGCTCGGTGGCGTGTACTCTGCATAGTGGAAGCATTTTAAAGCCAAGCTCAAACACCCCTTTCTGTGGCCCTTTAAAGCGCCATTAATTGCGTACAATCACTTCATAATGCACCTCCCTCCACAATACTTCGTGTTTGGCCCATTAAAGCTACAACTGCCAATGTGCCATTAATTGCATACCACCACTTCATAAGGCACAGGCCCAGCAAAATAATGCCAACTCAAATTATGTCTGTCCGCGTAAAGCTCAGTAACACTGAGAACTAGATCACTGTGCCAGAGCGCACAGAAAGTTTGCGACAATACTGCCACGCATCAAACTTCTCTAAACGCATCAAATACTGTACATACATAACATACACCTCCAAGCTCATTATTCCTGCTGGAGGCGTACATAGATTCTTAGGTAAGGGCAAACCGCCATGTTAAAATATCGCATAGAGACGTATAATCATACTTCCAGGATGCCCACAATGTATGGGCACTTAAGTATGTTCGCAAGGAAACAAACCTTCGATAACACTAGTACATGTGAAATATCACCCTGGCACTCGTGACTAAGCGAGGCCAGTCAATTGTGATCTTACACAACTCTTTTTATTGTGTTTTTTCTGAAGAAAACAATACCAAGCACACGTGGCTTGCAACGTACATTTCACTTTACCCAAGAACCTGCGCGCTCCCTCTGGCAAGGCCTGGCCAGGCGAAGCGTAGCGATTTTTACACATAGTACTACTGTACGCTTTGAGGCACATGGCGAAGGGATTGCGCGCCCTCGGGGACAAAAAAAAAGGCGCGAGACCAGTTTATCTTAGTCACCGGCTGAGGAGGAGGTGAAGCAGAACTGCTGTTCACAGCGCAAACACTGGCGAGAGGGGCACTGGGGGTGTTGGCCCAATCCGCCTTCGAACACACAACAGGTTGTGTTCCACTGGATATCACCTGAATCTCAAGGCAATTTACACCGAAGCACTTGAGATCTCGAGATCCTCACCAGGTGGATAAGCATTTAACGAGACTGGGGGGGGGGAGGGCAAAGGACAGGGAAAACTTAACACATTTTGATGGCTTCGCTGTACAGTGCCAACGGGAGGGAAGATGAATGGATGAAAATCATGCACACACCTGATGAGCAAGATGCAACGAAAGAAAACCGCTCCCGGAAAATGCTCTGTACAGGAAGCGCAGCTGCCCTTGCCCAACGAAATTTTATGACGAAAAGAAATAAAAAAGAAACGAAGGTTACCAAACAAAAAACCAATTAGCACTAGAACAGTACAAAACACACACAGAAAAAAAAAAGACGTGACATGGCCGCAAGCTGAGTCCTTTGAAGGAGTTGCAGCACACTGAGACACGGCGGTGGCTCTTCTGGAGCTGCAGTCTGCACGGCCCATGTCCTCTTTTCAGTGCATATCTGCAGTTCAGCAAAAAAAAAGGAGGGGGGGGGGGGGGGGGGGAAATAGGTTTAGATTTTAACTACACGAAAATATTCTATGCAGAGAACAGGTAATAGTCATCATAGCTTAGTGCTGAACTGAAAAGGAATAATGCCGAACTCTACAAAAAAAATGAAAAGTGCCATCAAGCACCAGACAAAGTTGTGCCTCTTGCAGAGACAGATACTTCCATTTCAATGTAACTAGTACAAAAGGTGTCCCAGCTAACTTTAGCCACTGTTTAAAAATATGCCATAGCACTTTAAGACGAGACTAAATGCATGCTGCTGGCTATTATATGGAGGAAGTTGCACTATTTTTTCTGTTGTGCTTAATTCCATAATTATTCAAAATTAATTAACTAACTTCGCAAGAAATGAAGATAGGCAAAAAATTGCAAGAGGAAAGTTGTAGAATAGTCCCCAAAATGTCCAACTGAACAGTTTATCTTTCAATCTATTACTAAGTTTTTATTACTACGTTATTATTATTACTAGGTTTTTTTATTAGAATTACTAGTTTTTTTTCGCTGACTGCAGGTGCCTGCGACATACAAAAAATACCATGTGACGAGCCCACTTGCACACCACGATTACAGTGCTCTCAAATATTCCGCATAGAAAAAAGATTCAGCCCAGTGTGCTGCGGCTTGAAAGGCTGTGGGATTCACACAGCTGTTCATGATAGCAATAAGCCCTTGTCACTTGCCCTGGCCTAAATGACACAGCCAGCACCTGCCTCACAGCCCTGTCACCTTTTCAGCAGCAGCACACCCAGCCAAATGAGCAGGTCATTTGCAAGCAGAATGTTTGAGAGCACTGCAATCTCGGTGTGCAAGCGGACATGTCATTATTTTTTTTTATTTCGCGGGCATCTGCAATGGGCGAAAAAAGGCTAATATGCAATAGATGGAAAGTTAGAAACTGTTCAATCAAACTTTTTGCAGACTGTACTAGGGCTTTCTCATCGGAATTTTTCACCTATATTCATTGCTTTTGACGTTAGTTAATCTCAGATTAATTATGCAGTTAAGCACAACACAAAAATAGTGCGACTTGCTTCATACAATAGTCAGCAACATGCATTTGGTGCAGTCTGGGCAGGTGCATTGTACAAGGCTGACATATTCCTGATTGGAATCAATAATTAGATGATGAATGAACTAAAATTTATGATTAATGAACAGAAATTAAATGAACTTTTTTTATTTGATTTTAAGGAGCAAGGTTATATTGCAAAATTGAAGGCCATCACACTGATGATGAGCCCCATTTCTAACTTTTCTTAATTTGCATTGTGGTTCGAAATAGCGAACACCAAAAACGTGCATTTTAAAGCTCATTGAGTTGGCTTTCTACGTTGTGTAAAATGGCATCGTTGCGCGTGGCATCATCACCAAAATCTAGTTAACATCTACATCAACCAACACAAATGGCATCCATAATTGACATACACTAGAAATGCTTGATGTGCTGCTAAACCTTTTGTGCCAGAAGTATTCGAAATATTTGCTCAGAAAGTATTAGAAGAAAACTGCTACAGGTCTTGAACCAAAAAGCCACTAGTATTTGCACAGACCTACATATCTGATTTGGGAGCAGCGGTGATGCAATGCAAAACTTGAGATTGTGCACTTGTGCACAGAGAACGGATGACGCTTCATCCGGAGGAAAGTGCAATAAAACATACCAAGACAAAGGATTTCAACCACCTGGGGTTCTTCAACATGCACTGACATCGCACAGTACATGGGCCTTTAGAAAATCGCCTTCATCGAAATTCGACCGCCGCGGCCGGGATCGAACCCGCGTCTTTCGGGCCAGTAGCCGGGCGCCATCATTGCTCGTGTCATGTTAATGGCAGAAATCAGCTGCAGGTGCACGGATTGCTTGGTATTGTTATTCAATATGAAGAGCTGCTCCAGTAGTTTTTTTTCCGGCATCGGTATCTGACACTTCCGTGACAAACTCTTGGGCTACCACAAAGTTTCTGAATGCTTCCGCGGTTAATATAACAGCTCATTTAAATGCTGCCGAAATCGGTCAGATGTTCAGAAGGCATATGATTGTCCATGCCATTCAGTAAGTGCAAATATTGAACATTTCTAATAAAATCGAATACCTGTTTGGTACTAAAATATTTTAGAAAATGATAAACAAGCAGATGTTACCCTTATTTTTTTCAAAATAGTGTACGGGTCGTTGAAAATGAAATAAAGCCAGACTGCCTCAGCCCCATATAAAAAACATGATGTGCACAGAAATGTATACTAGTTGATTAGACAGCATAACAGTATCCAACCTGCAATGTGAACATGATGGCTTGTGAAACCCCATCAATTCAGTCCGGGTTATGCCCGGGTTATCCTAAGGCTGATTGATAAAATGCTTCGCAGCCCTGGCTGCTATGTAGCAGCCTCAGATGTATCCGCCTCGCAAGGCAGCTACATCGTGCAAACACCTGTAGGCCGTGACAAGCGCCCAATTTTGGTGTGCTGGAAGAACAACGCGAATGCAAGTGAGGGGGAACGGTCATTGGTGCCAGAACTGCTTTTAAAAAGGAAAAAGAAATGAGCTGCGGCTTGCCAGTCAGCGTCCGAAACCAGCACGGAGGTGGGTTCGGACGAGCGGAGAATGCGCATGCTGACAGCTGTCGTCACCGCTGACAAGCGGCGAAGCGCAGAAACCGAAACTATGCGAGCAGACTATCTTGTGGCCTAGCGACAGAGGCCCTCCAGACATTGTCATGCCTGCCGTTATGCCCACTTAAGAGGTGCGGGGTTTATAATGTGCCTACAGGATCACTTATCCTGTTGAGAGACATTTCTGCTCTCCCCTTCGGGAGCCCCGCGTAAAATTCCGAGAGTAGGCTTTCCCACATACCGTAGTTGACCAAAACAAGATAGCGGTGGTCATGTTCGGTGAGTTAGAGACATATATCAGTGTGGGCAGAAAAAAAGAAAAAATAATGTTGCCCAGCCCACGATGAATGCCATGGATGTGGGCATCACGTATGCAACGTATTACGGAAAGGTAAAAAAGCACGCTTTCGCGTTGAAGTCATCGGTCATTTTGTTTACAGCATGTGTGATGTGGGAAAGGCCATTTACGCAATTTCGCATAAGGTGAAGTCTAGTGGCGTCTCTCTGCGATCGGCCCACACGATAAATGATTGAGAAGGAAGGGAACAGGACCTCTGTATTGTTTCACCGAAACTTTATACCTTGATCATAGGATAATTTTTGCCCAGATATTGTGGTTTCACCACGGTCAAATTTATGAAAGTCTGCACAGTACACGATCACTGAAGAGACGAATATCAAATATATTCGATTCGTATTCGAAATTTGGAATATTTGCACACACCTTCCCTAAAGGAAAGGAAAGGATCAGTGCAAGCATCAGACTCCATGTTCATCTTCATGTCAGTCTTTTCTGAGAATCTTGCGCAGGTCTTTGGAAAGCCTTCACATGGTCACAATGGCAGCAAAGCTATACTCTGCTGAGGCTTGAAGGCAGCCTCGCCTTCCTATAAAGATGAGGCACAGGAAAAATTTTTTGAGGCACTTTTGTTCATAGACTTCAACTTTCCGCATACTGTAGCCTTGTCACACATATTACACTCTTGTAGTTTGTGCCCACAAAACATTGCCCTCACACTACAGTTGTGGTAGCATACATTCAGGTAAATATGACATCTGGGCCACCAAAATACATGCATGTAGGTAAATTCATTTAGGTCAACAAAAGGGTAATAGAATGGACTGATCAAAGGTAAACAGCAGGAGACCATAAGAAGTCAGGTTGGAAGAGCAGATAAGGAAGCTTGCAGGAACAGGGTGACGATACTGGCAGAGAATTGGGCTAATTTAACAATAGGAGAGGTCCTGCAGTGGATTATCTGACTGATGATGAAGGGCACTTACTGTGCATTGCCACTTACTGTGCATGGTGGCGGCCGCAGTGGTCTTCATGTGGCCGAGCACCAGGGCCACAATGTGGTTGAAAGTCATTCGGGAGAACCCACCCTGTGAGTGGCGCACGTAGTCCACGTGCCTGCGGATCTCTAGCCTGCATGCGCACACAAACAAACATATGGGTGTTTAGCAGCAGTGCTGACAGCCAGTGCACTCCTTCCACTGCAGTATTTCGATTCGAAGCAAATTCACGGCTACAGTCGACGACCGATTTTTCGGACTCTCTAGGGACCACGAAAACAACAGAAAAATCAGACAGTCCGAAATATCAAATTTCACTGAAAAAAATCATGAACTTATTATAAATATGCTGGAGAAAGGAGTCAGTTGTACTGCACACATTCTAAAGCTCATAACTAAACTTCGCCGTGCGACATTTGCACAGACGACGGGCGGCGACCGCTTTCGCGAGCTCGGCCTGGCTGTACTGCCTTCGGCATGTCGTTGATGAACGCACGGGTGGGGACAAAGTCTAAATGGGAAAGCAAGCACACCGCTGGAGGAACTGCACTGCGCCTGCAGAACGATGGGCCTGGAATGAGAACACGAAGGTGGCGAAACAATAAGAACCGCGAAACAGCCGAAGCAGGCGCTCCGTCGGCGTTTGCCTTCGTCATTAGACCTAGCGACTAGAGAAAACCGGCATCGTATCCGGTGATATGCACTCTGCGGTTGCTTGCATATAATGAGAGGCGTCTCGCCTGTCATCGAAACGCCAGCTGTTTACGGTTTTGCGATGGTAAAGTCACGGTTTCGGTGCCTTTTTCCACGGGTACGCTGACCTTTGAAATGCACCACAGTTTCCTCCCACACTCGCCATCTCTGCGAAGCCGAACGCCTCCCACGCGAACTCTGACTAGTATTCAAGTTCGTGCGGCAGAAGATATTCAAGAACAGTACGAATTCGAAACCATGCGGGCGCAATGTGCTGACTCGTGCATAATTACAGCATTGCAAGTTAAGAGGCTGGCTCCCTTTAAATTTGAATTTCGTTTTGTTCGATGAAGTTTTTGATCTCTCCTACAGTTTGAATTAATGAGGTTCCCCAGCACACATTATATGGCGGCTTGGCTTTGGCGGCAATTGCGAACAAGGCCCGAAAAATCGAGCAGTCAGTTGCGGTACGTCCGAAATTTCAGGCGCTCTTATACATTCACTCTATCGGTCATGTCACGGTGCTGCAAAAAAGTCCGAATAATCAAGCATGTCCGAAAAATCAGGCGTCCGAGTTTTCGGTCGTCGACTATAACAACTATGTTTTCTTTGAACAATTTCAAAGCAAATAATATGTGCCTTAAAAAAAAGATTGAATACATAACATGGTAGATTCGAAACAATTTACTCCCCTAACACACAAGGCAAAGCGAGCTCAAAAATTTCAAGCAGAACATTTTAAGCTCATGTAAAATGTTTACCTGCCTGGTAGCACATAACTGACTTCCATGTAAATTCTTAAAATAGAATGCTTAAGAGTTAGCATTCCAAACAGCAAACATTTAGATCGAATCTAATTTTGAACTTTTTATTAGTGCCTTGAATATTCACATGAGCCTAACCAATAGGCAACCAGAGGCCCTGACAGAGCTTTTAAATGACACCTGAAATGACATGCACAGAGGCTAAATAAAAGCAACAGACAATCACCAATCATCCTCTCGCAAAAATCCTTTTTTAGCTTGCACAGCACCACCAACGCCAGCAATGAGAAAATGAAAAGGGTAATTTTCTGAAATCAACTAGACCAAGCCATAAAAACTAAATATAACGGGCCGGAACTGCACCCTAATCATGAGTATGTCACCACACTCAGTTTACATTTTTTTCAGCAGCTTGCTCCCCACTTTAATACTATGCACTGCAGTCTTCAACTTGCTGTGTCCCTTGCCTGCTTGGTCTACAAATGTCAATGCAGCTTCTGGCAAGACATCAGCCCCACACAAATGAAAACTCTTGGCACGTTTCGCAGCGACTGACATTGGACGTAGCCGCAAAGCGCGGGAATGGGAATTTACAAATATTTGTATATTACCGGCTCACATTTCAGGGCTTGTAGACGGCATGAAATCTCATTAGAATTTATTCTACATAATGCAGGCATTTTATAGCCACTTCCAAAACCATTTCATCGACCCTTTGAGGAGAACTTTGGAAGCACTGAGATAAACGAGCGATCCGCCTTTCTCACTAGATGCGGCACCCTCTGGGGAGTGGCAAAAATTCGCCTGCTACTTGACTGAAAACAGACTCAAGAGGGAGACAGGTGTGATCCGGTTTCATGAGGAGACAGCTGTGCCTGCGAAGTGGCAAGTGTGTGCTTGACAGCTGCCACCATGTGTCGCATGTGCCTGTCACTAACATGAACTGAACATGTGCAGTAGCAGCAGGCGGTTTAATTTTCAACCAGTGGAGCTGAAGGAGAAGTGCACATGCGCAGAGCAGCCTTGTGAAACAGGAGGATTGGAGGATTAGACCACTGATGATGAATGCATCTGCCAGACAAACGACAGCAGACTCCATATCAATAATTTGGTACCTTACACAAACTATGAAGACAAAAAACCACCCTTAACTACATTTTCAACCACTTGAAATCTATCATGACTTCTGTTGTGTTTTATATCCCTCACTGAAAACAAAATGCCAACAATGCCTACTTCTTTTGTGCGACACAAGAGGAGGCAGCAGCCAGCAATCATTAACAGACAAATCCAGTTTGATTCAATAAACGCTTTCGGCCGTTTAACAACATCGGGAGAGAAAACCAGAATGAACAAGAGCAGAAAACTCACTCTGTATAGTTGGGCTGCTGCTTCTTCACCATCTGTACTATTTTCATTATCTGCTGCTCAGTCTATAAAAGAAAAGATGAAAAATGATGTGTCAAAGCAACCTCTTCGGCTTGCTTACTGCAATACACTGCAATACAATGCAAGAGTTTAGCTCACATTTGCACAGGCGAGACACAGAGACCATCCTTATAACTTTACCGAAGCACCATGATGCACCTTTGGTAGGAATTGTACACCATAGAGTTTTAACTCTTAAACCTATTATAGCGCGAAAGCATTCCCAAATCACCAAGGCCAAATTTTGGCAATGGCCTGGGCCAAATTTGGAGGTCGCCATTGTGCCGGGCATGCTCAATTATGGTTGGACATCTATTTTGGTCCAAATAGACCAAGATCAAATTTCGGTAGTGGCCCAGACCAAATTTTGGAAATGACCCGGCCAAATTTGGAGGTAGCCATAGTGTCAGGCATGCTCAATTACAGTTGGACATTGTTTTTGATCCAAATCTCCCAAGGTCAGATTTCGGGGATGGCCCGGGCCAAATCTGGAGGTTTCCATCGTGTCTGGCATGCTCAATTATGTATGGCTGGACATCATTTTGGTAAAAATCGGGGAAGGTCAAATTTCGGAGGTGGCCCGCGCCAAAGCCTGTTGCTAAGCGGGTCTGCGAGGTTACACCAAGGTCAAAGTTACGCACATCCCGAAAATCGACTTACGCACCTATTAGAGCTCTCGCTCTAAAACCCAATGACATCAAGAATAGCATCGGACACGGCACGCTGTAACAGGAGATTTTGATAATTGCTGCATAGTCCATGCAGCATCAGACATCACACTTTGCGGAGTTGTCCGTTCGTAGTCACGACTGCCGTTGTGCACCTGTTAGGTGCATGAGCAGCTCTGTAGCATGGAATTCAGGTTTGAGCAGAGCTATTTGGACGACCTCTTGCCACGCTGGTCATACATGAGCATAAAAAATATTCCCCGCAAAAGGTGATAATGGGCATTACACGTATAAGCGACAGAAAGCAGAAAATATCGTCCACACGAGTCCAGCATTGCCCCACCTCACAGAAACTTCAAGCTCACAAAAAAGCTACCAGAGTTAAGGGACTGATGCGAAATGGATCAACACTAATGCGTTGTCAACGCTTTTTGTCCTTCGGTGGACCGAAGACTGCTCATGCATGCATGTAGCATAAAAGTACACCATGGAAGTCCACACCGTGAAGTTACTGTCCATTTACTGCAAAATTCGGCACATAAGAAAAGAATGCTACACCAGAGTCATGTTCATTATAAAGGGGCTTCATCAATTTCACACAATTTGGAGCAGTTGGCAAAATTTTCCCTATTTTTATCAGGATTGCACAGATTATCTGGTTCGGTGCAACGGTGGCATCACTGCACTGACTAAATGAGTGGCACACCTTCAAAACTCATCGCCACAGTTCCCCGAGCATTTGCAGGCGCCGAGGGCATAAAATTAGGCAGCAACAAAAGCTGTCTCCACAGGCACAGACCTCTTAACTCTGACTTCGCCCCACAATCCAACAGGAAGCATCAAACAGCATATTAGAGTGCACTTAAGGACATGTTCTTTGAACTGTTTATTCAGCATGTGCATAAAATAGATTCATCTCAAACGAACTGAACAAAAAATTCTAGTAACGACCATTAGGTTACAATTCTGTGTTTGGTCACAGTGTTTGGTCACCAGTGCCTACCTTGCTCTTGGTTGGGGAGCCTCCACGGCTGGAATACATGGATTCCACGTCGGAGCATGGAGCAGCAGAGCGCTCCATGTGCCAATGTAGGTCATAGAACTCTGGCACCTGTGACCGGTCCAATGCAATGTATAGACCTCCTGCATGTTTGCAAACAAACGAGGTGGCGCTGCAGTCGCTAGCGAGCTCGTGGTAGGCAAGAGGCCAGGGAGCAGCGCCGCGGAGAGATGTTCAGCGTGGGTTATCAAGGCTTGTAGGCGCATTTTCAGTTTCCGCAAATCACAGTTTCCGCAAATCACAATTTTCAGTTTCCGCAAATTTCTCTAAGCGCACGAGCTCGTGTTGGCCACATACAGCGTATTCGGAGAAATAGTTGGGCACTCTGTATTGTATATAGGATTAGTGGTAAACAGAAAGCGTTGCTGCCATTGATTTGAATACTAGAAAGAGTAAAATAACCAGTTTTTGACACTGTTAGCCGGAATGATTTCACTTCGGGACAATAGTGAGAGGAACCGCTGGTGTTGCGGTCACCGTCTGCTAACACACGTGCCGCGCAGTGCGAAAAGTAGGGACAGCGTGGTGTCCGCACTCTTCTCTGTCTCGATTAAGCGCTGTTTTTCACCACAAGCACCGGGCAGGTCAACTTCTAATCGAGTTGGTGAAAAATTTCAATTCCTGAAATTAGTTTCTTTCCTTTCCTATAGGCCTGGGGTCTTCATATGTTTCTTGAAAATTTATAGCAAAATATATATAGAGTAGAAATTTATAAAATTACGCTTTTTAAATGTGTGGCGGTGATTGCATTTGTGATGGTCCCGGCGCCACCAGAATTACGCGGGTTTATTCCGACAAGGAGCATCACCATCATAGTATCACCGCGAAGAGAAGAGATCAAAGGTTCCGTTTATTTCAATGCCGCATTTCTTTGACCAAAAGCAAAAGTTACGTCACCTTAAACGAGAGAATAAACTTTAGGATCGTTTTCTGAGCATTCACATTTTCTGCGATCGGCATCACTCACTCCTTCGAAATGAAAATATAATGATTCCGTTTGTTGTGAACAAATCCTGATACGTTGAGGACTAATAAATCACTCGATTTTTTTTCCACACGTACAGCAGTATGTCAGTTATTTTTGTAAGAAACGTTTTCATGTACAGATGCATGCGTAAGTATCCAACAGTGACGCAGGATCCAACAGTGACGCAGCTGTCAATACATGCCGCTTCTGCAGTGAGCAGTTATAATGAAGCAGCCAGTATGCGGCAGCTGCGGTAGGCGCGGGCAGGCGGAACCTGTTTTGCCTACCGTGCGAAAGTCGCTACTGACATCAGCACCACCGCATCTTCGTGACGTCGCGGCGTGAAGGAGATCTATACGCACGCAAACAGCCAGCTCGGGTGACTCCAATGGTGCACTCTAATGTATCTATAAGTAACCCCGTTACATGGAATGCCACAGATACTGATCACGGACCACACTCGGGCAAAGGTCATGCATAAACCTAAAAATCATGAAGCAAAAAACACCTAGTAAACAAACTTCCATTCGCAACACAGAGGATGAACAAGAGCGTCACATTCTGTGGGCCTGAAGGGGGTAGCTGCACTGGTGTTCCTCCAGTTTCTTGTGGTTGCTTATCGTCCATGCGATGGCCTCGCTTGATCCCACCCAAGCTTATGCTAATATCTTTTGTGCATGATTCCAAGTATCCTATGGCTGCAATCACTTAAGGAATCCCTTTTGAGGGCCACAATTGATGGCAGGCCCTTAAGGTGCATGGCCAACTAAAACATTCAACCACAACCATCAACGGCACAACAGCGTGGGCATAAAGGAGTTTAATATTTTGTTAGATGCTGCAGAATGCTGTAATGGTCGCCCACTCATGGCTGTTGCTACAGACAGAAACAATTTGGAAATCCTTTGACATGCACCCTGAGAGTGTGACTTGCAACTGGTACCTATCGGCATTGGCACAGGAAAGAATCTTCTCAACAGAACTGCATAATGGCCAAAGCGGTGCTTCATGGCAACCAAAACCAGTGCGAAACACTGAACACAACAGAACACTAGAACAACAGAAGACTAGCCAATCAAAACATAAAATTCACACTTCCTTCATAGATGAAGTGCACTTTCAGAAACTTGAACAGACAGTGGTGCCTCTTTATCCCAAACGTAATTTTGAGAAGAAGCCAGACCACATGAAGCACATCTTTGCACAAAAAGCACACTGCCAAAAATATGAAAGTGAATGCCCACCTGTCCTCTTGCCCTTGTGGTCAGCAGGGGGGCCCACTGGCCTTGGCCTCGGCTCGATGCTCAATACACGCAGCTTCACATCCTCGGGTTCAGCACGAACTGGCGGAGATTTCCGACGCAGCAGCAGCGGCGAGGGCTGCGCCTGTGGCAGCTGGCACTGTCCTACTTCCCCATTTCCAAGGTCTCCCGCCTCCCTGATCGTAGCAACAGCTCCCCTGGGGCTCTCTACTTCATCCTCTCCCTCCTCCTCATCCACGACATGGTGGTTGTTCACCTCCTGGTCCGCCTGCGAAAATGATCGCCACAAGCATTGTTCACCCAATCAACCGTCAATAAAAATGAAGAAGTCTGCAATTTAAGCTTAGAGATCAGCTTTTTTCTTTTTTTTTGAAGTGATGGTGGCACAAACACTTCTCAGGCTCCAAGGTAAATAGCACCACTGTGAAATTGTGAAAACTTCTCCACTGCCACAGCCTGATGTGCGGCTGCAGTACGTAAAAAAAAAATCGGAACCCAAGCAAAATCGACTTGTGGAAATCGGCACAAACACTTTCAAGAACAAGCGAGGGGAAATGAAGGTGCGATGCGACTGTTGTGCACTCACCTCATCTCGGCAAACAGCGAAATATGTGGCAGTTTTTAGAGTAATAAAGGATTTATTCAGGTTAAATGCAATCATAACATACTGTACCCAAACTCCTTGTGTCCACATGCTGAAATAAAACCTGGCCGTACACAAGATGTGGCTACCCTATCTGCCATTTCCTAATCTCTCCACCTGACTGCCTCAGCTACATTTTTTCTTACCTTGGAATACACGTGGTTACCGCCATATTTGTTTCTTTATTGCATTTGTGCTATTGTGTCATGCCTGCTTGCCACATTACATGCCTTACCACCAGGTACTTTTTCCTGCAGTTACTAGCCCACACCACCGCGGTGGCTGAGTGGTTATGGCGCTCGGCTGCTGGCCCGAAAGACGCAAGTTCAATCCCGGCCGCGGCGGTCGAATTTCGGTGGAGGCGAAATTCTAGAGGCCCATGTACTGTGCGATATCAGTGCACGTTAAGAACCCCAGGTGGTCGAAATTTCTGGAGCCCTTCACTACAGCGTCTCTCATAGCCTGAGTCGCTTTGGGACGTTAAACCCCTTAAACCAAACCAACCAGTTACTAGCCCACATTGCTAACCTAAATAACCTTATTTTTCCCTCTTGATTTCCACCAGGATATCAATACCTCGAGCTTGTTTCATACTCTCAAGCATACCCCATTTATAAAAATTAATCCCACAGTGAACATGTTCACATTTTAGACCAAGGTCAGAAACAACCAGAGTATACGGTAGCCAGCATTTAAATAATTCAAAGCACCAAGCAATTATTGCTGCTTGTAGCACAATATCTATATGGTATACCCTCCTATAAACATTATGCCAATTGTACCAATTCGGGCACTGCACAGGCCTCATTCTTAAGCCCGAGCCCAGCCCGGGCCCTAGGCTCAAAACCAGTCTGGTCAAGGCCTGCGGCTTCAAGCCTGGGCCCAGACCGGCCCAGGCCTGCTTGATGATCATGAAGCCTGCATAAAGCCTGGCCAGAGCCCAAACCCGTGGAAGCAGAAGAGGTAAATTGCCGACTGCAGGTAGCCTCCTAACACACAAGTAATGAAGCCGCAGCCAAAAACGCTCAAGTCACAGTACCGCTTCAAAAAATTTGTTTCGTGAACACAAAACACAAAAAGAGAAGATGACCAGGGTTCGCCTGCTCTGCTTTTTGAATAGTTATCTCATCTGATTAGCTCCAAAGTTGTGATAGCCAATTGAAAAAGGCTGCCTGCATACACACAACCTTTCAGTTACCTCTAAATGTTCAACCGGAACCAATTTTTATGGCCCACCACTTCAATAAAACATCCTCATAGCTGTAGCATCACTTGTTTAAGGGGGGACGTGGCAAACAAAATTGCCTATTTGGTCCAAATTTCTATTTTTTGTAACCCTCAGGTGCTTCAATACAATATACAATATACAGTGCTTCAATACAGTCAGTGGACTGTGCTTCTGATGGTCCTGGTACCAGAATCCTGCTGGTTTCCCCGCAATAGAGCATTACCAAATTAGTATAGTAAAAGCTCATTAGCCCTTTCGGCCCTGGTGGAGTCAACTGACACCACTACACAAATGTTCTGCTCTTGCCTCAGTAACCAATAAAAATATTCATTTTTACCAGGATAGTTCCTCCTGGACCCTCTTATCAGTATCACTGTTCTGGCATTCTCACTGAGCTGCACTAGACTGTCTAGTGCAGAAGTAGCAGCATGGTAGGCGTGACCAAAAAGCCAGAGGTTATTGAGCTCAGATTATTAAATGTGCTGTTATATGCTTAATCCAAGCTCATATCCAAGTCAAACATTACTGAATGCATAGAGGCTTCACTGCACCATGTATTTCACACGTGCGATTTTGGTACCACCAAGGCTGAACAGTTGCCAGAGGGGGCCATTGAGTTATGACTGGTAATCTTTGTAGCAGAAGATTTGCTAGCCTTTTTGCATATGCATCTATACTAATGAATTTGCTGGACATGAATATTTCTCAGGAAAATTAGGCTAAATCTGAAGCCAGCTTTTTGACAAACTGGAAAAGGAAAATTTTGGCTATCAGAGGTGAATGTGGAATGAGCCTGGCAATGACAGTGCAGATGTTGGCGAACAGCAACTGGAGCAAAAAAAAAACAGTGAAGAAATGGACACCTGACTGAGCTTTTATTTCTTTTTTAGTGTGCAAGCACTAAGGCTTCCTATCTTTAAAAGCCCTTTGTGCGTTTGTCTGAAGCCAGCGAGACCTGCAGAAATAAAAAATATGGCCATGACTGGATTTCGAACCCGCAGCGGCACTAACGGGTCAGCTTCACTGGCCACTGCGTGAGAGTATTATGCTATCACCGCAACTGATCACTACCGCAGTTCTCAAGCGCTGTGCACCACACGTCGTAGTCTTCATCAACTTCCATCCGTGTGCAATGGATACAGAACACATCGCTATTGCAGTGCCCTCTTAAGGGGGGATGTGGGGATCAGGTCACAAAAATCTCTGAAAAAGCAGATTTTTGAAAAGCACACTTTTTGGTATCTACAACACTCTTTCTAGGTTGTACTGAAATATTTCATCCAAAAATACCTTATTTACACGATTGTAAGTCGACCTATATTTTTAAATTTGAAAATCCGAAGTGGGGGGTCGACTTACAATCGAAACGAAAACATCACACTATAAGTAAAGGACAGACAAACGAGATAACAGGCATGCTACAGCGTGGTTGCATTTTTTCTGCGTGGCTTCGTCGCATCGCTCTTGGTGCTGGCCTTGAGCAGCGGCTACGTCAACGCGCAAAACTGGCATCCCCTCCCCGCGCGCGCGGGCGGCGGGCAATGGCGGTTATCGATAAGCAGCAAACTGGCACCCCACACGTGGCTTCTGACTGCGGTTGCTGATGAGCGGCGCCGGGCTGATAATGCAATCGCGTTCTAAGGGAAGCTCAAGCGTCCAAGTTTTCTTTTTACTTGCAAATGTGCGCTCGGCGCTCAAGGGAGCGTTGATAGTTGATGGAAGGGCCGCTGTTGCAATCGAGGCGGCACCTCCACACGGAACGGTAGCGGTGCCGGGGAGTGTCAGTAGCTGACAGAAGAGCCGACATTTACGTGTAGTTTCTCTTTGGCTCTGATGCATTCGACTACTGCCGGTCGCGTTTCACAAGTTTTTAATGTAGTGCTTCGTCAGTCGTCATTTGTGCTCTAGGTCCGGCAAGCGACCGGCGCTCGTTCACGGCTACATTCAAGATGGCTGCCGCTCTTCTATGCCGAAGAAACGAACAGCTGCATGCCGGGCCGCAAGTTCGACGTTCGCAACGGGTGATACAGGTGTGGCAGCTGCAGCGAGGGAAATTTTCAGCTGTTCCATGCGATGTCGTGATGTGGCTGTTTGCGAAGTGCGGATTTCGCTGGATGATGATGTTAGAACAATGTGCTGTGGGACCACAGCAGCGATCACGACGGCAACGCTAGTGAGGACGATGGTGCAAGTGTGGACAAGTAGTCCAGTGACTAATACATTTTCGTTTTGGAATGTGCCCACGGGCCCGCCCGCACCCGTTAACTGATAGCGGCTGGGAATAAACTGTGGCTCCTAGATAATGCTATCACGTTCAACTATTCAAGACCAAGCTTGAACAACCTCGGAAGTTTTTTTCATTTTTTGGAAATGTGATTTGGGGGTCAACTTACATTCGAGTCGACTTACAATCGTGTAAATACGGTAAACTCTAAGCGGTCCAAGTAAATATATTTGTCAGCATCTACACACAGACAGTGTGTGCTATTTTAGAACTTTCAGGCTTGTTTTCTCGAAACTTTGTTTTGCGCTTGTCACCTAGCTTGTGGAAAGCATAACACTGCAATGGGAGGACGGATTTTAATCCCGTTTGTTTTGTTGCAATTGCTGCAATTGCTGAAATGTGTCTTACGTCAAGACAGTCTCAGATTTACCGTTTAGGCTCACAATTTTTTATTACACTAATTGGAGCATGATACATTCTAAACATAAAGAGAAGGTGCATACTATACTATGTATGTATGCATACTATGTTGTTTAGAAAAAGAGCAGAAAAATTTAAGAAGAAATTAAGAGGATCATGACAGACCATAGTTCTTAGCAACTATTAAAAACATTTACAGACCCATCACCCATTTTGCTGTCATGCTAGGCTTTCTACAAGCAAGCAACATGTGACCAGCATATAAACAATGATAAAAAAATTACTGAAGATATCATTGTGAAACTTTGTAGCTGTCTGATGCTATTTCAAGCCAGTCTGCCAAGTTTCATCTCTCCAAGTCAAAAAATAAAGTTTGCTCCGATCCCCTCATCCCGCCTTAAGGTGCATCAAGTAGTCCCAAAATCTTAGTGCTCTACCACTAAGGTACTCAATCACAGATTTCGCTGATTTTGCCTGAAGCTGACCATAGAACCCTAGCCTCGAATTGAAGCGTAATGAAACACGACATGCTAGCACACATACCTCGCACAAGGCCAAGTAAGCTAAATCAACTGATATTTTAACTCCCTTGAGCATTGGCAATAAGCTGCAAGAAGTGGCCAGGATATTAACACTGCAACTCTTGCAGGACGTGCCCTAGATGCTGGAAATAATGTAATATGTTTGGGTGCTTTTTCTATAGAACGCCTGTACGGTGCACTCATGGACAGATTCTGCTTTCTCCCTGCCCGAGAGATATCTGAGTCACGTAGGGCTATGGATGAGGTGGAATTACTTGCCACCTGTGCAGAACATTTGGTCAAGAAGCACACACTACAGATTATCTATGAACTCTTGAACTGTGAACACCAGATATGATAGCAGACGCCAGCCAGACACAATGTTTCATGCCTGCTGAGTACTGCTTATAGAAGAGGACTCTAAAGATATTGGGAAAGCCTTCGTCTCGTCCACAGATGCCTTCCAAAAAAGCTATGCAAGTTTTGAACATATGCATTGCTGACATGACGTATTATAATCTGGAACACTCACTTGTCTGCGATGAGAACAAGGAGAAGTGATAAGTTATGGTTTATGAGGGTTTAACGTTTAAAGCGACTCAGGCTATGAGGGACGCCGTAGTGAAGGGCTCCGGAAATTTCGACCACCTGGGGGGTCTTTAACGTGCACTGACATCGCACAGTATACAGGCCTCTAGAATTTCGCCTCCATCGGAATTCGACCGCCGCGGCCGGGATCGAACCCGCGTTTTTTGGGCCAGCAGCTGAGCGCCATAACCACTCAGCCACCGCGGCGGCCTGATAAGTTACACCAGGTTAACAAAAGAGAGCGGCAGCTTTTGTGCCAATTGTGCAAGATCCATCTAATACCCCTATGAAGCGGGCAAGTTAAATGCATTTATGGAGAGTCACTCACTATAAGTGCACTTTGTCTCCTTCGCAAGTGGAGTGTCACTCTTAGAAGAGTGCACTCCAGTTAGAGTACGTTCACGGAACACACTGAGTGCAGAGTGCGTAACCTCGATGCCAGCGACTTTAAAAGCACAATAAGTATGGTGCATAAAAAGTACTCAGAAGTTCACTCTACTTACTATACCACTGTTTTTAAAAATTATTTCTTCATTACAGCTACAAGTGAAGCAACAACAAAGAAATGCGATCGGATGCAACTCTGTTGTATGCTGTCATCTTGTTGTCGAAATTCTGGATAGTCTTGGCTGGTCTTTGCTCTTCTTCTATTCAGTTTTTTTCATTGTTGGAAACTGTTTAACTAGTTTTTTTTTCACTATCACGTCAAACAGTCAATTTTTCAGTTTTTTTTTTCTTTTTCATTGACCTCTTCAAATTGAAAATTCCACTCAGTTCATGTCGCCATTTTTTATTACTACCAGTGCACTTTGCCTTTCCGTTTAGCACCACATAGCCTGAAGTGTCACTCGGGATGCCAAAGCGCACTCCCCGCAAGTAAATTTAACTTGTGCGCTTGCCAGGGGCATAACTCTTATGAAGTAAAAATAGAGGTGCTTTGAAGTTCTTCACACTGCAAAATAACACTTTTCATTCACTTTTCGTGAATTGCAGCAACCAAAGCAGTCCCTTTCACATTTTACACCCATTGAGCCCTCATGTATTATTCTGACACCACACTTTTAAATCCATTAACACTAGCACCACAAACTTTTAAAGGGACTGACCACAGATCAAAATGCGCCATGAGGTTATGGCAGAGATTAAAAGATTGTGCCTCATATTGCACGAATTGAGCACTGCAATAGCAAAGAAACAAGCATTTATAATTTTAATCTGGCACTGAAAATCGCACAAAAAGCCATCTTGCGGAGAAACCCGCCATTATCACTGTAGTTCACCACGTGACCTCATCTCTAAAATATGGCTTATTTAAGCGCACAGTGCTTTTCTTTCAGGACTGTTCGTCGTATCTTATTACAGTTCACATTCTCCGGGGCACCCTTTGATGTAAAGCAACACTGGCTTCGCAATGCGAACTATGCGCTTGCAGCTTTTGTAGCTAGATGGTGCCAAAGTTTCAATTTCTTAGATGGACCGGCAACTACGGTCTATTAAAACTTTCATTGACGAGGCGTAAATCATTTTGCCCTAACAGTTTTTGGTGAAATGAACGCTACTCTATACTGAAAATATCTTATTGCCATCTGGCGGGCGAGATATATATTTTTTGGTGCAGCATATTTACCGACGTGCCTTTGCACTAGCTGATCATGGTTTCCAGCATTCGGGTACATGACAACATGCAAATGCAAAGATTTAAAAATTCTTGGGGAAAATTTCATACAGGGTTTTCAATAAAACCAGTGCGGATACAGCACCTTAGACGGTAAGCTTTCCATTATACCGAAAAAAATTGGGTCCTTAAGATTCAGTGTTCTGTCCCTTTTATTTTTACTGCATGTTTACGGGCCTCACGCACTGTAAAAATAGAGCGGAAAATTCTTATCAAAATGCGAAATCCAGGGACAAGAGTTAATCGACCCCCGTTAATTCAGAAATACAGACAACTTGCTAATTTGTATGCTACGAGTCCCGCACCGGTTAACTGGAACAGGCTCCCAAAATAAGGCCGCGTCCAGGTATGATGGCGCAGCTAGAGATAGTCGTAATAGCTCTACTCAAAACCGGACTTCCATGCTGCAGAGGCGATCAAGCACCTATGACGTGAACGAGATGGCTGGTGTGATGAACGGTTGGCCCCGTCTCCACAAACAGCCAGACAGTTTTGTTTCACTTTTCTGGCTTCACACCAGCTCGCAGCAAAGATGGCTCGACCAGCCAGCATCAACCGGCTAGCCTAACATAACTGAGCACAGTTCTGGACGTTGTCTAGAGCATCACTTTTCTGAGATTTTGCTGGTTGAATTCATGGCCACACAGTGGCAGTGTTCCAATGAAAAATTAAAGCAAAAGCACCTGTTTATTGTGTGGTATGTGTTAAAAGACCCGAACTGGCCTAAACCAATAATGTCTTCCCCAATGGAGTCGAACAAACGGTTCCCCGCCGAGCAATCTATGAAGATCAGTCCTTCTCCAGGGGTTTCTATGAGTCTTCAGATGTCTAATTGCAAGCAGTAGCAGAAAACCGAGCAGATTCGGAGTGCGTTTTGGTAGATGATTGCGTGTGCTCCGACAACTGAAACTGCCCATGCCAGTTCTGGTCCGTACATAAGCAGGTGAACACATGCAAATATCTGTGTGTAAGGTGCTAAGATGCTCCGCGAACAGTACCAAAGTAATTCAGTTTGCTGCTGGATTTAACAGTTTAGAACCTGGAGCAGTCTTTAGCTGCAGCTCTTCACACAGTGAAGTACTATTCAGTTTCTCTAGCATCACTCAACATGGCCGTGCAAAGGCATCCAGAGTTACATAGACATTGTACTGTGACTCAGATTAAACTGTCTACAAATCGTGTAGTTAAGATTTCTCTGTATCCATATCAACGATGAACTCTCTGGAGAGGTTTCAGTGCAGAGATTTCATTTCCAAGCAGTTCCCGATAGCGGGGAAAAAAAAAAAAACAGTATTGTTTCTATTTTCATCCTGCTAGAAAAATGCTATTACAACAGACACCAAAAATCAGTAAATAAGCGTTGAGTAATCTTTTCTCTGAAACCATAACGCGGCCTTGTCTCATCCATGCTGCTGCTAGAATGCCAGAAGTGAAACATCCAATAATAAATCAAAAGCAGGACACAAGCGCTCCTTTATGTACAGGCCCAAGCCCAGCCTATGCCCAGTGAAACAGCACACTGTCCATGCCGGCCTGAGCCCATACAGTGCTCCGATACAATTGAGAGTTGTTTAAGACAGCGAGAGACGAGCTCTGGTAGTCTAATAAACTGGCTTTACTGGCATCCTTTTGCAAAAGCTTTTTCTCAGCAAAAAAATACAGCAAGAACTTTTACTGTTCCATAGAGATTAAGCTTCTCCTGCCTCATGCTGCATACGCTTTTCTGTTGTTCACTATGTGCAATGTCTCATAGTAACCAATATTTAAAAATAAAGCACTGGAGCCAGCAAATACCTATACAAAGCGCGACAGCTCGGCTAAGAAGCACACTGCCCATTCTGAAGACGACAAGAACAGAAGCGTTCGGAAAATAAGAAGAGAGAAAGACAAACCTCATTCTGTAGTGGTTGTGACGGTGATGATGGTGCTACTAGTGGCCTGTTTTGCAGCTCCTCAATCTTGAGATGAAGCTGCTGCATCTCGCGGCTGCAATTGAAAAATCCAGCGCTCAATTACTGATGGTCACCAATGGATCAGCGCTCATTAGCCGAGCCAAACTACTTGCGTCCCATGACTGCTTAACACTTCCAGTCATCAGGAAGCTGCTCCCTGCTGCTGCAGAAACTTTACACACCGTATTCGCTCTCGCCATTTGTGCATGTGCGTGATTTGCGCACTCCTAATTTACGGCCTGGATTTTAAAAAAAAACATTTATCCGTACATTATGCACTCCCTGCAAAATGGCAGCCTTTGGAAGATTGGCACGGTCCTGTTGCTGTGTGCAGCTGCAAAAGGCGAGCGAGTGGTGTAATAAGAAAGCAATTCATCGGTAGGTGGTTCTGGTAAAGAAAAGTCAATTATGCGCCGTTTACCCGGCTCGCTCGCACTGGTCGGTTGAGAGAGTAAAATTATGGTAACCTCTGGAGCGTGCGTCGTGGCATAATTCGAAACTTCCGAACCATTAGCTGTTCTGATTTCCGCTACTCAGCCAGGGCGGCATAAGAGGGCAATTTTGCCGCCTTCCATCTCCATTTGCCTCCGACTGCTGGCTTTGCATCTGTATTGTTCAGTGTTTATTCCTATGAGCTGCACATGAGTAGTCATGCCAGCGCACAGGGAACTACATGCGTATAGAGCTGGCATGCGTGGCACGGTATGCCTCGATTCATATTTGGAATCAATTTTCTTTTGGTCAATGAGGAATACGAGTTGTGGGGTCGAGTTATGTGGCAATATATCGTATGCATTGCGTGTTGTGACCTTTGTAGAGTTTTTTAGAACACGTGCGCAAAATTTCTGCGTAATTTGCGCACCACCTTTCGAAGCCTTAATTTTAGGGAAAAAAAAAGCGCAAACTTCGCGAGTAAATACGGCGTGCGCGCACGGGCACACATTGAAACCTCGTTAATTTGAAGTTACCACAACCGCAAAAAATATTCAAATTAACTGACCACAGCAAAGAAACGCTAAGTTTATTTGGCGAACTTTGCGATTATTGTATGCTGCTGTGTGCCACATAAAAGTCGACCGTCCAGCTCATAACCCTTGCTGGCCGAAAAGAAATTCGGCTTCAAATATAAGAAGACTTAAACTATTCAAAACAAATCCACTTCGTCGATCCATGAAGTGCAATTCATCTGGCTGCACCAGTAACTAGAACCAAGACAAGTGCACAAAGTAAGTGCACAAGCCAATACTTAGGCTAGCCATCGTATGTGCAGTTACTCCACAGGGCACAAACAAGCTGTGCGCCATAACGCCATAAGAAACCCAACTAACACATATGGCATTCCACTATTTCGCGAACAAAAGTACGCCGCTGCAAAAGTTTACAGGTGCGCAGTTTTGCAGACAAAAATTGATTCACGTATGATCAAACTATGCTAGAGCTTTCTAAAATATTTGTTCACTTAACAGAAACTTCCAGTGTGCAGGAATTCAATACAGTGAAAAAATAGTGAAACTGTTTTGCAGTGTGTAAAAATGGCATTTCAGCAAGGGTTTTCACAGAAGTTAACATGAAAAGATCACTACAATGGTGTTCGTCTTAACTCTGCCTTTACCGCGGGAAAAAACCTTTTTTGTAGGCTGCAGTACTATTTTTCTGCAAAAACCACTGCATCTAAAATTTAATGCAATATATGAAAACAAAGCTAAATATACTATTTAGGCATATAAATTCATTAACAATTTCGCATTGCAATAGTAAATTTAAGTGCAAAAACAAGATTTTAGGTTAAAATTGAACAATACTTGTAAAGACACGCTTGTATCTAAAAAATGAAAAATGTTAATTTTTTAAACCCACAAAACGTTTGATTTTTTTCACAGGTAGTCGCCAACAGAATACCAAAGTTCAATTTTGAATAGTATTCTTGCTACAAAATAATAACTGGAAAACTTATAGTTGGGCACCAGAGAGCGGCCACCTATGTTCCAGGCTGGTTTCAGTCGTTACCGCCCTGTTCCAGGCTGGTTTCAGTCGTTACCGCCCTCAGAACTGAATCCCGACGAAAAGGCAGTATTTTCAGTCTCTCCGCTGCTCTGATCATCGATAAAATCAATCGGCAACAAACAGGAGTCCTGAGATTTGAGGCGTTTTAGAGCACGCGGCACGCATGCAGAGGCTGCCAAGCGAGTCTTTGGAGCACGTTACAGCCACGAAGACGAAAATTTATTTGTCTAATTACAAGCCAAATGACTCAGCATGCCCGTTAGCAGCGCGGAAGGCTCAGATGTCGAGCAGCGAAAACGTTAGCAGGCAATGGGCACAGTACCGCAGTACAGAGTATTCGCAGCACGTAAAGAAAAAGTGCCACCTGGGGGGAAAATCAAACTGCATCTAAGATAAATTTCTGTTCTTTGTATACAAGCTAGACACCCAGCATTGTCGTAAGCAATGCGGAAGGTTCCGAAATCTGAATGCGAAATCATTGTTAGCAGACTAACGATGCTTAATGGGCGCAGAAAGAAAAGAGTGAAGTGGAATTTCATACAACTTACTTTCATCAGGCTACCTAAGCTACTGACATCAAACTAGAACTTTCACTAGTAAAAGCACACTATAGCACTGAATTCAAGCATAGGTGATACAATAAGCTTTCAAAGGGAAACAACAGTACCCCGCGACTACCAACGACAAAATGCAGTGGGCAAATTATTCATCCCACTAAATGGAGACTCACGCATGATCTTCCTGCAGAGACGCCAGCCTCTCTTGGAGTTCTGAGATTTCGTTGTTTCGCTTCTTGAGCATCAGCTCCAGCTCTGCGAACTGTAGAGTGAAGCAAGAGGAAATGATGGGATAAGAAAAGAGTCGCTGCTCTGGAAAGGGTAGCTGCAAATGACTCACTTGAAGGAGGCGCAACCACAGTTCTGACAGCTCGATATGCACAATTACACAACTGAACAATGCCGCCAATTAAAACAACCATACCTGGCACTGCCGAGTGCCACAAACCTTCATCGAAACAAACAAGAGAGGGAAAAGCCTCAGGGTGCCAGCCAACGTTTTGACAAGAGGACTTGTCTTTGTCTGGGCAAAGCGTTCATCATTGACGGGGTTTAAATAAGTCTTCACACTAAGGAGGAAGACCCAGTGAGGGGAGGAGTGTGTAAAGTGGAAAGGGTGTTCCCTTCAGAAGCCTTACACGAAATTCCACCAGTAGGCTTTCCCACATATCGTAGTTGATCAAAACGAGATGGCAGGGGTCACGCACGGATAGTTATGAAGGCAACAGGACGAATGCCATGAGTGTGGGCATTAAGCGTGTAACATATCAGGGAAGTATAAAGAGAAAGAACATTTTTGCATTAAGACTGTTCAAAACGAGTCATCTGCCATCTTTTTTGCAGCACGTGTGATGTGTGGGGAAAACCTACTTGCAGAATTTTGCAAGAAGTCAAGCCTAGCAGCGTCTGAATGCGATCAGTCAACGCAAAAAACGACCGAGAGGGAAGGAAACAGGGCTTTGTATTGTTTTCCTAGAACTTTAAACTTGAACGCTGCACAATCTGCCCAGATACTATGGTTTTGCCACGATCAAATTTATTAAAGTCGGCGCGAAATATGAACACTGGCAAGTATTTGTGAATTTTCAACATCTACAAATTCTCTAATATCAATTTCTCCAATGAATACGAATACAAGCTGAATATCAAACATGCTATTCGTATTCAAAATTTTGATTATTTGGAGACCCTTACCATCTAGGCCCTACAAAAGCCTCACTGCAGAGTTTACTAGTCATGACCAAGTTACCTGGGCAGGGTCCCAACCCTCGGTCTGGGCCTCAGTATCACGCGTCAGCTGCACGGCCTGCAGAGCTCGCGACAAGCAGCGAGGCCGGGACGGTGTCTGGCTGGAGCCGTCCTTGAGGCTGACCACCTTCTTGCCCTTCTCCTCGACCTCATCCTCCACAGCCGACTCGTACGAGGTGCTGCTGCACGAGCTGGCACGCGCACCACGAGGTCCGCCATCATCCGCCGCTGTGGGCTGCTCTGGCTCCTCACCGCTGCCAACCTTCTGCGTCAACCAGGGAAACGACCACACTTAAAAAAAAAAAAAAAGGAAACCTGACACCACAATTCAGGATATGAGGCCCCCACAAAACTAGCTACAACTCTATGATAATAAAATTAGCATACCAGGATTGTAAGGAACATGCACGCATGACATTAAACGGCACAAAGCAGTAGCTCTCGACAAACAAGCAGTCACCTGCGCACATTTATGCCTTGGCAAAGCAAGGACTCTGAAATGGCACAGCTTAAGTGCCATGCTTAAGTAGTACTCAAAGTGGGCGATGAAATCCCTCTCGAATCGAGGAAAACTACACACAAGTCACACCTTCGAGAGCCCATATGGTGTTGCAGCTTTCGGTTTTGCTCTAGAAGTGGACACAGGAACAGTTTGCTCAGCCAGCAAAAATAAGCTCCTCCTGCGGTTTTAAGGGCTCCATTCACAAAAAAACTCGGCGTCGCCGTGAGCAAAAAATCCTTAGGGAAACAGGTGGGCCACCTGCCACCTAGGTCACATGCCCTTGTGACGTCAGAACCTACCCAATATGGCAGGTGGCAACCTGCACACCGGATTATAAGCAAGCTTCCCACCACAGGAGGTGGCAGCCCAAATGATTGCTCACGAGAGGTTGCTCAGGAAGAGCAACCTGGGTCACACCGTCACATCGGCCCCACTGGTGATTAACAGCCACTTGCTGGGGCAGTGGTCCATACCACTGCACCATCACAGCAATCTATGAATGTAAAATAGACAATGACCAATTCTGCATATGCGGACATTTTCCCATTAATGCTATCATGTCATACAAGCAAGTGGAGCTTGTGTGTACCTTCCAGTTTTTTTTACAGACATGGCCTGAGCAGCATTGTGCGTCTGGCAAGTTCACAGCCAGTGCTCTGCGAGGCATCCGCGGTGGTATCCCTTTTGGCCAGTGCTTCGTGTGGTAACAATAATGTTCCCCTCGGCTCTCCGCTGCCCCTGTGAATGTGGTGTTGAAGCCCTGCCGAGAGGCAGCACCCTGCGCATCCCTCCGCAATGGGGTCCCCAGTGTTAATATCGCTCAACACTAATCTACAACATCCCAACCCCTTTGAACACCCACTTGGTGAGAGATTTTCTAACCCTTACATTCCTTTTCTTGCTCCATTAGCGCCTGCTGTAGCTGTAGCCTCTTACAAAAGCCACAACCACTGTAATAGCAAGCTGCGCAACACAGCCTCCAGAAAATTCTGCCTTTTCTTGGGGTTTAGAAATGACCAGAAACTGCACCACTCACGCTACCCAAGAGCAGACCCCTTGTAGCTCAGGCCAAGATGAATAAAATTCTCTATAGCCTGCAGAGGAACACCGGAGCTCCAGGTTAAAATACGCTATGCCATTGGCAACACTGTTCCCCCTGCAGAAAAACTGACAGCTTCTGCCAGCCCAAAGACACCATATGTCCTACCTCGTCAAAGGACAAGGTGTCTATCCACCATCAGCACACACATGCACACACACCTTGGAGCCAGCCAATGATGGCAGCCCGTTGTGAGCGCCCCCTGGGGCAACAGTGGGGGTGGAGTAGTAGTCACAGTCGTCGTCGTCGTCGTCCTCTGGGTCCTGGTAGTAAAGGAATGAGTGGAGTTCTTCATGCAGCTGTCGGAAGCCTGGGTGCCGGTCCACAAAGTTGGCCAGTGTGCTGTACTCTGAGAGGACCTGCCGTGCCTGCTGGGCACTCAGCACCTTCAGCAGGTCATCCTCCTGGGACGGCCCATTCTCCTGCAGGAAGTCCCGCAGCTGCCTGCAACAGCAGCAGCATCGCGAAGATTTACATGATCAGGCTGCACTAAATCTCCACTCGTATACTGAACAGTTAACCCTTGTTCCTTTAAACTTGAGTACCTAAAAACAATCATGTTGAAATTTTTCAAACCACACAATAAACTTCAATAGCTGCCATGTGTCTGTCACTACCTGTCTCAGATGTCAAAATCTGGCCTGTCAAAACAATGGGAGATGAGCCAGCAGTTTGCAACACCCACTGGTCAAGACAATTCAACGAGCAACTCTACATTAACACATTACAACACTACATGCCCCTTGTTTCAGCTCTGTACTTCGCATGATTTGATTGCAGGCACGCACACTGCCACTGCCACCTAACACAAAAAATTAAGAAATTCAGAATAGAGGTGAGAGGCAATAGCAAAGTCCATTTTCTGCGACAGCAATGTCTGGGCAGACAGAGGACACATGCAGAAATTGAGCAGGTACCTCTGATTCCCAATCTTCCCTCCATGGTAGTGGATTTTTTTTAGGCAATAAGTTGCAGCGTTGTTCGTTTCATGAATGCAATAGCAGCTAAAACAACAGTGATAATTATAGTGCAGTCAACAGGAGAAAAAGAAAGACTCCCAATCTTCCTACTGACACTGCTGTCAGTCACAGTGAAAGGATAAGCTGAAGGAGGGGAAGCTTACCTGACGATATCGGCCACATCCGCATCAGTTAGAACCTGGTACTCTGACTCGTCATCTACAGGTACATCATCCACACTGCATGAAAACAGTTAGCACTGTGCACAATAGTTGCATGGATTTATACATTTCAGAAACGAATGGCTTGCCTTAATCATAGCACCTACCACGTCAAAAATTGGAAAGACTGCAAAAACCTCCACCATTTTTCTAACCTGTTTATTGCCACCTGCTCAGAGTGACACTGTCGACACCATGCTTGATGCTCCACCATAGTGCTGATGGCATTACATGCGAGCCATCTTTGAATATTCCAATGGTTTTCTGAACAGCACATTTTCTAACATTCACAGGGTGGACACTGCAGTCAGGGAATCAAGTCCACCCAGCATGTACAGACATTCTTCGCTGTGCAATTTCACATAACAAGGTACTATGTATGCCGGGTGTTTCACCTTCGATAGTCCGCATTTTTTTTTTAACAGACTTTCTGAGTTAGAAAAGAGCTTTTTTTACATAGCATTGTCAGTGGAGTAGTTCATCATAAAGCAGCAAGGACATGGCAACTAGTAGGCTGGTTAACCAATACTGAGAAGTTAACTACTTAACTATTACTGTTAGTCTTTTTATAAAGCACAGGATAATGTGCAATACACATCTAGTATAACATCTAAGCGGTTGAACACTAACAGGATTTTAAAAAAATGTGCAAGGGGAAAACACTCTCACCAAATAGAACTGCTGTCATCCTCTCCAACTTCCTGGAATTCCTTCCTGCAAATCATGTAGCCAAATCATGTAGCCAATCAGTCAGCTTGCATAAAAGCTATTCCAGTGGTGAGCTATTCCAGTGGTTTATCATTAATTTGCTTTCCCAACAGCCCAAAAGACACTATCAAAACTCGCCTCGCAGTAATAAATTCCATCACTGGCAGGTGTAGAACCATACCAGACATTCCGAACAATACAGTGTCAGTTTAAACAACGCTTCACAGAAACGCGCCTACCATGTGCATTCTATGTACTGTCTGTCAAAAATATACAGCTCAAGGGGTCTGCTTCAGCGAACTGCAGCACAGCTCCTCTGAAATACTCTGAAAGCCCCTAATCTGACGAAGCCAGGAGGAACTTGCATCCTTGTCAGGATATTGTGGGCGGCTTGATGGTTGGTTGGTGCCGAAATTATAACCAGGCCAACCTGCCCACCACTGCACTCTCCGTAAGTTTAGAGGGGGAGGAGCGACGAACTTCTCCACCCCGCGTGCGAGATGAGATTCGACTGCTGACTAGCGTTAGGTGCCACGCCTGATTAGCCGTTGACCAGAGGCATGAGGCGTAGACAAGTTGCATAACGAGCCCCTTTACTTGGGGAAAGAACAACAACAAAATGTTCGACAACCATGCCCAACAAAGTAGCGCCGTATACTGACTCGATGCAGATAACAAGCACAATACGAGTACGCTAACACAACAATTATCACAAGGAAGGTAACAACAGGGCGATCACTATACAACAATGCTACGAGAAGGAAATACAATACAAAAAGATCAGAACGAGAAACACAGCATGGAACAAGACAGAAAGAAAAGAGTTCAAAAGAGTGGGGAGAAATGACGGCTCAGCTACAGAGTGGCAAGGTCTGGTCACAGGGAGTGTCGGGCTATGGTTGCTCGTCGCGGGGCTGATGGGGGCTTGCGAACACGGGCAAACTTGGGCCTTGCATCTTCGGGGCCGCCGTCGCCGCGTTCTATGCATCAGACCACCGCTTAGGCTCGCTTGCAGACCACTTGCCCGGCTGACCTCACTCACAACCGCATGCACCGAAATCTCCAGACCAACTGCCCAGCTCGCGGTGTTCCCACCACCGCGTTCTCATGGAAAAGAAACAAAAAATATATATGCTCTCCAGGCGCTGCGTACAAAGGAGATGCCGATCTTGAAAGGAGAAAAAAAAGAACACGATAGGAATGTTGAAAAGAATTCAGCACAAAGCACGAAGGGAGTCTGTGGGGACCATGAAGGTTGCCGGGGCATTCAACCCGCTTCTGTTGAGCTTCTGTTGTTTCCCCAACTCGCAAGCGTTCTCTACCTTTAAGGCAACAATACTAGGAGAGGGGGGAGTGCCTTTGAGTGACCCCTCCAGCGTCACAATGAGTCAGCCATTCCCACGCAGGGGGGGAGGCCGCGACATGTTTTTGAAAAACATCGGTGCAGTGGCTACCGCTGCCGCAATAGTAAGAGAAGCACAAGGCAGGCACGAATTTTGTGACGGTCCTCAGCCCTCCCAAGCTTAGGACTGTCAAATATATTAAAGAGTGCTGCTACATGGTTTCAAGTAAACCTCTTGGGCTATGTATTTGTAATAAAGACAGTGTATGTGAATTCTATGTACATTTATCTCAAGTTGAAAATAAAATATAATGATAGCAGTGCGGTTCACATCAACTACACTTGAACCTGCAGGCATCTTGAAGCACAAAGGGCAAAAAAAAAAAAAAAAGCAAGGGGCTCACCCATCTGAAAGCTGGGTGCTGTCAGGTGAAGACCGGGCACTGTACGTGCCCAGTCCAGATTCTGGATACATCAGAAGGTCATCCTTCCTGCAGACAATTACAACCAGCAGCCAGTTTCATACATCATGAGAGCTATGCTCATTTTCCTCCCTCTCCTTCCCTAACAGGCTGAATCGAAGTCAACATTTATGACATTATTACTGCGTTAATATGAGCACCTCATGATTCTGCACAACTCCATCTTCTAATGACCTAGTTCATGAAAAAAGATTAAGCAGTTAATGAAGAAGCAGATAGGAGAGGTGCTTAGAATCTAAGTGCCTTGAGGAGCTCATTAATGTCCACCTAATCATGCAAACAGCTACTACAGCTGCCACAATGAGAAACAACCACTCACCGAGCGTTCTTGTGAGCAGACCACCCTGTGGTGTTGCCATTGGCATCGTAGTGCGGCTCATCCACGTGAGCTTGCTGCCTGCAGAACAGATGCAAAGGTAAGCAAAAAAGAACCGTAAAGAAAGTACAAGATTTAAAGCTGTGCTCGTAGCGTAAGAACAGTGAAAAACAGGTCAAAGTAATAGACAAGGCACTATCTGTACTTTATTAAATTCCAACAAGCCTGTGCTGCCACAAAAACAAGCTTGTACTAGTCAACAAACAACTGGCCGAAGCTTATCACCGAGATTATCTATTATGACTAAGAGGCATTTGCATGCATAATAACATTCATACCTTGTGCACTATAATAACCAACCACTAGCTGACTCAAAGGGACATAAAAGGAAGCTAAAGTGTGGCAAAAAATTGGTCTAAGTGGATAAAATCAAAAACGAAGTCAGACTTCCTCCCTTATTTATTCCCCATTACAAAGCAGGGAATTCATTTTTTATGCTCAGAACCTCCTGCATTCGGAAATCCCCTATGCGGCAAGGCTAAAAAGAGTAGCAGGAAATGCCTACGTTGTGATCGAGAAACTGATGCACTTTTTGAGCCAACATTCTCATCAGGAGAGACCCTGTTGCCACATGCAACAATGAAACTCGGGATAAGAAATGCTGGCTCATTCTTGTTACTCTACAAAGCGAGGGACGCTACCGAGAGCTTACAGCATCAGGGTTGGCTGCCTACGATGATGCCCTGCCCAGCAGCAGGAAAGCACAAAACTGCAAGTTCAAAATCAAAGCTGCTTGGCATGCCAGCCATTCAAGAGTTCATGCTTTTGACACTGCTGCATATTGCTGGCTTGGGGCAGATAGCCTTATGCCTCAGCAGTACACGCAAAGCTGCATTCGACCTATCTAGCTATGCTCGCTCCTTGAATGTTACACGAGAAACCAATGAAACATTAGTGACTGGCAAAAAATGCACATGGCGAAGCGGAGGGATGGGTACAACACATGTATAAGATGATCTTTTCGCAAAAGGGGGAAATTCATGGCAGCACTTGTTGGTCAATGTACCCATCGAGGTGACTAAATTGCACCGTTCAGTTGCTGAGTACGCAGTCGAGAAAACCGAAAACCAGCTGCAACAACCTCATTTAGCTGGAGGCTAAGGTGCTAAAGATGATCAAAACTGATCTGCAGCCCCCTACAGACTCTCCCTCCTTTCAACATCAGCCCTTCCATCACAGTGCTGCCCAGGTGTCCTCCCCGAACGACTGAGTTACTGCCTCCAGTGCTTTTCTTTTCATCAATACCAGTTATTGCAATTTGTGGCTACTGGAAATTTAAAGGACCTTCATTTGAATGCTCAGCACAGAGCAATCTGTTCCAAGATATTCTTTCACTGTGGCTCTCGCTGTTTTTACCAAACAGATTTTTTCAAGTGTGACTGCGATCTGAATGCCTTCAACAGCCATTTCTTTACTTGTGTAGTAGGAGCCTATTTGCACACAATGACAGTTTACCTCTTAAGCTGCTACAGGCACAGGCTCGGGCCAGGCCATACGCCGAGCTTTGAAGGCCCGGTCCAGGCTTCATTGAGACCACCTTCTCAAAATGAGGCCTGTGCGGTGCTCCAACCCTGAAGTTTCCATTTCCATACCTTTGAGGAATATCCGCTCAGAACTACACAAAAACATTTCGATCAGAATTATAGTAGCTCCCTCAGTGTTTGAGCTTCATGTATTAAAGGGACAGTGAGGAGAACTCTATCATAATTTTTTTGTTAGCAAAATCTGATAGTTCGGCATTCCATGGCTTTGCTGCCGCTTGTCCGGCAGCGAAAGATGCATTATTTTCAAAGAAATTTGGATTCGAAGTTGAAAGTTTTTTCCGCCGCTCCGATTCAAACTCGGGGCACTCTTATGACGTCACAGCGTCCTTACGACGTCATAGGAAGGAGCAACGTGAATTGTGGCGTAAACGCAGACTCCGTGATTTATGGTGGCTAGCGGTGCGGTCTAGCAGCAGCCGCAATGAAAGCTATCGCCGCCGCACCTTGACGGCATCTATCGGGGGTCGCTACCATCGGTTCGTTTACGTTTGCACCGGCGTCTTGCCAGCGTTACGATGGTTCCCGTTCCCGAACCCGACGACGAAGTTCTCGCAAAAACTCCGGCCTGCATTTCGGCGACCTCAGCCAAACAAAGCGTGTGATGCTTTTGAGGGAGCACAGTTAGGTTAGGCGCCGGCGGGTCGTTTCCCTCTTCCGCGTGAGCAGCCGTTGCTAAATAAATATCGTAAACCCAGTGCGGGGAGGCGCGACGGGCGAGGACAAGGTCGGCGTGTCAAGTCCATCAGAGGCTGGCCGGGGCTTTGGGGCCAATAGATTGTGATTCCTTGATCGGCGCTGCTGCACAGTGCAGCAGGCGGCGTCGAAGAGGTTTCCCACGGTTGCAAGGGCCAGGTTATTTATTTATTTTTTTGCCACAAAGAAACGGATGGGTGCTCAAGGGCGCTCGCGTTTAAAGTTGGCGGCTTGAAAGTAAATCCAACGCACGACGCTTCGACGGGTTCCGCGCATTTCCGGAGGTAAGGGGTCCACTGGATCAGGCTCTCTCCCACTTGCATGTACCTTCAGATGTGTACTGTGAATGGATTAAATTAGCCGAGAGCTAGAAAAGAACAGCTCCACCCAACTACCGAAGCTATTGAATGGACCCGCAAACAAACGAGTTGGAGGAGAGCGGGTTTTAAATCTTTTTCTTAACTGCCTTGTGCCTTGTCTCCCGTCCCTAATAAACGATTTCTGTTAAGTATATTTTGAAGTTGACTGGCACAGCCGGGAATGTTTCGCCAGGCGAGCGTACGAAGACATAAGTGCTCTTTATACTGCTAACTGCCTTGTACGATCACCGACCACTGTGCTATCATAGTTTTTTATCGACCGTGGCAATCATCTGACCAGCCTTAACAGGCTCCTTCAAAGGTTAACTAGCCCTTGAAGCGGCACTTGGAGTTCCTCTGCTGTTCGGCGCTTGTAAATAGAGGCGCGTCAAAAACAAAACCACGGGGCAAGCAAAGCTCATAGACGCGAAGCGCCATAACAAATCAAAAACTCCTGGCAGCCTGTGGCGCCGCCAAGCATCAGTTTTCTTTGCTTCCAACATTCAGGTTGCCTTTGTCCGTCTTCCTTGTGTGATAAAAGTGCACTATCGGTTTCAAAACAACAATATTTAACCGCGCAACCTTCCTTTGTCAGCCTCAGATATTTGTGGCATCCACGCAGGAAGGAGAATTCCTCCAAGGTGGCGTTTCTTGTCCTATGACATCATCACGCTTGTACTTGCGAGATTGGCCTGTGGCGGCGATACCTGTATTTTGGTTCTTGCTATTTTCTACCTTACAAGAGCTTTGTTTTCAGTAAGAGTGGTGTTTTTGTGATCAGGAGCTGGTATTCTATCGATACAAGCCAACTTCAATTTCTCCTCAGTGTCCCTTTAAGAGACAGAATATTAGCGAACTATCACTACTGCTCATGTTTGCACTACAGCATCAGCCGAACTAATTCATCCAACAGTTTATTTTCGTGTCTTAGATACACGCTGTAACTGCATTTGTCAGCCAGGCAATAAAGATGACAGTTTTCTTTAGCTCTTTCCCTACCATGGGTAAAATGACCCTTTTTAGGGGGTCTCAGCAGTTGTTTTTTTTTGCAAAACCTATGGGACCTAAAATTCTGCACAATACACTAAAAGAAAGGTGAATGAATGCTCTTCTTAGGCACATAATTTTTAACAACGAGTTCTCTGTTGCAACACAAAATTTATTTTGCCAAACATGAAAATTTTGAAAAAAATTCACCAAAACTCGTAAAGATACACTTGTACCGGAAAGAAAAAAAATGCTAAAATTTTTTCAAAATATACAAATTAGTTGCCATTATATTGGCAACCATCAGTAAAAAAATTGAAGTTCTAAGTGAAAAATTATTCTAGTTAGAAAAGAATAACTCGAAGCCCTACAGTTGGGCGTGCCATGCGGCAAAGCAGTTCCTGGTCGTAAAGCACAAAGAAACGTTGCAAGTTTTGCAGAACACTCTTGTTTTCTGCTGGATTTTGGTCTCGTTGTAGCATTTCTTGCAGTTTCTGTACGTTTCCATTTTTTCTGGCTGGTGCTGAATGCCTTGAGCTGGTGGTGGCGCCCGAACTCTTGGTACATCTTCAAGTTCGAGGAGTTGCTTCACTAGTTCTATTCTGAATGCTAGCTGATCATACCGGGCGATTCTGGCAAGCTCTGCAACCTCGGGATGCATCCGCCTTTGTTCTTGAAAAATTATAAAACTATTTACACAAGCAATGTCAATGCAGTGAAAAAATAAAGTCTTCCACCACCGCACGCACTTTTGAAGAACATTATAGGATGCAATCAACTGGTCGGATTTATCAACACCGAGCATGCCCGCGTTGTAGGCGTCAATAAGCTGTGGTTTCTTTATTGAAATCTGCTGCCATTTGCCGTCTTTTTTTTCCCTTCTTTTGGCGAGGACATGTTTGTTTGCTGTGTGCGCAGTTGACATCATGTGGACGACGCGTCGATCTTTCCACTGAAGGTAGAGAACGTCTTTGTCCCGGAGCCAGCGCACATCACCTCGCTTCGCCTTTTTTTCCCAGCTCGTTTCTTTTAGTTCCTTTGGAAATCCGTGGCGGTCTTTCCGGGTTGTGCCACAAGCCAATGTCCTCCTTTCAAGCAAGCTCCGAAATAGTTTGGTTGATGTGTAGAAATTATCCATATATACACAATAGCCCTGGTCCAAATAGTGATCGCACAGGCGGGTTACAACATCATACGCTAAGCCATGGGCACTTGGCTTTTCTCGCTTGCCTGTGTAAACTATGAACTGTATGGTGTATCCCGTTCGTGGGTCTGCGAGAACCCACAATTTGTAGCCCCACTTGACTACCTTGTCTCGAATGTACTGCCGAATTCCGGAGCGGCCTTTCGACTTTACCATCCTTTCATCAACAGAAAGTTCGCGGTGCGGTTGGAAAAAACTGGCCGAACGTTCATTGACGTGCTGCAGCAGCCACGAAACTCGGTCTAATTTTGATGTAATTTCTAAATCAGGGTCGGACACGTGCAGCATTCCTAAGAGAGCACAGAAACGCTTTCGGGGCATGACCTGTGGTGGAACCATTCCAGAAAACATTCTTGTTGTGTTTCAATAAAGATGGAGCCGCGGTAATTCAACAATCCCCATGTACAGGAGAAGACCGATGAACGTTGTCATCTCAGCTGGCGTGACCTCTTTCCACGACCCATCCGCTTCACTGTAGGTTGGCTTCTCTAGTATCATCAACCAGGCGTATTTGTTTGTGTTTTCACATATCTTTGCAATGACTTCCGTGGTAAAAAACAGGCGGAAAACATCAATAGCCCGGAGCAGTTGACGAGGGCCGCTGCGGAGCGTCAATCCAAAGTGTATACCTGGTTCTCTTCTTGGGCAGAATGTCACTCTCTGCTGCGCAGGAGGCAAAGAATCTTGCCCAAATGACGTGGACACCCTGAGAATTAGATAAATTGCATAGACAACAGAAATAAAACATCCGGAGAAAATGCAGAGACACGCAAAACGGGCCACACAAAGAAAACCGAAGCTAACCGGAGCGAAGGTGCAGATGTTCCAGGTCGGTTTGCATTGTCGTCGCTGTCGGAACTAAATTCTGACGAAAATGCAGCATCTTCAGACTCACTGCTACTTGTGTCATCGATAACATCAACCTCAGACAAAGCAGAGTCGCAAGACTTGCGGCGTTTCGGACCGCGCGACGTGCTTGCGGGGGCATCCATTCTCGCTTCCGACAGCAGACGCTGCCCCGTTTTCGAAGCTTGTCAAAAAATAGCCACCTCGTGGTAAAAAAAGAAAGCTCATTGAAAACGAAACTCTAGTCGTTAAACTACAAGACAGATGGCGCAGCGTGCCCGTAAACAACGCGGAGCAGTCCGAAATCGGCGCGTGCATTCATCGTTAGCGGGCTAACGATGCTCTATGGGCGCGGTAGGGAAAGTTAGACAACCAGAGAGACTTGCCAAGGCAATTTGCACCATGTAGCCCAAAAAAATATATAGATATTAAACTGCAGGCTTTCAAGCAGATGTTCATTGTAGCGGAACAGCACAACAGTGGCAGGACATAGAAAAGACAAGCGCCGACTAACTGATTTCCGTCGTTCAATGAGCTTGTTATCCCGCGCTTGTCATATGTCCTGCCACTGTTGCACTGTTCCCCTACAATGAAAGAGTATCAACTCGCCCAAATTTCTGCTTACTCAATGAGATTGTCAGCAGATACCAGGGCTAGTTCATCAACTTAAGCATGGCTAAGAACGTTCTGCAATAACCTTTCCTCTCAAATGTGCAGGTTCACTTCATAAACATGCATGAGAATATTGACAGTGAAATGCATGCACATGCAGCCATGCAGGGAGGATCAGTGATGAAAATGTGAAGAGGGGCATGGAAATGTGCAAAGTGAATGGCAAAATTAAAACAGATTACACTACAGAAAAAGGAGCACTGCATTTTATTTCACATTTAACAGAGCATTGGTCATGGATACCAGTTACCAAGACAACTGCATTCTTGGATGGAAATTTCGAAATTTATAGACACACAATGACTCCACAGAAAGGTGCAGCTTTAACAGCCAAAAAACCCTGCTACCTTGATCACAGACAGAGCTGAGCCACACTGCCAAGGAATGTAAAGCCAAAGGGGAAACTTGAGCCATCATTATTAGGCAGCTTCTGTAGCACTTTACAACAACCTCACTTTTCCTCTCCTCTGCAACATACCATGGGGCTATGTTTAATTAGCCAACACCACTGACAATTATTCCTTTCAGTACTAGATGAAATACCATCTGAACTTCCGGGGACCTAATATTTAAACTTTCTAAGTTCTATGAATTGAAGCAGGCACACAATCACTTATTTTGTGGTCGCTAATATTTAGTGCTCTTGCTCATGAGGGTGCATATTAATACTGAAATATATCATAACACCCATGCATTATTGTCCATGGCATTTTTAATAAAACGCAGCAATATTCTTACAAAATCTATAGCCACAACTGGCACCATTGTGAACTCTCATTGTTCACTTTTGCTTCTATGCTCTTTCTGGTACAAATGCCCAGTGAGCAGCAAAAAATTTTTCCTCAACACACTTTAGTTCCTATTTTGCTCAAATTCTGACATTCATGTATTGTCGCAAGCGCTTCGTTTACTGTTATTCGAGATTGAATAAGGCAAGCACACCAGCCAACACTACTATCCATGATGTAAGCCAGCTGCATGTGCATATCAAACTAATAAAACAGCCTGTAGTTTTACAGCTGCAGGTATGGTGCTGCAAATTTCCCTAAGATGCTCAGATTTAAAACTTCCAAAAGTTTTGTAGACAAAAATTGCTGCCTAGTTGTCTGTCAAAATGATGCATTCTGACCCACAAGCAGTATATTAAAGCTTTCCAAAAAGGTTTACTGAACTGAAAGTTGCAGTGTGCTTTAAATCATTCAAATGAATCACCCACGCTAGATAAATTAAGGAATTTGAGCAAGGAATCTACAAAAGGTTGGGTAAGTGAAAAGCTTGTAATATTTCATTGTATATGCTACTCATGCTTAATGACTGGCAAACAGTTACATGATACTTACTATGGCTGCGTTAGGTTCATAAATAACAGTACGGAAGCAAGATATTGATACTCTAGTAACGACATTAGTGTATTCACCACTCCCTATCACTTAATCTACTACCATCCTACAAGGCTCCTCAAGGCCTTAAAACTTACGGCATCACTGAAAATAAGGTGCCTAGTTTTTTCTAAGAGAAAAGGGAATGCTCAGAAGAGAACCATAGGAAAATATAACAAACAATATGCAAGCGCTACAGATGCTTGAACACCGTCCACTGGATTTGCTCATACAGCTCACTAACAATGCTGACAAAGAGTACAATGGGCAAGAAAAAAAACTGAAACGAATTTGCCCAGCCTGCACTTAACAATGTCGACAGTAGGAAATATGCAGGAGACTGCACTTTTCAATTCAACGAGTCATCACAGTGACAAACTCCATCACACCTTGCAAGATAACTGCAGACCACTGCCGTTTTGTGGACTACCTTAAATACACTCTACATGAAGTTACTACTTCTGATCTTGACAAGCATTGTTTGTACACATTACACAGTAGTTTTAGCACTTCTGTGTTTACACTACTACAGCAGTTAAACCTGAGTTTGCTGGCCTAAGTTCATGGAATACTAGCCATTATAAAAAAGCGGTTAATTTCATAAAAATAAGTAAAATAGACGACTGATGTCCATCACAGGCTGTTGCCACTAATATGCTGCAGTGGCACATGTGAGACACTTGCTGAACAGGACAGAAAATGAGTTTATATTTAATCATAAGCATAAACAATTTCACAATCACTTCCCCACTGCTCTCAGAAGGAAGATGAAAAAAAAATGTAGGAAATAAAAGCTAACTCACAACATTTGACACCACAAAAGCTACAAGTCTGAATGAGAGCATCTTTAGCTGTCAATCAAAGGAGTCTCAGAAGACTCATCAATCAGATTTCATTAAGACCAAAATCTGATAAAGTTCTCAGTGTCCGTTTGAGAACATGACTTTTCTCAAGACTGCATGCAGCTGAAAGAAAAAGTGAAAAGGAAAAACTGAGCTGTCACACTACTTACTGCCTCTTAAGAAGTGCAAAGAGGTCGGTGAGATTTGCCTGCATGTTGCTGCAATGCCAGAAAAAAAAAAGCATTTCAAAACAAAAAGCAAGCACAAAGAGATTGCCATACCACAGCCAAAATGCAGCTAAACAATTAGTGACCATCTAACACAGCTTCACACCGCATGAATTAGCATTAGGACTAAGTATATATTGGCCACAGCAAAAGAAAAGCCAAACAAGTTATGTGAAAAGTGACACTGCTTTCAAAAAAGTGCAAAAGAAAAGCCACACACCTCATCAACGAAAGAAGGGGACGTGCACGCTATCAAAGCAAGCCTATTAAAGCACACTACCAGTGCTCAATGTATGCAATGTGCAACGCTCAAAAATTACAAAGCCTCTAAAAAAGAACAAATTGGGTCCAACCGTGACACAGTAACCTACAGCTAACCTCACACCAGGGACTCCAGAACTTTTTTTAAGTGGGGGGACAAGACTTTGGGCTTATTTTGTTATTTATTTTTTAACGCTCATTTACATAATAAATGTTATATTTTTTATTATTTTTTATTTTTCAATGTTCAAAAGGTTGATGTAAATTGTCACGTTGTGGTGCCGACACTCCACCAGTCAGGAAGACGATGAAAAGGCTTCCTAAAGAAACTGTTTAAGGGGCTGGCTCGCGCCCACTAAGAACTGAATGACTCGGCGGCGGTGATAGCCACAAGCCTGCTCGGAAGTCATCAAACTGAATGCCTGCAGTTCTTGGCCACACTCAATTTAAACCTGGCAAGGAACCTTCGATAAAGAACCAATAGCAACTGCAACAATCTAGAAAAATGAGGAAGCATTTACACACGACCATGATCAATGGAGATAAGTCTGGTCTCATCTCGCATTAGAAAACAAAATAATAAAGCTGCGTGCCGGCGGTTTTGAGTGTGAACGAACAAACGGTGCAAATATTCACAGCAATGGAAAACTAAGTAAAATGGAAAGCTTTACGCATGAAGAGAGACCAATTGCATTAAAAAAGATTGTACATAGTTTGTTTGAATTCTGCTATTCATGATCATGTACACGGGTCAGACCGTCAACTTCTGTTGGGACACGACTAGTTAGGTTACTCATATATGAAATGCTTTACAACTGGCTACGAAGCGAAGTAGCTCAGCCCCACTGTGATTTGCATTAAGAGTCTTAGAACTGAAGTGTTTTAATTGTCTGAAATCTGACCAAAGTGCAAGCAATCGGAGACTTGGGGGGGGGGGGGCCCTGCCCCCTCTGGAAAAATGTTGGGGTGGGGGTGGGGTGACTGCCCCCCTTGCCCCCCCTGTTCCGGGGTCCCTGCCTCATACCCAAGACCCCAGGCCTCAACACACAAAATTATGCCAAAGAGGATAAGGCACATGCACATCCTTGCAATTGAAATCCTGCACTTCAAGAAACCATAAATATTACTGAAAATGACAACCATCCACACACAAAAAAAAAGTACACACTGCTCATAAAAACACTACCCATTACTAATTTCAGATATTATATCCAGAAAATACCGACAACAAAGCATTACAATCTGTTCTACTTAAACACTTTACAAGAGTTTTAGGTCTCTTGAACACTACAGGAGTTTCCACTGCTACCAAAAACTGAAGTGACAAAAAGCTGTATCTGTATGTGTGTATACTACCACAACTAATATGTAGTGTTTACATCAAATCGATAAATACCAATACCCCATGCTTGTCTTTTGTATAAATCATGAACTAATCACACTTCAGTTATTCAGGGAATTTATTTTAATAGATGAAGTGTCGACATGGACCCTCGTGCGAAGTGAAAATAGAACCCATAGTTTCAGCAAGAGTGACAGAGCTTGAACTAACATGTTTCAAATTAACATGTCCACAAAAAATGTAGAGTAGCTAGCTCTTAACAATGGCAAATATCTTGCATTTTCCTTTAGCCTGCACTGAATCATCAAATGTAGCTACTTAGAGCTTGACGGCAATTGCTAACAAATGCATTTAGATGTGAAAGGCATTAAGCAATCAATTCCTTAACTGCGTAACCACAAAATTTGTTTGCAACATAATACCCCTCCATGCAGTAAATCTCAACACACAGCAATAACACATTTACACAAAGTTGTCCACTCCAAAACCGACTGAATGCAGTTCAGAGGCCATTTCAAGATAAAATTAGACGCTATAACACAAGCGAAAAAGTTCCGTTAAACTATGACACGATTTCCCATAAATGGCTTGGAGCCTATGACATCCACTGCAACTTCTGACCATCACTCAACAAGTTCTGCTGGGAACAAATTAAAAAATGACTACTGAACACACCATTTTTCTCTAGAACTGCAATGAAAAGATATGGCCTGTCCATGCTGTATCGGCTACCATGTCACCGTGCACTGTCAGGTTCCTCCCCGCACTGGTACCAAATATCATGCCACTAGCTCCGACTTTCAACATTTTCAGCAACATTGGCAACAGTGCCGAAACAAGAGCCGTACAGCCGGCTCCATAGTTCTCTAAGTCCATAGTTCTCTAAGTCCATAGTTCTAATTCCATAGTTCTCTAAATCAACCACCCTACATTACTCATCCAAACCGCATATCTCACCGCACTGCCCATCCGTTTCAGATCGCCCGCCCTGTGTCGCGTACTGCAACTTTTTCAGGTTCATTTTTTCTCCGAACTGTTGTGGACCGGAATGGCCTCCCCGCCGATATCGCTGCCATCACACACCTGTCTGCATTTTCAGATGCTGTAAGCAATTATATTTCAAAGAAATGACTTGTACTCGTTGATCAACATATTAACCCACCCCTTATGTAATACCCCCTGAAGGGGGTCTTTAAGGTGAATAAAGTGAAGTGAAGTGAAGTGAAGTACAACTCATGACGTGCGAGACACTTGTGCACTGAGCAGTTATAGGAACAAAGTGCAGACTGCAGTATACCTTACACATACGCAAACGAAGTAGCGAGACTGGAGGTGGGGTCAATAAAACTACCGGACGAGAAACTCGTGGGTTTATCAAACGAGCTTCCGAAAGCGATAACGCGAGCATAAGGAAACAGAGCCCAATTACAAGCAGCATTTGGTACCTTTCCCCAGCTTTTCAATGACTGCATGTTTTTTGACGAACCGAGCTAGCGAAAAACTGGCAAGCATTATTAAATTCACTTGCTATCACGCACGCTCGTATCTGTAAACAGATGACCGCATGCGAAGTAGCAGTTACTCCAGTGCAGTGAACTACACGCGCGGGCAAACTGCCAGGACACTGTCATACTCACGACGGCAGGTTGGTGCAGGCGCCGCTGGACGAGCCGAATGACAGCCTGGGCTTACTCTTCTTTCGTTTGTCGCGCTTCGTCGCAACGGCAGACATGACGTGCTGCGTTCGCCATTGCAATGTCAGCTCCGAGCAAACAGAAACAATAAGCGAAACGCACTTTCTACGACTTCTCGCGGCAGCAGGGACGGAAAAAACCACGTCGGGACGGCCATGCACGGCTCTCGTCTTATAAATTACGTATCAGACGGTAAAGGCAGCCGCAGGCGCGCGCTCACGAAACCAGCTGACAGCAAGGCGGTTTTCTTTGCTTTTTGAATGCGCCGCCCGGCGAGGCCACGTTTCATAGCACTCCGGAGGGCGACCGAGGTGGTGAATGGGAGACAACTCACCCGATCCTAGCAGGGTTTAGACAGAAGAAACCCGGCTTTCTGGAGTTAGACGAATGGCGACTAGGCTCTGAAAGCGTACGTAGAATTATGTCTCGCGGCACTCGCAGCCGATGCTCGTGAAATACGCGCGCTCTGAGCACGCGTCCCATGACCGGGCTCCACGCAACCCATCATGCACTATCGGACGGCAGACGACCAATCATACGATGCGGTGAAAGCCGTAACCGTAACTCGCGTCGCGCCCTGGTAGTGCCCTCATCTTTTTCTTCGTGCCACCGCTCGCATTGTATTAGCGAAACTCATACATGCGTGTTTTTAAAATACGTGAATAAGAAATCAACCACTGCGTGCATTCTGGAGATACTAGCGATTTATGTACCAGAAGCAAGAAGATACCAAGGGAACCGCTGTCACCTGCTGCCAGCCACTGTTTCATTTTCACTCTCGGTTCCCTGTTCGTGCTTCATTGATGCATCGTCCTTCGACAAATCGAGGGCGCCGAAGTAGAAAATACAACAATTATATTTCACTATTCGTCTCGTATGTACTGCTCCGTAACAAGCAGTTTGAATGGTTACTGGTACCACACCGACATCGTATGTGGCAACGTTGGTATGTGGTAAACAGTGAAGACAACAGTGTTTTTAGCATACGCACTAAAAACTTCTGTATGCGAACTCATAGAGGAAGAAAAATTTATTTATCCTTCCTTCATAATACCAACTACTGCAAAATTCGAGCTCAAATAGCACATACAAACTAGCAAATTGTAGTCTACAATGTTTAAAATGTAATTTATCATCTTGATTTTTTTTTCAGATTGAAACCGAAACTGAAACAGATTAGCGAGCATGGTTAGCAGTGGATTCGAAAGGCGGCGCTGTCTGCCATAACAGCGGCCTGCAACTGCTGCTGCTACGAGAGACACTCAAAAGTTCTCTGTGATGCCACATTCTCTGAAGTCGCAGACTTCGAAGATACTGAGTACGCTCAAACGCACTCTGATAAGAGCATAATAGCATCTAGTAACGGTGCCGCCGGCGTTCGCGGGTACTCAATGGTACATCGCCCGTGGAGGCACGTGCGTCTTCGTGCTGATAGGCACCGTAATGCGGAGATCACATACAATTGAATTTCTTTCAAAACCAAGCTTGGTTGTGACATTTCTGCATGCAGTTCAAGGAGCTCTGAAAGGGCTCTAATAAAGTTGCAGTATGCCTGAAATGTTAAAGGAGTATAGACCTAATTTTGGTGTCATGTTTTCTTCTCTGCAGTGATGCGGAAGACACTACTACGCATGAAACACCATGTGACATTCACCTACGACCGCTAAATAATTTATAATCGTATTTTTTCTGTCATGCTATTTCAGTTTCGGCTTCAGCACTCAGCAGCCGAACGATGGCTGTGACGTCAGAGTGGTTTTATGTCACGTGAGGCATAAAAAAAACGTCCATATAATCGCTGCTTCATCGTTTTAATTCACTACAATGCTGAAGCCAGCCTTCCTCAAGAGCCGTAATGAGAACGAATGTGGAATCGGCGACTATATTGCAATTTTTTCATGTCTCGCGGGACCTGTAGGCACACGTTGACGTCACAGTCCTCATTCGACTATTGAAAACAATACCGAAACTGCACGAGAAAGAAATGCAACTATAATTATTTAGTGATAGTAGGAGAATACCAAGTAGTAATGCATGTATAATAATGCCTTACGCATAATTACAAACAAGAAAATACGCACCCAAAAGTTAGGTGCCGATACTCCTTTAAAGGACGCCGATTCACGATTGTCCTCCAGCAAGAATTTTTTTCTAATGCGCTTTGTAGAAGCTGAGTTACCTGTAGTCAGAGTTTGAATTTCAGCGTCTCCGTGCCTTTCCCTCTCTCGTCATTTTTTGCACGCTGAAAGGTCGGTGCTCTTCCGCCAGCACCACCACCGTGTGGGGGGACTTCCTGACCCGCCGGGGCTACGCGCCTTACTGGCCGCGGCCGTGGTGGTAGCTGCCTGACATCTGAAAGAATCTAACGAATAGCCATCTCCGAACTGGTATACGCTGATGCGAGTGACGGAGGAGGGTATGCGAGCATGGAAAAGTCGCCGGAAAGGACTCGCCAACTTTCGCACGTAGAAGCGTATTATTAATGCCAAAGCATTAGATGGCTATGTCCCGAGTTTCGTGTCAGCAAACTTTCTATCCGCCGCGGTGGCTCAGTGGTTAGGGCGCTCGGCTCCTGATCCGGAGTACCCGGGTACCGGGTTCGAACCTGACCGAGGCGGCTGCGTTTCGATGGAGGCGAAACGCAAAGGCACCCGTGTGCTGTGCGATGCCGAAATTATTCCGGAATCCTCCACTACGGCACCTCTTCCTTTCTTCTTTCAGTCCCTCCTTTATCCCTTCCCTTACGGCGCGGTTCAGGTGTACGCCGAGATGTGAGACAGACACTGCGCCATTTCCTTTCCCCAACTACCAATTTTCAAACTTTCTCCGCACGATTACGTCGTTCTGAAAAGACTCACACCTTTGACCCAGTTACCCCCACGTACTCAGACATACTCGATCGTTACAGGGGTCAGTGGAAACGCTACCCAGCCCCACACAAAAGGCTATCCAAAGAGGAGGCGGTAGACTGGCGCAGACTACAAGCCGGTACCTACCCGCACCTGCACAAACTACACAAGATTTTCCCTACACAATATGCAGACGAATGTCCGTGGCGCAAGGGTAAACCTACACTAGAGCATGTCACATGGACCTGCCCTAAGGCAGACCTAGGGCCTTAAAAAAAAACACCCGAGTGTGACGCAGTGGCTGCGCTTGCTAGCCAGCCAGGACGAGGAAGCGCAACGATTTCTCGTACGCCGAGCCACGCTGGCAGCTGTCAAGTGCGGTATCCCGGACCGCGGATCGACCACGGCGCCCAGTGACCCGTAAGGGTCAAGAACATTTTAAATTTGTCGCCAATAAATTTTTTCCATCCATACATCGCCAACTTTCGCGCGTAGAAGCATATTATTAATGCGAAAGCATCAGATAGCTATGTCCAGAGTTTGGTGTCAGCAAAACTTTCTCCGCAGGACTACGTCGTTCTGTGAAGATAAATGTGCAAAAGTTTGGTTGTGTTAAATAGTGTGTGATGAGATCCCACTGCGGGAAAAATTTGGTCAGTGTGGTGCAATTAGTTATATAATTAAACACGGAAATTACACTTCGACGTCACAATAGCCAAGGACGTCGACATAGCTTCTGCGCGAGATTGTGTCGTTCTATGCAGAGAAATGTGCAAAAGTTTGATTGTGTTTGATAGTACGTGATGAGGTCACAAATTTATCTTCACAGAACGAGGTAATTGTAACTTTGGTTTAGCGTTTGCTATCACTGGTTAACATTTTATGAATTCCAGAACTTTTGTTCCCCGTGCCATGCGTATTTACTCACAAGCCATTCGGTTCCCTCCCTGGAACACGCGTCGTGTGCACCATACTCGAAATCAATTCTAAGCGAAATTACAATGCGGAAAGAATCCGGTTCTTCTCGCAGTGAAATCTTGCTTTTTTAACATCGCGCTAGTGTGATCAAGCGCTGTCATGCAGCAACGCACATGTTGTGAGAAGCTGTATTTCATTCATCTTCTGTCTATCTAAAGCGAACCTGTTTTTTACGGTGAGAGCCGTTGCTGTGGTCCCAACCCAAGTGGTGCAACTGAAGCCCGTTACAGTATAGTGAAATTTAGTGGAGAGAGAGAGTATAAGAAGAGAAGTCAAGAGAGAGCAGAAGGAGGAGAGAGTGGAGGGGCTGGACACTAAAGCCCCTGCATTTTTCTTGGAGGAACTTGGTCCGCTGGCGCCGCGGGCGGAAGTGCGCTTCGATCTGCAGGAGCCAGGCGTTGGGGCTGTTGGGCCAAAATGGCGGCAGGCTGACTTGTTGGACCGCGGCCAGCGAAGCGCCGGTAGGTCGAGCGTGGCCTCCGCGATCAAGCGCGCTGCCGGAGCTGATCGCGGAGCCCACACGGGCCGAGCGTCCTAGTGCGCGTCGCCATTGGTGGCGAAAGAGCCGTAAAGGTTCAGGAAAAAAAACAGTCAAAAGATGAAACACAGCGAAAAGACGAGGCACACACACGACGTCTGGCTAGAGCTTGCTCGAGTGCCCTTCGTTTTACGTGTGAACTACCCACTAACCACTCGATTAGGTTTTGATAACTTCAAATAACATTTCGTGACGACGGCCATGTTTGCTGGTGCTTCATGCCTAGAACTAAGAAGTTCTTATTACCGTACTCATCAGCTCACTCTAAGGTTGTCAAGAAGGGGATTGCTACGAACTGCTTCCGTAATGCACTGCAAAACAGTTGCCACCATGCACAGCATGAATTAGGCAAGCTTCGGTAACCAGTTTGAACGTTTGGTGGCGGCTGGTTTTCCGAAAGAGCTTTTGAGGGCAGTGGCAGAAACGTTCATGAGACGTTATAAGGGTTCACGCAAAGACAGTTGAAGAAAGAAATATTGAAGGTCATGCCTTATGTGCATAAAATATCCCACACCATCAAAAAGGTCCCTGGAAAGCAGGGCGTCAAAGTTGTGTTTTGTGCTCCCTGCAAGCTTTCAAGCCTGTGCTCACGTGTTGCACGTGGCTGGACTTATCGTCCGGTCTGTTCGACGCAGCATGAAAACCGCTACGTCACCTGTGCCACAGGTGGGGTATACAGGATTCAGCTGACCTGTGAAAAAGTGTACATTGGCCAAACAGGCCGGTGTATTAATGAAACACTGAAAGAGCATTACAACTCTCTGTGTCCCCCATTGACGGCGCTAAGTTGCCTCGACATTGCCGGGAATGCGGCTGTTACCCGCGCGCTGTTTTCTAATGTCAGTATTGTTGGCAGAGGCAAGGAAAAAGTCGAGCGCGAAATTCTCGAGGCATTAATTTCCTTATTTGTTTGGTTTATGGGGGTTTGACGTCCCAAAACGAATAAGGCTTTGAGAGATGTCGTAGTGAAGGGCTCCGGAAATTTCGACCTCCTCGGGCTCTTTAACGTGCACTGACATCGCACAATACACGGGCCTCTAGAATTTCGCCTCCATCGAAATTCGACCGCCACGGCCGGGATCGAACCCGCGTCTTTCGGGCCAGCAGCCGAGCGCCATAGCCACTCAGCCACCGCGGCGGCTGCATTCCTTATTAGTATGCAAGGGGATGATTGCATCAGCAATCCTTCTGTCTACCTTATGCAGAAGGAACTAAGCTTCATGTCTATTTTTTATGACTGAGCTGAAAAAAAATAAACAGTCATCGTGTGTGTGCCTCGTCTCTTCGCTGTGTTTTGTCTTTAGACTGTTTTTTTTTTCCTGAACATGTACCAACTGACCCAGATTTCAACTCTACTGCAAAGCCGGCGAGGTCCGTTGTCACCAAATCTGTCCGAGCTAAGGCGAGTAAGGACCAGCCCCAACAGCGTCGGGCATCGAACTGATGTTTTATTGCGATGCACGCGCTGCGAGGCCTAGTGCGAACTTGTTTGACGGGCGCCGCACGCAGAGCGAATTGTGGCCTTCATGAGGTCAGAGCGCGACGCGAGGGGCGCTGCACGTTCGTCTTAGAGTCACTGGAAAACTTATCTAATCACTCCATTTGAACTATTTTATTTTCGCACGCGCTGGCAGCGGTGCCCCAAGAGAGAGGCGCGTCTAAGTAACTGTTTTGTAAACCTCGCAATGATATTGCGCGAAAAAAAGAAGTGCGCAGGTGATCATTACAGTAGTAGTACTACATTTACGTTCATCACGTTCCCAATGCGTTTAATACTATTCCAGCAACCGAGATCTCGACCCACGGCGAATAAGAGACAGACGTTGCCGCCTAATGTACATATACGTGACTCTGGTTTCTTGTCGTTGTGGTTGCCTCAGAAGCGATGGCACTTACCCATGGTGGGTTATTATCTCGGTCTGTGAAAAGAAAGGCGACCGGCAGAATCCTATCCCGTCTCGTTTCGCAATGTAGCCGCCTGCTGTTAGTACACCTCGTGCGCGGCTCTTCCTCGACGGCATTGACAACACTGTACCAATAAGGACACCAACACCACCAACACAGATTGAGGAAGAATTACAACAGGATATAAGGACGGACAGCCCAATAATGAAACTCATACAGGAGATGCGCAACAAGATACGCAACGAAATGCAGGGGATGCGTAGTGAAATGCGCAGCGAAATGCAGCAGACACAGCAGAAGGTAGCTATGCAAGAGCAGAGCTTCAGGAACTACGTTAAGAGTCAAACCACGCAGAGAACAACCAACGATGCGAGGGATAGGCTCTTTAACGAGCGCAGGTTCAGCACTGAAACCCCCAGCACGAGTAGCGCTAACCAAACATGGCTGAGCGAAATCAACAATTAGAGCCATGGCAATGGAACTGCAGAGGCTACGCACGCAAGCAAGGCCTCTTGCAGCAGTACATATATTCCAGGGGAACCACACCAGATATTATTTTACTACAGGAAACAAACAACACGACACCAAAACTCAGAGGGTACACATGTCAAGAGGGCAGCCGCATTGCCACCTTAATTAGTAAGAAGGTGGTGGCCATAGAACACAAACAGATAGAGGACACAAACATAGATCACATAATCACAGAGATAATTCCCAAGAAGAAAGCGAAAGCCAAAAACACCCTAATAGTTAACCTATATAGTCCGCCGAGGCAAACAAGTGGCGACTTCCTCAGGCTCTTTGCGGAGGCGAAGAGACTAGCAGGGCAAAACACCCTTCTCATAGCAGGCGATTTCAACGCCAAAAGCCCAAGATGGGGCTACCCCAGAGATGACAAGAAGGGGCGTGGCATCTGCTTAGCGGCAGAGAGCACAGGGTGCAACCTCCTAACCGACGAGAGCCAGCCAACCAGACAAGGCTACAGCGTGAGCCCAGATACGAGCCCGGACCTCACCTTCGTAAGAGGCAACAAGCAGGTAGAATGGGAAAACCTTCTCGAGAACCTGGGTAGCGACCACTACATAGTCAGAACCTGCATGGTGGCCGAGGGGGTCAAAAGGAAGATTGACACGGCACGAATCACGGATTGGGACGCTTTCAGGGTGCAATGCACGCAGATAGAGGGCGAAATCGAATCCGTAGAGGAGTGGAGTCAAAAGCTTCGGCAAATCCAGGAGGGATACACGAAAGCTGTGGATAGAACAGAGCAAACACCGGAAGTAGATAAAAGGCCCATCGGGCTATGGGAGGCAAGACGAGGGCTTACCGAGCGCTGGAAAAGGCAGAAGCTAAACCGAAAGCTTAAAAGGAAAATCGCTGAGATAACTGAAAAAGCAGAGCAATATGCAATACAACTGGCAAGGCAGGGCTGGCAGCTGTTCAGTAATTCGCTGAATGGCACGCTTGGCACGGCTAGGACGTGGCAGATTCTCCGAGCCCTCATGGACCCAACCCAAAGCAAAACCGAAGGCAGCAAGTCGCTACAGAGACTGGTACATCAATATGATGGAACCGAGGAACAGCTGCTAGAGGAAGTTAGGATAAAATGCTGCGGGAGGGATCAGATAGAAAGCTACAAGGAAGAGTATAAAGGCGAAGAGAATCTAAACATGGACAGGCCTATCACCAAGGAAGAGGTAATCGGGGCGGTAAGAGCGGCCACAAGGAACACGGCAACGGGAGCAGACAAAATCAGTAACTCACTAATCAGGAATCTCAGCGACAACGCCATAGACCAGCTAGTGGTGTACCTCAATAAGCTTTGGCAAACCGGCACGGTTCCGGCAGAGTGGAAGCACGCAATGGTGGTTATGATACCAAAGCCAGGCAAAAAGCTATCGATCGAAAACCTCATACCCATTTCCTTAACATCATGTCTAAGTAAGCTCTACGAGAGGATAATCACCAAAAGAATTCAAACACATCTGGAAGGAGGAAGGTTATACCCGGATAGCATGTACGGTTTTAGAGCGAACCTGTCCACCCAAGACATCCTAATACAGCTTAAGGAGGAGGTTCTAGCCACGATGCCAAAAGCAGGGGAAAACGTGGTCATGGCAATCGATATAAAGGGGGCCTTCGACAACGTCAGCCACAACGCCATCATGGAGGGAATCAATAACACCAACTGCGGAAGAAAAGTCCATAATTATGTCAGGGCCTTCTTAAGCAATAGAACTGCGACAGTCGGGCTTGGAGACCTTAGAAGCGACCCTTTCGGCACACCATGCAAGGGCACTCCCTAGGGATCGGTCATCTCACCGATATTATTCAACGTTGCGATGATCGGGCTTGCGCGGCAACTCGAGAGGATACCAGGGATAAAACACGCGATGTATGCCGACGATGTCACGGTATGGGTCACCCAGGGCTCTCTGGGGGAGAAGGAGGACAGACTACAGGAAGCAGCCGCGTGCGTGGAGAAGTACACCAGAGAAAGAGGCCTCAGATGCTCAGCCGAGAAATCGGAGCTGCTGAGAGTCGGAAGACATCCCACCAAAGCGGAGCTGGAAGTCTACCTGGAAGGGCAGAGGATCCCAGAGAAAGACATGATAAGGGTGCTAGGTATGTGGCTGCAAAGAAGCACGAAATGCAGCCACACCATCAGCCTAATAAGTAAAGCAGCAGAGCAGGTAGGAAGAATGATCAGCAGAGTCTCGCATAGGCGGTACGGCATGAAAGAGGAAGACACGCTCAGACTCGTGAGCAGCCTGATAGTCAGCCGAGTCACCTATTCACTGCCCTACCAGATACCAACCAAAGCCGACATGGAACAGATAGATGTAATATTAAGGAAGGAATATAAGACCGTCCTGCAACTACCTAGGAACACACCGAACGAGAAACTACTCCAGCTAGGGATTAGTAACACCTTCCAAGAGCTGAGGGAGGCCCAAATCAGGGCACAGTATACGAGACTCCGAGGCACGCCAACAGGCCGGGAACTGCTGAAAAGAATAGGGGTGGAAACACAAGAGCGCCTTGACAGGCACAGGGACGTCCCGGATGGAATTAGAAAAGCCATTCGGGTCGCACCCCTGCCCAGGAACATGGATCCGAACCTGCACGAAGGAAGACGGAAAGCTAGAGCCGAGTATATCGAGCGAGGCTTAGCCAATCTGGAAAACACGGTCTTCACGGACACGGCGCTGTACCTGATGGATAGGAAGCGCACGGCCGCGGCTGTAGTAGTCGACCACCAGGGAGAACTGATCACCTGTGCAGCGGCAGAGGCTGCGGACGCAACACAATTAAGCCGAGGAGGTTGCCATAGCTCTAGCGGTCGCTTGCGGCTCCCAGGGAAACAAATCCCTAAACATACTTGCAGACTCGAAAGAGGCATGTAGGAACTGCACTAGGGGAAGGATAGGTGCCGCAGCCATGAACATACTCAGAAAAGCGCGTGTCTCAGACACAAAACACATACACAGCCTGGTTTGGATACCCGGACATGCAGGTATTAAGGGAAATGAAAGAGCGGACGGCCATGCTCGAGCGATGAGTTTCCGAGCGGGATTACCGGACGACTTTTGCACCCGAGCCTGCGACGGGGGGTATGCAGAGCACCTGGTCCTATACAGGGGCTTAAGGTATAAATATCCTCCGCCACACAAGGCACTAACAAAGGAAGAGGCTACCGGGTGGCGCAGACTGCAGACGGGTATTTTTCCAAATTTACACATACTAAACAAGATGTTTCCGACACAATACAGAGCCACATGCCCGTGGTGCGGGGCGGTACCAACGCTGTACCACATCACATGGGAGTGTGAGCGAAACATAAAATTCCACCAACACAAACACACAAGTGCGGAGCAATGGGAGAGCCGGCTCGTCAGCAGCGAGCTCACTGTCCAAAGGACCCTGGTGCAGCACGCTTACGAGGCAGCGCGGCTCAGCGGAGCCCTGCATGGAATGAGGGCCCGACCTTGCGAAGACGGGATCCGGGATCCCTGATATGAAGACGACGCGGATCCTGCTGCCGCCGAACTACGCAAATGTTCAATAAAAGTTTTTCACTCACTGTGCAAATTCGTAACACAGTGAATGCATATTCAATGAAAAAACAAATTGCTTTTTAGAGACCTAAATTGTCCCCGCAGACGCGCTAGATTTATCGGATTATAGATTATGGCACAATCGCGCGCCCCATAGGGTTAACGTAGATGGTAGAACTGATAGTTAGGTTTCAGACAGTTACAGCTGATAGCTTGACCTCACTCGGGCTCGCTGTGACAGCGCTGCTAGTATCCGAGCTCCCAGTTTGTACAGTACTTACATCCATGTTAACTGCAACTTTCAAGATTTAAAGTTAGTTCCAATTGGAGGTTAACTAAATTTATCCGCTCCCAACGATGGAGTGGCAGTGGATGATAATACCCTTGTACTAAGAGGTCGGACCAGACCCTGTTTAATGAAGCTATTCTCTTTTTCTCTACCTCCAGAGAAAATGCTGAGAAATGGAAAATTTCCTCGTGTAGTAAAATGTGATTAAAGTGAGCCATGAGTTATACGGGCCATATGCGGGCATGGGAATGGCCTTTTCCCCGCCACTGAGAGAGGGAAGTCAGGAGTTTTTTTTATTATTATTATTCTTTCTGGCATGACGCGTGTGTGCATTTTTTCAGAAACATACACGCCACCGACTTTACTTAATTCATGGGTCGCGCAGTGCACAGTCTATGGTTCGTTTCGCACCGCCAGTGCTCCATATCTCACCCCTCCAGAGTTTCGGAGTTCTAGAGATTACAAAAACTCCCCCACAAAGACCACTAGCTAGCAATCCCGATGCCCTGCACATAACTTTGACAGTGCTTTGCTTGTGCCTTGTGTGTTTGACGGTTCCAGAGCTATCCCGAACCTGTTCACGGCGGTTTGAGTGACAAGCGACTGCGTGGCGTATCCACAAAGTAGTGCTGATAGCCAGGGTGGATAAGATACGAAGCGATCGGTGTTTGAAAGGAACGGACAAGGGGCAAGCCCGCTTGAGCACAGTGTCTCTACCTGGCGGGCCTCAGAACGAACAGGCGATGGAATCGAGTGGTCGTTGCTCATGCAGCCGGCCCTCATCTTCTATATTTTCTGTTTCTTCTTGACCTCTGCAGACATGGCACGTATACCTATGGGTGGGGATTGACCAGGGTTGGATGGTGAATGCCAAGAAAAATCACAGAGGCGATTGCGAGGAAAAGAGGCATGAGGCGGAAAATGTAGAGTGGTGGTTTGGTTCCTGGGGTTGAACAAGCGACCCAGGCTATGAGGGACGCCGTAGTTGAGGGATCCGAAAATTTAGACCACCTGGGGTTCTTTAACATTCACTGGAATCGCACAGTAATAATGAAATGGATGAAAGCTAGAAAAAGAATAATTGATAAATGTTTTGAAGATTGAGGAAAAAATAAATAAATAAATAAATAAATAAATAAATAAATAAATAAATAAATAAATAAATAAATAAATAATCAGCTTGTCATTTTTCGCTTCTCTTCCTTCCCGTTTGGCTCTTCTCAATTCCCACGCGTGCATCCACTAGGGTCATGGAAAAAAAATGCAGCGAACTCTCGTACTGCTCAAGATGCGCTGCTACTGCTTGTTAACATTATTTAATTAGCTGCTGCTGTTGATGAGCAACTAATTAGCGATGGCTAAGCTTATACAAACAGTGTTGCGAAAAAAAAATGAAGCGGAGACACATGTTACGTGCGTCATGCAGGGACGTTGAAACGGTTTGGTTGGGTTTATGGGGGTTTAACGTCCCAAAGCCACTCAGGCTATCAGAGACGCCATAGTGAAGGGCTCCGGGAATTTCGACCACCTGGGGTTCTTTAACGTGCACTGACATCGCACAGTACACGGGCCTCTAGAATTTCGCCTCCATCGAAATTCGACCGCCGCGGCGGTGATCTAACCCGCGTCTTTCGGGCCGGCAGCCGAGCGCCGTAACCACTCAGCCACTGCGGCGGCTCGTTGATACGATATAGATCATTTCATCCTCTACTGCCGGCGGTTTGTACGGCAGAGAATTCAGTTTTTGCAAAATCCTCTCGCTCAATTAGTGCTGCCGTTTACTCTTCCCGTCCTCCTCTCCTTCGGTGCAACCGTGACAGGACATGCCATTAGGCAGGTGTGTCAGCGTCTTCACAAGTATACATTATTTAAACCGGGAGGATTTTGTGTTAACTTTTCGATGCCTTTACTTTTCTCTCAAAATTATTTTCTTTCTAATTAATTCTTTAAAATTTAATTATTAAACCCACACAACTTTGTTTCCTCGATTATCATTCCGACTTCCTCAAAATTTGATTTTATTTTTCTCTCAGATTCCTCTATGTTCATGAGCCGCTTGAGATAAACCTGGATGCGTTTTTTCCTGTTTGGATCTGCACCAAACCCTGGCCAATCCCCCACCGTGGGCATGTGCCATCGTTTTTGAGGCAACAACAACAACCACCCGCGCAAAATTTAAGCCATCTTAATTTGCTATTGTACCACTCTCTCGCCGCAACATTTCTAAACTTTCTTAAGCCAGGAAATATTTAATCTTAATTAGTCTAAGTACTCAAAATATGCTTTATTCTGCACGTCTATTTGGCTGACTTTCTCGAGTAAACAAAAAATAAAGAAGCATGTATATACACGACTGCCGTGAAAAAAAAAAAACGCATGGCCTGATTGTGCTATCAGCTCGAGATGCGGCGCAAACAGATACGTATATAGGCGGCACCCAGCCAGCGCTGTTTGTGTGTGTGTTGTTTACGTGCGTCAGAGTTGACCCACATATATGTATAGAGGGGCAGCGAGCAGGCGAAGCAGGGGCCCGGTGGAGATACGCAGCTGCAACTTCGTTTGTTTGGTGTCCTTTTCTAAACCATGGACGCACGAAGGACATTTGAGGTGCCCTTCATGATGATGTTACAAGCCCTGCGCAACATCCGTTAATGCAGCTTTGCGTCCTTAGTTCTAGGTAGCTAAATTTGCTACTGCTGCGACTACGCACCGTTAACGCTGTAGTTTCACACTACAGCGCATGCGCTTGGCGAATGCTGTAAGGCGTTTGTATACGTATTTGGCTTAGGCGGCATGCCTCATATAACGTGAGAACACGGGACCAGGACAAAAAAGAAAGGGGAGGAGCTGACACGATGCGGGAATGAAGACGAAACAGTCACGTTGGCAGTCGTGAGCGCAGCCTGAAACATTGTTACATCGAAATTGCATTTGTAATCAGGCAGTGCTAATCTCTTAACTGATGAACTTTCAGAGATGCGCGAACAGTTTTGCTTTTAAAAGTCGTAAAGCGTTAAAGAACACGCCCCAAATGGAGAATCTTTTGGAAAGATAGCCTATTCTGTTTGAAAAAAATGAGCAGTGACTTAGCTCGGCTATGCCAGGATATACGTAGCGTGAGCAGCAATTTCGCTCTCCTTCTCCATGGCTATACCACACCGGCAAACACCCCGCTTTAGTATACCCCCACTGATACCTCTCCGCATGCGCAGAAAATGAGAGGCGCTATCAAGCGGCTCCGGCGCAGCGTCAGTCTTGGCTACTGCGCAACGGAGGCGCACAGCTGGGCACGCACTGGCGCCAGTGCGTCTGCCACGGCCATGACGGCGCGCCAGCTGTGCGCCATGTGACGTCACTGCTCCTCGCGCATGCGCAGCACGGCTCTCCAGGAGCCACGCGAAACTGCTCAACCCCGGCCAGTGTAGCTCACGCTATAAAATTCATTTGGTTTGCGCGGTCGGCAGAAAATGTTTATGAGATGCGGGCGTGAGGGAAAAAATGATTTCAGTGCCGTTGCGCTAACTATGGTTGCCTGGAATTCCTGCAGTTATGACGGTACGTACGTGTTTCATTTGCTGGTACCAATGCCAGGCGCCTGGGTCGTGTGGCAGCGCTGGATGATGGTGATGATGATGATGAATTTTTATGGCACAAGGGCAGCTTTCGCCAAGGAGCGTCACTGCACAAGGTATTTTTTCGACTTCGCAAGGTGGGGGCATAAACCCATTTCTCAAGCGTGTCACCACTGATAAGCCCGGAACCAGGCCAGAGGAAAGCTTGTACATACTGTATCACCGGGGGTACCAGGCGTCAATGGGAATCGAACCCCGCACCTCACGCATACGAGGTAAGCAGCACTGCAATGGGTTTATATGTACTCGAGCAGATGCATCCCGCAAAACTTTAGTGGTGACTGTATACATTAATTTGTTTTCATGTTTTCTTTCGCTTGAACCATGCTTGAACGAGTGCTCAAAGAGCACCGCATATGCGAACGAACTTACAGGGGTATTCGTGAGCCCGGCGCGTAGCGACCGCAGCTGCATTAAATATGCTGGTCAGAGGCGTCAACCGCGGGGTGTTCGAAACACAGGAGATTACAGGACCTCTTAGATTTCGGGCGCTTTGCTTACAGCAGGAAGGAGAGCTTTAAGAGCCCGAAAACAGTGAAATGGACAGTTGGATCCATTTGAGTTTTGCAGCACCTTACGCGAAAGTTGACGAATCGCGATAGATTTAAAAGTTGTAGTCAATCAATAAAGTATGTATAAAATAGCACGGAAAAAGAAGTCATGGCTTAGTTACTTTTTCACGTTAGTAAGATTCACAGTTTTATGTTTTTATTTTTTTTGTAACATGTCCTGACAACGCGGCTACAGGTGCAACGCCCTGAACATTGAGAGCGCGCATGCTGTGCTGGATATATTTGCATTCGCCTAATCTTATAAGCCTTTGTTCCCGGTGCGCGCCACAAGGCTGCGGTACAGCACAACAGGAGCGGCACACAAACACATCTGTTTCGTATCCCGCTTCCGTTCTCTTCAGTGTATAGCAGCGCAGCCTTATCCACTATAGTCAGCATGGCGCAAACAATGCAGCAGTCCGATAACAGCGTCACGTCAGCTGGTGTCAGTATTCGAATCTATATTGCTACCGCATTGCTTTAGTATTTGAAAATGTTGAACTTACAGTTCGTTTCCTTTTTTTTAACGCCCGGGACAAAAACACGGGCATCGTGAACACAGTGATGTATTATCGCTGCTCGCTCTCCGCGATTGTAAAAACGCTGAAAAAAAAAAAACATTCAGACAAGACGCGCACAGGCAGCCTGAACAACTGCTATTGAGATCCTGTTAGGGTGCTGACCAGATACCGTTCTCAACTGAATGTTGTGTTACAAGGCCGCGTGTGGTTTTTGGCAGCGAATGGAAGAAAAATCTCTTACACTACTGTACTGTACATACGTACGTATCAGGTCTATCTGCGTTAGTAGTGCATATATTCTGTGATTCCAAGGGGCGAGGCGCAAGAAAAAGCACCCATTTTAAGTGTTTGTCCGTGAGGTTCACCGCACTAACACCGTTGCTTCAGGAAGCGCCGGTAACTATAAATGTATACGTTATAGCCGCGCTCAACGACAGCTGGGTATAACCAGCTGGAGATCGCAAAGCTGCGAATAGTCTAGCAAGAAACGCGTACTTGCAGTTATGAGCAGGTTCGTGACGAAAACAAAAATTTGCATTGTTCAAAATAAAACGATGGCCTTTGAGAAAAGCATTCGATTCGGCGAGACACCTGCGGCCATACAGGCATGGCGAATCCAAAGCGTAAGTAAATTTTGTGTAAAATACAAAATGTGAGCGGCTACCCTGATACCACATATACAAAGCGATCATATCACACTTGTCATGCAAGAGCAACGATACAACAGGACCCTAACCAATGTGTAAAAAAGAGTTAACGGCGGAGATGCAAGAGGGTTCTTGCAGTTGTGGTTTAGCGGCTCAGAGGCATCTGAACTCATAACGTTCCCCCCCCCCCCCCCCGACTCACCCCCACACACACGCACACAAAATGGAAGTCTGAGCGCTTGTGTAGCATGTACGAGGAAGATATACAGGAAGTCCATCTGAAGAAAAACGTCCTGAAAGCAAAATCAGTTTCCGTACATGCATGGTCTGCCGTTTCTGTACGCTTGCCACTGTGCATGTGCTCCTGTTTACTGTGCCGTCGAGGAACTTCGGCCTTTCAAGCACCAACCAGTCTCACCCGCTGCCTAAAAAGCTTTCGTCGAGAAAACGGCTGCTAGTAGGCACGGGCTTCTATAAATACCAGTTCGGATAGCGTCAACACAGCGTCAACGCCTCTTTTCGCTGTCTGCCGAAAAGGGCGCGAAAGGGACGCGGAAAAAATAAAGAAAAAGGAAAATTTAAAGACAAGGCTAGCGAACAAGCTAGAGCCAAGCCATTCGGTTTTGCCGAGTATTTCCGGCTTGACGCTTCGGAGCACTCTCGATGCGGATGGGTTTCTTCGTCGCCGGAAAGAGCTCCGTGCACCACGCCGTTTCTTTGTGCAGGGTCAACAACACTTGACGCTTGCTTGCTTGTCGTTTAATGGAACAATTTACCAATGCATCGTGCAGGAACGGCTGACCGACCACACGTTCCAGGGCCATGGCTTGATCTGGTGTGTAGGGCCTAGGCGACTGCCGAAGTCACTGCAGTCCTGGACTGATAGATTGAAAACTAAACATTTTGACAGATTTACCTGTCTGGTTGGGTTTGAAGACATAATAAACTGCACATCTCCAACCAAAAATGTTAGCTTTAACCCAACGTTTCGAAGCCGACTCGGCTCCTTCATCAGGGGTGGTGACTGAGGGCAGTAGCTAGCGTCTTTTAAGTATGGAGGGGAGGGGGGGGGGGGGTGAAAAGAACGACAGCTTTGTCGCGCAAGACGCAGGGGAGGGGGAGCGTTTTAGGCTGTTAGTCACGCTGGCGGACTGCAGGGAAGTGCTGAATGGCGACTTTTTTTCGTTGCGTTGAAGAGCGAAGTCCTTGGGCATATACTGGGGCAGGTTTCCTTTTGTGCTGTTGATATTGTTCGGGGTGGTTTGGATATGCCAGGATTCGAAACGTTGGGTTAAAGTTAACATTTTTGTTTGGAGATGTGCAGTTTATTATAAGTCCTGGACTACGGACCTCACTCACGTGGTACGTACCGTTCTGGAAAATAATTTGCCACACACACACACACACGCGCGCGCGCACGCACACTATAGGTGGCACTGGCACGGTACGCGTGCAGCTTGGCTGTGAAAAATAGTTTCACATAGGCGATGCTCAGTGGGAAAGGCTTACCGTAGTGAATATATTGTTTTCCAGCGGCGGGCTCTCGGCTGGAAACCAGTGGCTTTCTTGCACTTTAATCTTATTTTAACAAGGCACAATTTCTCATTAGCATGTACTACATGGGTTCCAGATGACTATTCGGCAAGAATATGGGCCGCCTACTGAGACTGTTAGAAAAGAATAAAAACGCGATACGCAAAACGAAAATGCCCTACTGTAAATGTCGCGGCTTTCCTGCTTTGCATGCTGCCGGAGAGTTTCGCACAGCCATATTGAAAGAAAACACATCGGGCTTCATCTGAATCTCTTCTATCCCAAGTAGCCTCATGGTTTAATTACAAAAGTGCCAGGAAATTTTCGTTTCACCTTTGAACAGAACATGTCCTTTCTGGTGAAGTACCAAGTGATTCTTTATGCGTTCACAGCGAATATGAACTGTGCAGTCACGGCCTTAATGGATGTTTCTAGCATACCGGAGAACTACTAGCGGAGACGTATACCGGTTTACCGGACGCCGGCGGCACATGCGCAGTGGCTCCCCCTCGCCCCAACAATGCCACTGCGCATCAGCTGGAGGGGTCCGGTAAACCAGTATACGTCTCCGGTAGTAAGTCTTCGGCTTCGGCGACAGAATTCTCTCACGCCTAACCACGTTATGCAGAGAAAATAATTAAGGAGATGCTTAAAACCATTGCTAGCAGATGCCGTTGGTGTACTCGCGCACAACCACAAGAAACCTTCGTATTTTCTCAACGGAAAGCGTGAGAAAAGTTCAAACGGGAAGCGTACGTACCCCATGTTATTGTGGCGACATCTGTATATGTCTTCAGCAGGAGATTTCAGGAGAGTGGTGTATAATTTTTGAACCTTGCTGATGAGCAGTGTGCGCCAGCAGGTGAATAGTTCGTTGTTTTCCCGCATGTAGCAGTCAGACGAGAAATAGACAGCAAAAATGCAAACCATGTTAAGAACCAGCAGAGTGCAGATTAGACGTTGCGATGAAATATTACGCACGACGTACTTTCAAAAGCACCGCTATCGTTTTTCACGTATAGTCGAGACCACTTACAACGCCCGCGGATATAACGAACGCTCGTTCATTACGAACGAGTGCTGTGCTACCGTCAAAATATACATTAAGGCAATAGCAACTCGTCTCGGATAAAACGAACAACTGTGGCCGCGCCACTCGTTTATAGCGAACGAGGAGGCGCCGTAAACTCGCCCCACTAACCGAAAAACTCGTGCTTCCAGCTTAACGCGGAGACCGAAGAGCGTCTTTCAGCCGCGGCGGCACCATCCGGAAAGAATATGTCGACCCAGAAAAGGAAGGAAAAGGCAACATTGAAACTACAAGTAACCGCCAGCCAAGCGCACGTCGATGGCCTATAAGGTCAATCATAGCCTGAGGGTGCGCCGGCAGAGAGAAGCATCGCAGATAGAAGCAAATGCGCACTGGGCGTGAGACAGTGGCAACGTCAAAAGTGTGCATGGTCGTGGATCAGCTATAGCTGCAGCGATTTGAAAAGTTTGAATGCCTTGCTGGTCATGTGGTGTGCGTCGCCTGCCAAGTCGGCTTCACCTTTTCTGCTGCTACCACATTCAGGCAGAGCCAGACAGCAGAGAGTGCGACTGTTACAATCATTGCGCACGTGCGCTGCGCTACTTACTTTGCTGTATGGGCCCAGGTACGGTAGATCACGGTGTCGAAGACACCATGATCAGTTGCATGTAGATTTGTGGCAACGCGTCGTTGATGCAAAAATGGCCAGATGCGGCCCGGATGACTGCGTTCGTGCGGACATTGCAGAGCCATGCTCTGACGAAGCCGTTGTTCACAAAGGACGAGCACTCTCCTACTGTTAGGAATATGATTAATGTGACCGACCTGTGAGACGAGCCAAATTGTGAAAGCGGCACAATGCAGGCACTGGGAACATCGGTTCGCATTGGACCACTGGGGTGGTGGAGGTAGTGGTTTGTTTTAAAAAAAAGGAAAAAAAGAAAGAAAAAGAATGTTGCCGGCCGCGACAATTTCTATCCGGCGAAGGTGAAAGGGAAAGGATAGCGAGGAGAAGCACATTTTTTCATTTTTGTGTGCTTGAAGCGCAGCCGTCTTAAAGCATGCTATCGGCATAATGTCCGAGCTAATTCGTAGTGGATTTCACCTCTTTTGCCTCTTTCGAAGGCATCTTTTTCAAATAAAAATGCGATCGATGCCGCAGCATAAAGCTCGACAGCTGCTTCACTACGCGAAAAATATTCACCCGCCAACGAGTCTGTTGTCGCCAGGTTGCCTTTAGAACGGAACAGCCATCCGAGCCGCAGTTCTGCGCGACACGTCAGACCATGACACGCGATATCCCTAGTCGACGCATTACTGTCGACGCGGCCGCGAAAAAGCGGCAGTGGAGATTCTTTATCGGGGTGAAATCACGTAAAGCTATCCGGCCTTTCGATCGATCCGACGGTGAAAACACAGCTGCTGATGCCTCTGCGGCGCCCCATCGTCATACAGCGGTTGCCTCTCTATGGTTTGGTACGGTGCCTGTGTTTGTCGCTACTCTTGTTAGGCGCAGGTCTTGCTGCGTCTTTTGTGGCGTAATCATCCGTCCAAGTCGCGTGCTTCGCTAGGCTTGTTGAATTAGCTTCTCGTCTCGACTAAGCCTTTGTATGTGACAGCCTCATTTTAACTCATTATACTCATTTCATCTCGCACTGCAAGCAGCAGAGCGCGTTTAAAGACACTGGATCTCCGATACCATGCTAGTGTTGCAAGCAACATCGTTTTGAAATGGGCAAATAAACCACCCCGCATAGTCTTAGGAACCACCGGTTCTTAAGACTAGAGAGCTTTAGCACAGTGGTGCGGCAAGCTGACATTGCTACCGTTGCCAGGCTTGCATATAGCCACATTTGCCGTACGGCCGCATTTGCCGTAGTACCATGGTTACCGTGCGGCGGTGATAAAACTATCAAATGTCTAGGGTGCCCTGAGACGAGCGGGCATCGAGGCACCCTACGAATATCGAGAACCAAATGTTACGCCTCGTGCACGTCCAGCCTTTTCCCATAGCCGTTCGAAATTCTCGACATCCCTCACGCGACTCGCCTACATAAAGTACTGAAGGAGGTCTGCAAGTTGGGCTTGTTGGTATGGGTTCATAGTTGAAACAAAAAAAAGAGCGCCAACAAGAATTGCAGAGGAATCGAGTAGCTAAGAAACGCACAAAAAGGCCCGAACTGCAGTCTGACCTTTTCCCACTAAAGCATGCACGTCCATGCAGGGAAAGCTATATAGAATAGGCATCATCTGTTCACAAGCTGGAATTACCAAGTTGTTGGCACGCAAGGTTATGTGGCTCATTGTCTGCAAGCTCCGCGCTTGAACAGCCTATACATAACTACTCTTCCGTGCGAGCAGCTTTCTTGTTGTTGTTTTGGTAAACATTTATTTTATGTCCTTTGCGAATTCGGCTGGTTGGCCGTGAACGCTAACTGTCCGCAGCTTCAGTAAAGAACGCTGCAGGCTTTTCGTGACTGGCGAAGCTTTGCGAGAGTGTCAATTTGCGCGCTGCCCGCGACAGCAAATAATAAGAAAAGGATGAAGCGCAGCATGATGCGTCGCTGGCTCGTGCTGGTTGGAGTATCGTCCGCCTTCCAGGACGGGAAGTCGCAGCTTTCCGGCGTGCTTTAAGTGACTGGAAGTGATGGAGAGCCACGGGTCTGTTGAAAGGAGGCTTTCGGCTCTTCGTAATTCCTGCAAAATAAAACACTTCCGGAAAAAGAATTGCTGCAATATGCTCGTGATGACGCCCTTAGCCGCCCGAGGCAATTTGCAGCCTCGTTAAAACGTTGTGCAACGTAGTCTTGCAATGGAGCCTTCAGCTACCCGTCGGCACAGCGAGAATTCCCTCCTAATCTGACTAGCGGCCCCCCAGTTCCCCCCACTCGCAGCCTTATATCCTATAAGGAGGGTGTGTCACAGTCCATTAAGGAAAATAAAACCAACCACCGCGTATCTCTGGTCACGATGAGAACCGAACCTGAATACGAATTCTCATTTCCGGGGCAGGCGTTCTTCACGCTCAGCCGTAATTTCTCCTGAATTTTCTCGTCATTGGCCACGTGGTTAGTAGGGAAAAATTGTCGATGAATACCAGGGAGAACTGTAGTCGTTCAGAACTAATTTTTACCTTATTACCACACAGTTCAACCCACTGCAAATGAGTGATCTCTGATTCGGCAGATTACATGGTCTTGAACTTTACTTTTGAAGAATATTGATTATTGCTCCTGTTCATTACTTGTGAACGTATGCAAAACACACTACAGGCAGTTTTTATTCCAATAAAAAGAAGAAAAAGTTTATGTAGATTCGGATAGAGACGATCTTTGCGACTTCGACACCCTCTGTCACAGCAGCAGCAATCAAAAAGTCAGCGCTGGTTTATTTGCCTACTCACGGTCATGCATCACTTCGCTACTAATCATACTCCCTGTGTTATGGCGCAATGGCTGCATTCATGCTGCAGGTAAAGGTGGTATGTAGGGTTTCACGTGCCGAAGCTGCATGATCGAGGTCTGTGAGGAACGCCGTAGTGGAGGATTAACGATTAATCTCGACTAGTTGGGATTGTTTAATCTGCACGTGCTGTTGTAGGAACATGTGAGTCATGATTACTAGATTTAAATAGTACACTCACTCGCTTTGTACGAAATACTTTGCGTTCAACCTTGAATTTCAGAACATAAGTTTGAAGTGGTGCATTACACTATAACATTCGTAAATTTTGTGCAGTTTGTTTTGGCGATACTGTAACACGCTGCTGAATGCATGCCGCTCATTATAGCGTTTTGTGTCATATACGAAGCAGAGCCGATAATCGCGGTGTAGCAGCAACGGAAGCAATGCAGAAGTGAGCCCTAAGGGGGGGGGGGGGGTGGGATTAGATAACGCATTCGCGGAATAAGGTGATCGTGGCTATCGGTCCTGACAAGGCTAAATGGAGGTCTATGGGTTGGTTGCCAATTCGGCCTGTACTGGACCTCACCTGGCTGATGATGATGATGATGATAGTAGAATTTCAAAGGTCGTTCGTTTCTTCGAGGAAGGTTACGAACCCTTCCTCTAGTGTCGTTCGGCTTGGAAGATGGACAGGAGGCGAGCTTGTAGATGATCGACAGCAGAGCATATATTTACAGCATACATATACAGAGAGTTAAACTGGAAAAAGCAGAACTGAATTTACAAAAGAACAAACTTTGAGCTACTTTCCTCATCGACCCGGCAGGTTAGAGCCTAAGTAGCGTCACGTTACATGCTAAGCATGGAGCCCCAGCTCAGACTGGACTGGACTGGACTGCATCTGTTCACGTGCGCTTTTCAGCACTTAATTAACAAAGGACTAAGGGCGGTCATTTTCAGTGGCCCGCCCTAAGCATCAATTCTCCAATCAAAAATAATCATGCGAGATAGGGACTACCCAATGGGTTGGGCTTAGCCTCGAACCCAGGGTCTCGTTAACAACACAAACCAAATCCAAAACAAATACGCCATCACTCTCTCTCTCAAGTAAGAGTATCCACACGCTCTCCCTTCGGAGCTATTCCGACTGCCCTCAGGCACACCGCCACCCGCAGTACTCACCCATGGTCTGTGTGAGTACTGCCTGTCCGCCATGACAGGTGTCCGTCACGGCCCTCCTGTAAATACGTTTTTGTTCACGAGGCACGGCGGGACGCTGCGGGTGTCTCTCCGACGATAGCCCACGTCGTTAGGGGGGGGGGGGGGGCGGGGGGGTGCGTCAAGCAATCCTTCTCGTTCCCCGTATGCACTCGGGGGCTCTCGCTTGTACTGGGGAGCGGCTCCCGCGTGTGCCGGCGTCCTGCTTCCTGCAAAGGTACGCAGCTGGAAAAAGAGGGGCGGCCTTACAATGATCTTGGTGATAACAGCGCTGCACAGTTTAGCGGCTCACGATCGTTTGCCATTCATGATATACAGTGAAGTCAGTTTTCGTGACAGCCAACGAGACCGTGGTCCGGCCAATCATGGGCCCCACGAGATACGAGTTTTACGAACCTCTGCCAGTGATGCAAAAGCTCGCGGTGCCGAACATATTCGGAATCCGGCGGACCTCACGCTGGTTTATTTCCCTGTCAGCCGAGAGCTGCTGGCTGCGGCCGGCCAGCTGACTAACGCGCTTGTTTGATCGAGTAGGGGTTGCTATGGCGGGCTTCGCTTATTCTGTCTACGTAAAGCAAGTTTAGTGTGAATTTATTATTTAAAGAACCCTGGCGTATGAAAGCCGGAGAGCGGTACACGTAGTGGAACTCAGTGAATCAATTTCAACCACTTGGGGTTTCGTGAGGAGCGTCGAAGTTTCAGTTTTCGGGGTCAGTTTTCAAGCGAAAACATGGCCGCCGTGGCTGGCCACGAGCTTAGCAGGAACGGCGAGGGAGAAGAGGGGTTAGGTTTTAGATAGGTGTGATGTATCTTCGCATTGCTGCTTATATAATTATAAAAAAAATAATAAAATGCTGCGGTAGCAGCATCATGCATTCACTCTCCACCCAACGGACCGAAATACGGGATACATTGCATAACGTCTTCCCTTATAAGCGTCTAAACGCCGCAGTCGGATCTTTTTTTATGTGGCCCACCGAATTTCTGAGGTGGCGGCCGCCACCCCTCGCCTCTAGAGTGCACTAGATTATTCAGTAGCTCTTCTCGCTCCCCCAATTGGCGCCGGCACTGGAGCCTAGCTGGAAATTAGCTGATGGATATATATATATATATATATATAATATATATATATATTATATATATATATATATATATATATATATATATATATATATATATATATATATATATATATATATAATATATATATTATATATATATATAATATATATATAAGGCGACGCTTATAGAAAGGATTCGCGAAACGAGTTTGGCCCGTTCGCTATTCGAGATAAGGGACAAGCTAGTCAGAAATATCACGTATGAAGATACTACATAACACCATACTTCGGGTTCTGGCTTGAAAACTTCCCTATACTGATATCGTCATCTAATAATGCTGGCCTACAAAACAATGTAGGTGCATTAAATTTGCCATTAACATTTAATTAATTTATTTTTTGCAGAAGGAAAAACAATTGCCAGCCCTAGCTGTAATTATTTCTCCATCATAAAAAACAACCTGCGCTCACATGAAAGCTAGTTCCCAAAGCTGTCAACCACATTCAATCCTTTTTTATTTAGTATGAACAAAGAGCGCAGCCGATATGATATACCGACTCTTCTTCCGACTCTTTTATGAGGGGCGAAAATAATATAACTGATCACCAGCATAGATATGCTATTCCGGCCTGGATATGAGCTACGACTATTTTGAGGTTGATGTTTTTGTAAGTTACAGGTTGGGTTGGCCTTCTTGTGCCAGTAATTATTCCACTGTAGCGGAATTTAAATATTAATTTACCCGCCGCGATGGCTCAGTGGTTGGGGCGCTCAACTACTGATCCGGAGTACCCGGGTTCGAACACAACCACGGCAGCCGCGTTTTGATGGAGGCGAAACGCAAAGGCGCCCGTGTGCTGTGCGATGTCAGTGCACGTTAAAGGTCCCCAGGTGGCCGAAATTATTCCGGAGCCCAAGACGCTCTATTGCTCACTCAAGCCTGGACAGAGCCGAGCCATGCACGACAGAAGTGCCTCGCTTTCTTCTGGCCATCGCGTTTAGCCATGCACTGTAGAGATCGCAATTCCTTCTGTGCTCGTTTTTGTGCGTTGCGCAAGCAGAAGTCTGTTACGAATTTGGCAGAAAAAAAATTGGCGGTGGTTTAGCTCTGCTTAAACCTGGAGTGACGCGACAGATACAGCTGGCCGAGTGGAACTTGCTCAGTTGAATTGCAAAGTCAGTCTTTCGCCGCTCCGTTTCGCTGGGCGTTACTTCATCTTCGTCCCACTTGACACGGCGCATGCGCAGAGCTGTGGCAGCTCGGTTTCGCAAGTGCGCCGCGCCGCCGGCAGCAGCAGCTGCTCCGCACCACGTGGCTGGTCACGCGACCAACCTCGTGATCAGCCACGGCGCCGCGCCGCCGGCAGTTGCTCCGCACCACGTGACCAACCACGCGACGGCATGGTGGCGCTGCCACAGGTTGGCGGCGCCGCCACACTGAAGGCTCTAAATGCTACCGTAATGTAGCTATCGCTACAAAATTTGCGGATGTCTTTGAACTTGAAAACCATGGAATTCAGTCTTGTCCTCCTCATGCTTCGTCCCACTCTGTCATGGGCGCCTCGTTTACTCTTATAGAATTGCAGACGGCCCTCAGCGGCCTGCGACGCCGGTGTGTACCTAGTACCGATGCCATCCCCAAGCAAATGCTACAATACCTCCATCTCAAAAGGAAGACGCTTCTGAGCTGCTTCAATCATTTTGGAGTCCCGTCGTGGAAACTGGCTTGTGTTGTACTGGTGCTTAAACCTGGCAAAGAGCTAGATGACGGACCTGGGTTCATATCGGCCTGTGTCGCTCACATCCTGTGTGGCTACAATCGTACTCTAATTGCATAACTTTCGCGCGTGTAACGCCACCCATACAGGTCAGGGTGACGCCCTGTCTATTATGGGCTGCTTCGTTCCTGGACAGCGTAAGACTTTTGAAATGAGGTCAGCGAAATGTGCGCACCCAATGAGCAGAGTTTCAGGCTCACACGTTCTCCGTCACGCTGGAATGTAAACATACGCAATGGCTGAGTACTCTTAAAGAAAGGGGTGCCCTTCAGAGTGCTTTTCAGACTGAAGCGAAATTTCGGCTTGTCAGTGTCAATCAAAACATATTGTCAATCAAAATATAAAAAATCAGTGTCAATCAAAATATAAAAAAATTGCACGCCTGTGCCTTTTTCACAAAATATTTGATCATGAGTCTATTCGCTATGAGTTACTCTTCCCCCTTCGTATATTTCACGCCGCACCGATCACATACATAAGGTAGGCATTTATACATGGAAAACTAAAACATTCTCGGATTCTTTTATTCCTCGCACATCATATGACTGGAACCACCTTCCTTCCTCAGTTGCCACAATTCCTGACCCTGTATTGTTTAGGTCTGCTGTTACCGCTTCTATTGAATTATATATTGTGTTGACCACTTAATCTAACTTATCTATGTTGTAATTTAATGTTCTTTGCTGTTGTTTGTATTTTCAGTGTTATGTATGACCCACTCCCCTCTGTAATGCTTTGCCCTGAGGGTAAAATAAAAAATAAATAACTATTCCTCGAGACACAACGAAACAGAGCTCTTTACATCGGCAGCGATCGATGGCGATTTTGGACTACGACGGCCACTCAGCGCCATGATGGCTGCTGCCATGTTGTTTTATTCTTTGTGGGCACAGGTTTGGCCACTAGAGAGCTCGTTTCAGTGGACGTCTGTCGTCAACGGCGCCGTCCCCATACGAACGCGTGACACCGTTCCCGTTTCCTTGCTACATCGCAACCGCAGTTATCACGCACATGTACTCGCAAGGCTACATATATCGCAAGCTTTTCTGAGCAGACGAGCTGCTTCTTTATTCACGCTGCTGTACATTAATATGTGTGCACATAAATACGCCTTGGGTTGATCTCAAATAAAGGCGCGCTCTCCTCCACACAGCAGGAACACTTTAATACGCTCACAAACGTCTTTCCTGACGCCGAAATGCCACGTTGCTCCGGAAGCCACTGCTGTCCGAACGATCACGCACTCGGCGACAGGAAAGTTGCAGCTCTTCGCGCCCTTTTCGCAGCCGGAAAGCGGCGGTTGCAGCGGAAGGCGTCCCTGAAGGCGGCCAAACGCATGGCGGCTTCGTTGCAGAAGCGCACGGCCCGGCGCCTCCACCCTAGTGCCCCTTCGAGGCCCGTGCACTGCGTGCGGCAGGAGGCAATGAAGAAGAGGCGCTCGGTCTCGGCGCTCGCTCCTCCCAGCAGGCGCATGGCCGACAGCGTCACGAGCAGGGTCTCGCGGTCTTGCCAGCTCTCCGGGAAGAGGGCGGAGGAGTCGTGGTCCAGGAGCCGCCGGGTGGCCTGCCCTCCGAGTCCGGCGAAGTTGACCGCCAGAGGGAGCTCCTCGTGGTAGAAAGGGAAGAGCCACGAGTGCGGCTCCAGCAGCAACGGCGCGTCGGGGTCTCGCCTCTCCATGGCGAGAGCCTCGCTGAGCGCCAGCCAGGTGGAGAAGAAGCTGGCGTTTGGATCGACCGACGCGACGGCCTCCGACACGTTCCGGTGCAGGTGTATCACTGCGTTGGGACAAGAGTATATGGTACACTGGGTGTCGTGTAAGTAGTACAACAGTTGAAGGAGCGCTCGTGCAATGTGACAATAGTAGCAGCGTGCGTTGTATGTAGCCACGTTTACATGAATGATACAGAATGCGTCTTGAGCCGATTTTTCGAGAGAAAGAGCAGCTTATGAGATGGAAAGGCGTGACTCGTCCGCTACGCGCTTCCTCGATGTTTTTGCACTTTCCCTCAAAAATGGGACTGGAGTCGACTTCTGCGGCATTCATGTAAATGCGGTTTGTGTAAGGTAATGACGTCACTGTACGCGCACGATGGCCGCTTGAATTGGCCCTGGGGGTTAGTGTGGATGACTGCAAGTCACACGACTGCGATATGATTACTTCCAGAGCTACTGTGCGGTTTGCTCAGGAGTGGCCATGAAACAACAAGCCTGGGTGGGACGGGGACAAGCTATATCTTGTTCGGCGGGAGTCAACTAAACTTAGAGGCCGATTAATATAAAAAGAAAATATTCGGCTGCTCCTCTTTCAAAAAAAAGAGGATCGAAACTCGGAATGTGAACCCAGAACTGGTGAACACATGGATTGAAATTGCATTCTCGTTGTTCAGTAGGTGAACGCGGCAGACTTCGTGCACGGCATACCACGGCATCATCAGAGATCATGTTTACCCGGGAGGAAATCTCATAGGCAGTCGTTGCTTACATAATACCTTGCTACCACCAGTGCTCCACATCCTTCGAAACATGCTCATCACTTGAATTTTTTTGTAGTATTTTACGTGCGCCGAGTGTAGAAAAGGTATCTCTCTTACGAAAATTTCTGTATCTTACTGTTTTCACTCTTATATGGTTTTTACTCCGATACAATAAATTCTTAAATATCGATCTACCTCTAAGTTATCGAGGATCGTTATCTAGGATGACTCAAAAGCAATATCAGCACCTCCGGACGGGACAAGGCGTGGGGGCCTAGCGCGCTGCAGCACGCTCCTCACGGCTTCGACAATGCCGCCGTCGTGGTGCGGCATGAGCAGGAGGTCGTGCCAGGCGGGCCCCACCAGGCGCTGCACCTGTCATGCATGGTAGAAATCAGGCAGATGGAGGTCGCTCATTAGGCGCCATTTGAAGCTGCCCCTTTCCGTGCCGAAGCGTGCAGTTCAGTAAATTTGCTTTCTTTACAAGGAATGTACAGGGTATAGGCACGTATACAGTTTCCACAGACGTCACAGTCGAGACGAGCGCCATTACAAGGCACTAGCTCGGGCTCAACGCAATCGCTGACTCGCGGGAAGTGGCATCACAATACCGGAAGCGATGCCATTTCCGGTAAACGAATCAACAGCTGCTAATGGCTGTTAATTTTTTCGGCCGTGAATTTCAAATGTGCGGCTTTATCATGCCGACATGTGTGTTATTATGAACTGCAGGCCAAGGAAGGAAAGCCTTCTGCACCAAAGTCAAAGCAGTACGAGTATATATCTCTGTCTTCGGCCAAGGATAGGTCGGATCTGTCTGCGAAAGTTCACAACGTGGCACGGTGAATAAGCATGATGCTTCTGTGGCACTGCCCCTTATGACGATAAACTATATGCAAGCGAACAAAATTTCTATAGCGGCATACTCGCTTATCATAAGGGACTGTTGAAAGTTGCCTCACCAACATTTTTTCAGAAGGGGCAGTGCCCGACCCAGTCCTCCAGCTTCTTGCGCTGTGACCAGATTGCTGACACACGCTTCAATTCTGGGACGTTGTTAATGTAAAGCACGTTGGGGCTGAGCTAGTTGGCTTCGTAGCCAGTCATAAAGCATTTCGTCTGAGAAACCTAAACCAATCCTGTCCCAACAGAAGTATTGATTGACCGACCTGTGTTCGTGAGCATTGTCAGCAGGACTAAAACAGACTACGCAGTCGAACACTCCTCGCGTGTACATCTTTTTAAAACTTCCCATTTCATTTGTGCTTTGTTTCAGGCTTTATAACAGTACAAAATAAAAAAAAATGTAAACAAATTTATATTTAAATGAAAAATAGAATAAATAAACTTTTAAAGTATTGCCCCTCACTCCAGGAAAGTTTCCGGAACCCCTGCTTACCACCGAAGGGGCATAATACGGGCTGCACTACAAGAAAACTGCCTGCAAAGATCGTTCCGTTGCCCATACTTTGATGACTTTAATCACTATATCCCTGTCATTCCCGCGTCCTGTAATTCCGTAGAGGAAAGCTGTATGCATGCTGGTCGTGTAAATTGCATATTACGAACACTAAGTCTACCTGTTGTTGTTTTTTTCGATTGTCCCACTTCTGCTGATAGTCCATACAAATGGATACGCCGCCTTGAAGCGTTAGCGTGATGTCGAGTACAGATTTCTGCTCACCTGCGAGAGACAACGTGGCGTCCTCCAGCCGTCAGCAGCGCCATGCGGCTCCTCAAGGCTCGTCTCAACCATCCAGCCAAGTATTTCGATGACGCGGAGCCCCACGCTGAGCGCCAAGTGTGCCTCCGTCTCGGAGTCTAGCCCGATCAGGTACAGGCTTGTCTGAAGCACGTCGCGGTCGAACAGCTGGACGGTGTCTCGTCCGCTGAGAGCACTGCCTTCTGGCAGCACAAAGCTCCGAACGAGCACGTCGAGCCAGGAGTCGGTCGTCGCAACCAGCGGCGCGTATAGCGACAGGTTCCCCACCGACGTCACGACGGGTGGTTGCCACTGCTGCAGCGCGGCGCCCATCAGATGAGTGATCAGATTGTCCATGGCCTTGATAAGAAGGATCATGCTGGCGTTGCTATTATGGCTGGGCTTTCCGAAGATCACCAAGGCCTTCGACATCCAACGGTCGTAGTCGGTGCCCTGCCTCATATGCTGCTCGTCGATCCATTGGACAAGCTCAGGACTCCGTCGGAACTGAACGGTGGGCCGCTGGTTTTCGCCAGCGGTGACATCCACCCGGAACCAGAGGTGCAAGTTCCAGTTTGCTGACAGGTCTATGAGCACTTCGAGCAATGGGCGGGTCAGTGTGCGGGGCCAGGGCAAGCCTCGCTCCCCCAGAAACTGCTCCAGCTGCTCTAGACCGTTTCTGTAAACGTCTCGCCGCAAGCACGCGCGAACGAGGGCGCCCACTTGGCCGTCTTCCTGGTTGGAGAGCGCCGAGGCGAGTGCCTGCGCTTTGGCGTCGAATGCAGCTCGCGAGCGCACCGAACCGCCCTGCTGTGGCCAACGGCCGCACACGAAGCCATACAGGTCTTCGCACGGCTGTCGTTTCAAGTCGAGCGAGTCGCTGAGCTCGCGGGCGTAGCGCTGGCAGGCGACCGACTTGCAGCGCGTGGCCTCCAGCGCGAACAGCAAGCCGCGCCCCTCCTGACCTGTCCGCCTGAGGCCACTTGGCGCTGATGAGCCGCGCACCACAGCAGTGGCGACGGCCGCCACGAAGACTGCCACAGCCACCAGGGCACAGCAGCCGCAGCAGACCCACAAGCGCCGGGTGATGATCGGGCTTCGCCGCAGCAGCACCTTCCACAGGACCTGCCATGATTGTTGTGGCCAGGGAACGCTCAGAGCAAACACGTATGCGTGTCTCGTCTGACAGACGAGCACGTCGATTGGGGCATCTGTATTTTTAGACGGCTGGCTGGCCATCTGGCGCGAAGCATCTTTCATAGGGGTGGCTAAACGGTAGCTTGTAAGGCGTGATGCCCACGTCGCGTACCCCTCTATGGAAATGCTGCAGCTGGTATACTACTCGGTTTTCAGGACATACGAGGCTTCCTCCGTTGTCAACCGTGCCGCGGCGCTGTATTAGTTCGGAACCGAAATGTCTTCCTTTCTACCTGCTGGCAGAAAAGAGCTTGAGTCTTCAAGGTTGGCCGATCATGCGCTATATGTGTCACTCGTTAACCCTGAAGAAAACTGAAAGGCCCTCTGGGCCGTGCAGCGTGGATGGTTTTGCATCGTCTATACTCCAACCCTCTCAAACGTGAAAGAAAATGTATCCCTTTTCACCCCTCCAGAGCTCGGTAATTTACAAGGGCCCTCCTAATGCCCAGCGCAGCCACATAAGTCTGTATATCTTTGGAAAAAGTGTGTACTACTTGAGTACTCGTTGCTTTGTAGACGGCTGCACGCCGAGTTCGACGGTTTATCGCGCGACTGTTCGGTTTCACGGTGGTTTGAGTGTCATCGACTACGCGGCATCTTCACAAGGCAGTGCAGATAACAAGTGTGGATAAGATAGGGAACGATTGTTATCTGGGAGGAATGAACTCGGGGAACGTGCGGAAGAGCGGTGTCTACCTGGCGGGCTTCGGAGGGAGCGGGCGACGGAATCGAGCCATCGTTGTCTAGCCAGCTGTGATCATCCATCGCCATGTTGGTCGCCATCTTGTCTTGTTTTTGACCTCCTCCTCTTCTTGTTTCACTGCTAATCGTTTTCCTCCTTTCACGCTTACGCGTCAATGAGGGTATGCTATACAAAATGGCAGTAGACTGCTGCTGCTGTTGACGTTAATGTGCAGTGCAGTAGTTGCTTCTGTATGTTAGCTACCGCAAAAAAAAAAAAGCTAAGGCAAGTTGTGGTCCTGAAAAAATTTGTTCGCCTAAATTAAGGTGTCCACATATAGATATACATACCTTAAGCTATCACTTTCTTTCTGTGCAGCTTTTCAAAAGTTTCTAAAGGTATAGGAATACTTATCTTTACTTAGCCCAAGTGTATAGGATTTGCTTTAATCTGCCCGTCTATTTGGCTGATGCTCGCAAGTAAAGGAAAAAGAAGCGTATGCGTGCTGGCTGAGATAGCGAAAAAAAAAACACACATACGTCCTGATATTGCTATCAGCTGTAGAGGTGCGGCGCAAACACATACGTGTATCGATGGTGGCGCTTAGCCAGCACTGTAGGTCTCTCAACACTGGAATCACGCCGCGTCGTTTCCCGCCTATGCTTACTTCATACATTTTATCATAACACAAGATCACGGCACGCTCTATTAACCGCCCCACTACGAACGTCCTCCCGGCTTAGTCACGGTAACCCGATAGCCCGCATCAGTGGCCACACGTCAGCTTACAACAACTCATTTTTCCCCAACGCAATAGCACTATGGAATTCACTGCCTAACGACATCGCTGCATGCACTGATCACAAAACATTCCGCGAGAAAATAAAAATTCACCTCACATAAATCTTGATCACTTCTGCGCTCTTTTGTAGCGAGTATTGCTTGACATATCTTTGTTAAATGATGTATCACTCGCTGGAAAACCCTGATATGACTACAACCCCTTTTATGTTTGTTTGTATGTTTGTTCTTTTTATTGTTATGCATGTTCCCATCATCGCCGTTGGAAACCAATATGCCCCCCCTTATGTAATGCCTTCGGGCCTTTAAGGGATCAATAAATGAAATGAAATATGTTATTTACGTGAGTCAGTGTTGCTCTAGGTGTATAGAGCAGCAAGCAGTGGACGAATGAAGGACCTAGCATAGATCACGTTCTGCCTTCTGCAGGACAAGTGCCTCTCTCCCGTATCCCTCCCATGCCAGTTGCGGCCGTGCACCTTACCCTCGCAAGCTTCGTAATCTCCTCTTCCCACCTGATTTACTGCCGCCCTAGGCGGAGATGCGCAGCTTCAACGTCCTTTGTATTTTTGTGTATACTTTTTTTTTTCTCTGGCGCACGCAGCGCTTCTGAGATTGTTCTTTTCTTGTTTATAAAATGAGATGCCCTTCATTAATTACTAGTCTTGCGTAACATCTGCCTTTCTTTGCCTCCTTCGTTCATAAATAGCTCCTAAATAGCCGAAAATGCTCATAAATAACTCGCAATAGCTCATAATGACTCGCATAAGCTATTATGCAGCTATGAGATAATACTGCTATGCGGTGACAAGCCAAAGAATGGGACTACACGATGACAACATGACATATGCGTTAATGACCGATAGGCCTAGTGCGAGAGCTTCGTTGTTGGCCTGCTGGAGTGGTCCAACCCGCAGTGAGGGATTGGCCCCACGCCATGCACTGCCTGCTTCGTTGTCGTCTTGTTCGTAGCAATATTTTAAAGCTCATTATAGCTCCTAGCTCATAAGCTTATAATATTTGTTGCTCACAAATAGTTTTCATTTGAAAAGTATAGGTATAGTAGGGGCTGACACTTTTTTTATTTTATTTACCCTAAAGGCTCTTGTCAGTGCATTAGACAGGGAAAGAATGACAAATATAAAAATGTGCGAGAATAACACATTACGATAAATAAATTTTCCGGCAAATATAAACAAGTTGTAAGAAACGTAACAATGTACATATAAATCAGTACAGCAAATTGTAAGCAAAACAAGCATACAAGATACAAGTGTTGCAAGAATGAAGCTGGGCATTCGTACTGCAGTCGCCAGTGCACCTATAGAGGCGCCTTTTACTTCAAAATTACATGCTGAATATACTCAGTGGTAATTTTAATTTCTGAACCTTCGGAGGAGTGCCAAAAACTTCAGTTCTAGAGCATAAAGGACACACACCGAATAGTACGGTATCTGGAATGATAAATTAAGTCTGAGCGGTCTGTTTCTTGGTAGGCATTTGTATGTTTTCTATCTCTCCTAGTGAAGTTCACAGCGCGCACTCTGATACACAGCTACCGAGGCTGCGCAAAAAAAAAAAAAGGCAAGCAGCCGCGTCATATTTAAAAAACTGGCATCTAAGCAAACGTTTTGGATTTCGCGCGTTCTGCTCAAAGCAAAAAGTGTAGCTTTCACGGCACAATATATTCAACAAAAACTGTGAAATTTGAAGCCTCACAAAAGACAAAATGAAATTTGACGATTCTCAAACAGTTGTAAAGTTAATTAAGGGTGATTGTTCGGGCTAGTGGGTAATTCACATAAGGTTCCATGGATAGTGCAAAAAGCAGGGACAACACAGAACACAAGCGCTTATGTTGTGTCGTGTCCCTGCTTTTTGCGGAGTTCCCGGGTTCGAACCCGACCGCGGCGGCTGCGTTTTTATGGAGGCAAAACGCTACGGCGCCCGTGTGCTGTGCGATGTCAGTGCACGTTAAAGATCCCCAGGTGGTCGAAATTATTCCAGAGCCCTCCACTACGGCACCTCTTCTTCCTTTCTTCTTTCACTCCCTCCTTTATTCCTTCCCTTACGGCGCGGTTCAGGTGTCCAACGATATATGAGACAGATACTGCGCCATTTCCTTTCCCCCCAAACCAATTATTATTATTATGGAACCTCAAGTTAATGAAGTTGCAGTAAATGAATGAAATAAAAAACTGGGAGTTTAGTTAAAATTCCTCAAGATCTGCGAGTTCCTTTTAATTGTTTCCTGTGTAATCTGACCACGCGGTTGGACAACCTGAACACTGTAAGCACAAAAGTTGCAATTGCATACATTAGCGTTCGTTTATAATGCGTGAGCCATTTACTGCGCTGTGACGGTATACGCTGCTGCGGGCCGAGAGAACGAAAGTGGCACACAAGTACATCTGTTTTGTGTCCTGCTTCCGCTCTCTCGTTCCGAACAGCAGAGGTGATCAGCCTAACGGCGTACAGTTAGCTCTATATGCCACAACAGCTGGCCTGTTACAACACCTGTAAGCACATATAAACCTTTCTAATTTGTGCTTTGCCATACTGCTGGCTGAACTGTTTTGAGCGCCTGGCGCTGCTGCGATGAACCGGTTTCTTAATGGTTGGACCCGCCGCGGTGGCTCAGTGGTTAGGGCGCTCGACTACTGATCCGTAGTTCCCGTTTTCGAACCCGACCGCGGCGGCTGCGTTTTTATGGAGGAAAAACGCTAAGGCGCCCGTGTGCTGTGCGATGTCAGTGAACGTTAAAGATCCCCAGGTGGTCGAAATTATTCCGGAGCCCTCCACTACGGCACCTCCTTCTTCCTTTCTTCTTTCACTCCCTCCCTTATCCCTTCTCTTGCGGCGCGGTTCAGGTGTCCAACGATATATGAGACAGATGCTGCGCCAGTTCCTTTCCCCAAAAAACCAATTAAATTAATGGTCCTGGGTTCACACTGAGCATGATGAAGTACAGAATCAAGAAATTAATTTTAGATACACTTAATTCAATCTATCTTGATATCGCTTACGGGACTTCTTGAGTTCGTCGTCACTGGGACTGCGTCGCCGTGACGTAGCACGGGCTCGATGAAGGGCTCCATTTATATCTGCCGAGGCCAGGCTGAGCACTCCTTGCACTTGCGCTGCCTTCATCTTCGGCTGGCCGTTCTACTCCGAGCTGCCACGCATGGGGACGCGTTGGCGGAGGCCGAACTCAAGCAACGGCTAGACCCCGGGTTCTCAGGTCGTGGCGCCGGCCCGGTCTTCGGCTTTTCTCTCCTTCGTCTCGTTCGCTAGCTTCGATCGCTCTCTCTGTTCCTCTCGTCGGCTCCTTCTTTTCAAACTGCCACTGGTCCGGCGTGTTGACTTCAGCGGCGCTCCACAGTGGCGCCCCTTGCTGCAGAGCTGAAAGGCTGGTCTGGCCGCCGAACACCATTATGGTCCGTCCCCTTGGGGTCGTCTCAAGCCGCGTTTACATGTATGCGACGGTAGCGCATCGCATTTCCTGTCGTATCTCACGGAGCCGATGCGCTACTGTCTACACGTACCGCATCAAGTCTGGCGGGACAGTGACCCTTCACCCATTTCACGCGAAAGAGGGGTCCAGTCACCCCCATCTTGAGCGAAGTCTGCTTTGCTATTCGCACGGTTATTACAGCGTGGTTATCCTGCTAGAGAGGGGGGGTGGGGGGATATTATATAGCCACAACAGGGAGGAGGGGGACGCCTCCAAACCTGTTTCCATTCGCCGCTGAATTCGACTTGCCATTCTCGATCTAGGCCCGTCTGGCGCATTGATGCGATGTGCTTTCCTAACGCATTATCACCGTTTATATGAATGCGATGCGCTAAAAAGATGATGCGATGCCCTCCTGTCGCATTCACGTATACGCGGCTTCAGGTGCTCGGCGCAGACGTCGCGTTAATGAACGCGACACAGAGGTACAAAGATTATATTGGGACTAAAAAAAAAAGAAACAAGAACAGTGAACTTAAGTAGCAGGCTCCAAGCTGTCCATTCATCACAAAGACGTGTAGTTGGTCGACGGGGACATCAGGGACATCCCGGCCTCCGAAGTCGCAGTTTTCTGACATCATGACAGTAAAACTGAGGACTCATGGGCTGATCCGCATCAGTGCAAGAAAGACGACCGTGACTTACAGCCGTAGACACCAACTAGACGTTCCCCCCGCCCGTTTCTCTCTCTCTCTCGCACCCTTCACAACACCGCACTATTTTCCGCCCCAGTCGCGAATCAACAGTTCTCCCTCACTCCTGAGGAAGGAGACAAGGCGGCTCCGAAACGTCGGAATTTTTAAATGAATTACGTTTTTGTTCGAGATGTCTCGCAATTTACTATAAGTTATCATACTAAATTACGTTTTTGTTCGAGATGTCTCGCAATTTGCTATAAGCTATCATACTGAACTGTTTAGTTTTCAAGAAAACTGCACGACAGAGCATAAAAGTGCGATAGCGGTGTGTACTGTCCAAAGCGGCCACGCGTACGAATTTGGATTTTGCTCGTGCAGCTGCCCGCGTCCTCTGGGTTCCGGACTGACCTGCGCACGGTTAGAAGGTGGTGAAGACGGCGGCATCCAAAGCACAGCGCGAGAGACTGCTAGTTCAACACGCTGAATGTTCGGCTGCGGGATGGCGTAGTACAATTAAGAAAATAAAATATGGCGATGACGTAGTGGTCAAGTGGAGTGGCCAGCGAAGCTAACCCGTTCACGCTGCCGCGTGTTCGAATCTCGCTGGTGGCATTATAATGCTTTATTTATTGATTTACGTATTTATTTATCACGTCATCCACTTACCCGACCCTCGACACCCTCGTCTGCGTTTGCCCTTTCCGGTAGGATGTCGTTACTGCCGCATCTTTCCAGCTCCTCCAGTGGTGATGAATTTTCGAATTAAACGGCGTACTGTAGTTGGGCTGTGGTGGTCAAGTGGCACATGTGACGTAATTACTACCTCGACCAAGCAGGTAATTTCATTGCGGTCACCAGCGGGGTTTTGATGTGACGGGAACTCTAATATGCTATCGCATTAAAACACGACGGCATAAAAGAAACGCCTTTCTAAAGTTCGCATTTTCCCGCCACAAGTTGGGGACACGTGACCATTTCGAGAGCCAGCCAGAGAGGCAACAAAGAGGCTCATGGCGGCCACGTGCGCCGAGATTTCTCCCCAGCTCATCCATTGAATTGGAGCTCACTCAGGCGTCACTGAATATCGGCGCTGCACGTGTCGGGATCGCGGAAAAAGCGAAACAGGCGCTTTCTTTCTCGGTCGCCTAGAATGGAACAGCCATCTGAGCCGCAACCGCGCGACACGACTGGCCATGACACGCGATATCCTTGACGCAACGCTGTCGAGGCGGGCGCGGAAAGGCGGCACTGCAGATTCTTCATCGGGGCGGAATTACGCGAATGCCGGCTGGCCTTTCGATTCTGACGACCGACAGTGAAAGCGAAGCTGCCGTTTTCGGTGGCATCCTGCCGTCCCGCAGCTGTTTTCTCTATATGGGCACGTGTTTGTCGCTACACTGTGTTTGCTTGCCGGCCTCGCTGCGCCTTTGTTGCGTAAACATCCGTCCAGCAAGTTCCGTGCATCACTGTCTCAGCATTTCGTCTCGTCAGCAGCAGAGCGCGTCGGTGTTCTGCTGTATGCATGCACGCGTCACCCGCAACGCGTTTCGGAATGTGTAAATAAATCCGCCCAGCTCAGTTAGGTCACGTTCCTAATAATATCTGAACGAAATGTTACGCTTTCACGCCCATCCCTGAGCGCCTATGCAATTCCGCTCGAAAAGATCTTTGCCCTTTCCTGTGGAAGTTCCTTGCTATCTTTCGCGATACGCGCCTACCTAAGTTCGCCGCGAACGGATATTGGTCAGCTTCCTGCAAACGTCACGAGGAGCCACTGCAAGCCCGAAAACGGCAGTGAGTGGAAAGAGCGCAAACCCAAAGGTCGAACCGCGACCTTAAATAATGCATACCCGCTACACTGGAAGCTACATATATGGTCACAGGCCGCATTACGAAGTTGTTCGCCCGTATAGGTTCTGGCTCATTGTCTGCCGGCTCCGTGAGCTGAACATCCAAGAAGGCGTCGACCAAGAACTGCTCTTCCGTGTGCGCGGCTTCTTTGTTGTTATTGGAGAAATATATTAATGCGATAGAATTAGAAGCATCATCGAAAAAAAAAGGTGTCGTCATAAATTTTGCTCATTGGCTGGAGCAAAGTGACGTCACCATATCGGGTGATTCCCATTGGCTGTAAGGAATTCGACGTCACCAGACAGAACGTGTCAATGATACGTTTCGGTATATCTTCATTGCGTCCGTGTCGCCGCCTCTAGGCACCTTCCAGGAAACATCTAACCATCATCTAGATAACCTTAAAAGATGTCTGATTAAACAGACGTGTAGGGGCCCGCCCAACCCAAACACAACTTCTAATGCTATATCATTGCCAACACATACGTAATTAGGTGTCCCTGTGGATTTTTTCTGTCCTTAGCTAATTCAAATGGTGAGCTGCGGTCGCTACAACTCTACATATATCTTCACCAATGAATGCTGCACGCTTTTCCTGAGCGGCGACAGTTTGCGAGTGCTTCAAATTGCGCGCTGCCCACAACAGGAAAAAAAGAAAAAAGATGAAGCGTGACGATATGCATGTCAATGGCCGGAGTGTCGTCCGCCCCAGCGGGAAGTCTCAGTTTTCCGGTGTGCTATAAATGGGTCCCGGAAAAAACGTCTCCGGAAGAAACGTCCCCGGATAAAATGTCCCTTGAAAAACATCCCCGGAAAAACGTCCCCATTTTCGAAGTAGGAAAAAATGTCCCCAGACGGGTGCCACCGAACGCCCTGAAGACCCCTATGATTTGAGCATCCGCTTCGCATGCGGGAGGTGGAGGGTTCGATCCCTATAGTGTCGCCGAGAACCCACCGGTTCTATATGCTTTCACATGGGCCTGGTGCCTGGTTCTCAGCTTTTCTTATACGTTACGTGCCGTACCGGTATGCAGTGTGTTCTAAACTGGATATTTGTCCCCGCTGGTGCTGTGCTAAACGTAATGGCTGCAGAGGTGCTTTAATTGTGGACAGTTACCAAAGAGACTGATGCCAGAAGCTGCCAGAGGAATACTATATTGTTGTGATACATGATATGTTTCGGGTACCGAGAGGCGGGTAAACAGCTAAAAACGTTAGCTTCCCGGCTAACGCCTCCAAATTAACCCCCTGCGATGTGGAGGGTGCACTCGACCACTCTTGATAGAGGACAAATCACCACAGTCATGCAATATTGTGCTCTGCAACGATTCCACCCTTCAGCATGGAATTGACTAAACACGAACGGATTCCGGGAGTTGATCTCACCCAGATACTGTGCCAAATATATCAAATATAATGGTTGCCATCATGTACCCTGAGGACTCCCGAACTGAACTGCGATCAGTGGCGACACACACACACACACACACACACACACACACACACACACACACACACACACACACACACACACACACACACACACACACACACACACACACACACACACACACACACACACACACACACACACACACACACACACACACACACACACACACACACACACACACGCACGCACGCACGCACGCACACGCGCACACACACACACACACAGACAGAGAGAGAGAGACAGACAGCCTGTCCTTTATCAAGGAGTCTTGTCCGAAACGTCGACTCAAAATAAATCTATGGCTAAATGAAGCGTTTCTCAACTTTGCATATATATATATATATATATATATATATATATATATATATATATATATATATATATATATATATATATATATATATATATATAAGGTGAGGTAAAGGTGAGAAATTAACCTGCCGACAATTGAAGACATAATCTCTTCCTGCTCAGCCATAAGCCCACCTAAATTTTCCCGCCTGTGGCCATGTGAGAAATAGGCACAAAACCAGCGGTATATGCTCGGGAACACGGTTCTCGATCACAGTTAATCGTCATTATTACTGCATGTCGGTAGATTGCGCTGCATGCTCGCATAGTTTACGTTTCGTAAAAATTTGTTGGTTGCAGTAACTAAGCGATGATTTCACTTAGTGATTTCGCTCATGTGCAGCTTTGAGGTATTAAACCCCGCACATCACATATCCTTAATTTTTTTTTCCCCGCACACAGCTGAGATGTGGAATAACCTTTATGGCTCGTTGCGACATCTACCAACTGAGCAGTTTGTCGAACAAGTGTTTATGTATTGCAATTTTCTTTATTTTTTCTATGTAACCACTTCTGAAATGTCTCATACTGAGATGGCAGTATTTGTAAATAAAAATAAATAAATACCATGACCGATAACCGCAATAGAACAAGGCACCGGAAAGGCGGCTGTGGGCATACGAGTCACATGTAGTGAGATTAGATTAGATATTGCCTGGGGTTGGATGACAAGACTATAGCCAGGTAGGGACAAGGCTATGTGGAGGCATGTGCCTTTGGCCTGTGTGGTCTTGTAGTGGATGTCGCCGACCGGATGATGATGATGATGATGATGATGTTAATGATGATAGTGGTTATAACAACGTTGCATAGTTTAGCGCCTTACGACCATTACAGTCATTCATGGGAAACGGCGGTCAGCTTTCGTGACAGGGAATTAAAACGCTGCCAGGCTGCCGTGACCCTCACGACCAGATGAGTTTTACGAGCCTCTATTCTTATTCAAGTACGTGCGATGGAGTACATATACCGCAATGCGGCGGAGCTGACAGTGGTTTATTTTGCCGTCAGCCGAGAGAATGGCTGGCAGATAGCCAGCTGGCTCACCTGCTCTTTGATCAAGTGGAGTTTGTTATGGCGGGAGTCGCTTCTGACTTCGTAATCAGCGAGTTTAGTGCGAATTTATTATATAACGAAGTCTTCCGTGTCAAAGCCGGGAGAACGGCACACAGTAGTGAAGGACGCTGGATCAATTTTGACCACTTGGTGTTTGCTCAAGACATTGTTCGCATTTCGCTTCCATCGAAATACAGCCCCGCGGACAGGTTTGGAGCTAATGAGAACTTTGCCGATGAATATACAGAGGGGCCGGGTTAATTTGAGAGGGCTGAGTTAACTGGAGGTATAGGGAGAGTCCTTTGTCTTGCAGTGGGCGTAGGGCAGGCTGATGATGACATAGCGAAGCCGGCACTTGTAAACTGGATATGTTATCATTAGCAATTTCCGTTCACTCTAATACCCCCGTCACACGGCATTCTTAGAAGGCCTTTCCAGCAAAGGTATCAGTAGAATTTCAATGGTCGTTCGTTTCTTCGAGGAAGGTTCACGAACCCTTCCTCTAGTGTCGTTTGGCTTGGAAGATGGACAGGAGGCGAGCTTGTAGATGATGACAGCAGAGCATATATTTACAGCATACATATACAGAGAGTTAAACTGGAAAAAGCAGAAATGAATTTACAAAACAAACTTTGCGCTACTTTCCTCATCGACCCGGCAGGTTAGAGCCTAAGTAGCATCACGCTACATGCTAAGCATGGAGCCCCAGCTCAGACTGGACGGGACTGCATCCGTTTACGTGCGCTTTTAAGCACTTAATTAACAAAGGACTAAGGGCGGTCTTTTTCAGTGGCCCGCCCTAAGCATCAATTCTCCAATCAAAAATAATCATGAGAGATGGGGACAACCCATTGGGTTGGGCTTAGCCTCGAACACAGGGTCTTGTTAACAACACAAACTAAATCAAAAACAAATACGCCACCACTCTCTCTCAAGTAAGAGTATCCACACGCTCTTCCTTCGGAGCTAATCCGACTTGCGTCAGGCACCCTGCCACCCATCATCGATCCGCGTCACCCGTTAGAACGAAGCTGCCGTACTACCTATGGCGGGACACAGCTAATAAGCATGAAGAGGTTTGTCTGCCGCTCCGGGAAACCAGATAAGGATCGCCCCTGTCTTCCCACATTCTTGGTGAGTACTGCGGAGTCCGTCACGGCCCTCCTGGGAATACGCTTTTGTTCACAAGGCACGGCGGGACGCTGCGGGTGCCTCCCCGACGATAGCCCACGTCGTTAGTGGGGGGGGGGGGGGGGGGGGGGGGCGCTTCCGCGTGTGCCGGAGTCCTGGTACCCAGCTGGAAAAGAGGGGCGGCCTTACAGCATCTTTTTCAAAAAGGAGCAGCGACGCAGCTACACGGTGCAGCCCAAAGGTGAGACAGTCGTTCAGGCTTAGCACCCGCTGCTGTGCTCGAGGCGGCTGAAGTGAGTGTTTTAAAATGGTGTATTCTGTTCATTCGTTGAGCTCAGACAATTTTTTCATTCTAATTGCTTCCTTAAAAGAACTGCAACAGCTAGTCTCATCAGCAGCAGCAGGTTTTGTGTATTGCCTTGGCCACCAGGGGCGCTCGGTGTTGCTGCAACACTTTCACTGTCTCGAAATCTGGGCATAAAATATAAACACCCGTGCAAAAAGCAAAGCTAGACACACGTATTAGAAAAAAATGTTTTCAAAGATTGTTGGCTGTATCTATATTTTTATTGCTTTTACTTTTTGACGCTTGATGGCACTGCGACCGCAGGTTCTCTATGAAAATATCTATGATAATTGTAGGGGAAGCTCTTTGTTGTTTGAGGCCAGGACTGGAGTTTTGCGGACTAAGACGTATAGAGTCAGGTACCAGGAGATAGACACTTTGTGCATTGCGTGCGGAGAGGAGGAGGAAACGGCTGAACACTTGATACTTTTCTGTAAAGGGCTTCACCCTACAGTGGAAAGCAGCGGGGCTGACTTACCCAAGGCATTGGGGTTTAGGGATAGTGAAGGGAAAGTGGATTTTAAGAGGTTAGAAGTAACCAACCGAAGGTTATCTGATTGGTGGCTAAAAGCAAGACAGGAGTAAAATTTCACAAGACATGGCTAGGTGGCTTGAGCCACCGCCCGATGTAAATGGTTCAGGGTAGGGTTCAGCCGTATCCATCCATCCATCCATCCATCCATCTCGAAGGCCGTGCCTTTAGGCTCCAAAGGTCTCTGATGAACGCCTTCGCCTCCAAGGCCCTTAGCGGCGAAGGCGCAACATTTGTGCCGTGTAACTGCACTCCTTACACCTTTGGATGTAAGGACCTGATTCTCAAAGGCTTTTGCGGTGCCCTGTGACAGGGCTATTATTAGACAGAAGGGCATGGTTTAGACGGTGCGCAGATGCCACAGGCCGGTTTCTTGGAGAGACCCCAAAGATGAGCTATATATGGCAAACCTTGAGTGCGCGTTACAGACCTCCAATATCGCTGTTCTACAAAACAATACAGGTAAGTTAGATTTACCATTAATATTTTTAAAATGTTACAAAAGCGATGTAACAATAGTCCTAGCTTTTGATGATATTAAGATTGGGAGTTATTTCTCTGTAGTAAAGACAACCCGATCACGGATTGCAGTTCTATAAACTGCACCCATTGTTGGTTCATTTTTGGTCACTGTGCAGGAAGGCAGTCGCAGATGGTATGGGATTGTCGAGGGATTGTCGAGTCCTGTGAATGTCGAGTGACCGATGGCGACACCGATATTGCTGGAGTATGTGATGCGCCATGAACGACGGAGGAGAAACTAATAAAAGTGGAAAATAGTACAGCTACATTATTCGGACATGAGCTGCGGTTATTTTCTCGAGCACTGCCCAACGATTCCCCAACTGCATCACTCCCACGCCTATGATGTCACCTCACCCCAACCGGGGTGCCTCCCTGCATGGCAGCGTTTGCTTTCGAAAAGAGGTGAGCGAAATGCGCGCCGCACCCACAAGCTTCGAAGCGACATGTCGAGCTCATGCGTTCTCCGTCACGCTGGAATCTACGAGTAGGTGGGCGCAATCGTCAGATGCCCTCTGCAGGGGCCGCATTCCATCGTCCATTTCACGTCCATTTGATCGCCCCCTGTCAGTGGTCACTCATATATACCCGCGGCTTTCAAGCGTGTATGGGAAGCGACCCGGCCACTGGGCAGTTGGCGACCGGACCTTAGCACTGGCTGCGATATGCCGCCAAATTTAAAGTGATGTGCATCGCAGCGCTCTGTCAGCAGCAGGCCCACACATATGATATGATATGCATGCGGCCCCAGGAAGCTGACAAAATGTAATGAATGCTCTCCATAGCCTCTTCAGACCTGAGCAAAATTTCGGTTTGTCAGCGCGGTAGTTGAAACATATTGGCACTTGGTCGCCATTGTCCGAAATCCATGTATGTCTGATGGAACATAGATGTAACGGTCGATCTTTACTCCATCGCGCAGCTTCTCGATAGCAATGTGGAATCTCGAGACGACGCGCAGCTTCCCATGCCCAATATTTTTGGACAAATATTTTGAACATTGAAAAAATATAAGATACTGTTATGGTAATATTGTAGGTAATGATCATTTCTTTCGATATGTAGCAAAATCTTTTAAAAGTTTTTCCATCGCTCGCATGGAGCAGTTGCGACTCGGGTAGCATGGCCGGAGACTGGGTAGGAGGACGGCAAGGAAAACTTTATACAACTATTTACATTATGTACACATACAACAACTGAGAGTGCTTCTCAGTGAAAGAGTCTCGTTGAGAGGAAGCTATACTTGATGCGAGGGACCTCTAGAGGAGGTGTAGCTCTCTATGAGATGGCGCTACTCGGCCGTATACTGCGCCGAGTTTTATAGGGTTTTTCTTCCCTGAAATCCTTAGATGGAGGCCGGGTTTGCTGAGGAAGGCGTGTCCAAGTTCACATTATTCTTACACCATGACTGTGGCAGATCACGCACTCTCTCCACACGGAACACGCCCCCGTCATGTGTTGAGCTTGAGAGGAGGGTGCCCTCTACGTGGGGCAGACACAGGAATCTCCACGAGTCAAATCAATACCACCTAGATAACTTTCTAGGTGGTATTGGTCAAATCCGCAATGTTTGCAGGTTTGCATGTTTGCGGAAGGCCACGCGGTGTCCGCTCCCCTCGATGTCAAAACATGACGACTGGACTCCGCTTACCCCTTGATCTTCTCGAGACGCTGGCAGAGCTCCACCGACGGCTTTCAGGGAAGGCCAACTGGCGCCGTTGTCGAGGAGAAGCCGGGCATTGACCCCGCATCGCTTCCCGAAGTGGCCGGCAGGTGCGATGGAGGGAAAAGGGCATCCGGTATGCAGCCGTCGCGAGGTTGTCGGCTTTGTTGACAGTTCTCGGATGCCAATCGCTTGCGTCGGCCCCTCATGGCCAGAAAAACAATCATAACAGAACGCTTTTGACGATCGCAAAAACGTAAATAGCAAAAAAAAAGCAAGCCTGTTGTTAAGTGGAAGCCCACGGGGCCGATGCCCCCCCCCGCACCTGTTACCAGGAGCGGTCATGCCCGGGGGGGAATCGAGGAATGTACGTCGAGGCGTGACGCCCGCTTAGGGTGAGAGCTGCGCATTCCACTGGGCTCGCGACAGCCCACGGGGACAATGCCCTTCCCCCCCCCCCCCCCCCGCACCTGTTACCAGGAGCGATCATGTCCCGCGGAAGACATTCCTTAGCTGTCAATCCGATGCGTGGCAATCGATGGAATGTGCATGCAGCGAGCTGCGTACGCGGAGTCACGCGCCCTGCACGTTCCAGGAGGAGCGGGGTCCACTGGGCTCCGCCCACTTGTACATTGCATGGCTATTGGTTCAGATTGGGCGAGAGCTGGTTTGGTAAAGCTCCGCCCAAGTATCGAAGGGTTTAAAACTCGTGGGAAACAACGATTTTGGGACGAGCGCGCCGAGTCTCAAGCTCGGCCGTTTTTAACAGCCTTTTTTTAAACTGCCTTTTACTCACCTGCCTTTTTATGCAAGTGCCGTCTTTAATAAATAAGTTTTGCTTTGAGAAGCTCGTACTGCTGCCCCAACCGGCAACGTGTCGCCGGACGAAGACCTGAGTACTCTTCGTACTGCTAAAAGACGTCCCCATCGGTAGGAGGGCAGAGAAAAGTTTAACTGGTGCCGTGACCAGGATCGTCTGAGCGGCTTCCTGCAGAGCGGTTGGAAGCAGTACCTTCCGGAAGATTGACGGCGCAACATCTTGGTGAGAAGCCCCGGGGACAAAGGTCCAAGTGAGGCGATACCCTGGTGCGAGGCCTCGGAGTCAAGGCTCCACGTCAGCGCTGACAGCGAGAGAAGCGGACCTACGGAGCGAAGCGCTGCGACTTAAGCGGCACCTGTGGCTGGCGGCTTCATCGGCCGGGAGGACGTGGTGAGCCTGCTGCGAGCTCTCGGTTCCGGCCGCACTTCTGCGCCTCAGGACGGGACCTGCTGCTGCCACGAAGCAAGTGCCATGACCGACAGCCCGACAATGGAGTGAGTTTCCCCATTCTCACTTGCCTCGGGAGTGCTTGAGCCGTAGGGTTAGAATTACGCAAGGCACAATGGCTACATTTAGTTGGCGAAGTGGCTGTGGCTATGGGTATGATGAGTATGAGTATGGCGCTGAGCGCGCAGAAATGTCAGAGGCCGAGCGGGCCATAGAAAAGGAGAGAGGCGACGCCATTATTCGAGACCTCAAGCGCCAGTTGGCGGTAGCCGAAGAGAAGCTACGGCAGGAGAGAATGAGAATTAAGCAACAGAAACGCTCTCAGAGAGCGGCACGTGTACTGCCGAAGACGGCACAGACACAGCCATGCCCTATCATCGTGAACGACGCTGATCAAACGCTGATCGATGCGGCGATTAGCGAAGATAGCGGCAGCGGCATTCAATCGATGCTTACTGTGAGCAGTCGAGAAAAATCCCGGGTTCCTGCAGATAGTGCAGCGATCAGCAGCGTCGAGGAGCCGCACGTTGTGCAGTCAACCTCAATTGTCGACACAGAAAAGCAGCCGTTTATTCCCGAGGTGGAAGTGAGCTCCACAGACGTGGCCGGCAAAAATTCGACGCATGACAAAACTGTGCAGGTCAACTCTGGCGAGGCAGCCGAGCAGGTTGTTAGCGGTGTTAATGGCACTGATGAGCGCAACGGCACGAACTGCTCGGACGGCCCGGTTGCACCGTGCGACCTTTTGTTGCCAGCTGAAGCACCAGCATGCCGGGCAGAGAGTTGCGAAAGCGGCATGGGCGTTCGCGTTCAAACGGCATGCGCAGCACTTACAACGACGTCGGAGAAGACAGCAGCACGGCTGGGTATGCGAGGTTATTCAGAGCCCGTAAACTCGGACTCGTTCAGCGCCGCAATAATATTGGCTCTAGATGAGGGGAATCAGAGCAGTGACGACGGGGGATTCACCCCATGCCCTGGAAGGAGCGAAGTTACACTACCGCTGATAGAGGCGAAGCGCGACCCATGCTGCGATCTCCTTGCGGATCTGGGCGACAGGCGGATCGCAAAAATAGAGGTCGCTGATGAATTCAGTGAGCTGGCCATGACATGTTCTAGGAGGCTCTCTAGACAAGAGCATTTAAAGCCTTTCGCGGAGGCTTGCCCCCCATATGCGCAGACGGTCGGCCTCTCCTTCGAGGAAGATGAGAGAGACAACCCCAGAGCAGGACGAATGCGAGAATGGTGCTTCCTGAAGCGCGCAATGTACACTTTCGTGCGAACAGACATGTTCGATCCTGGGGGATAGGGACAAATGCATCATGGCCATAGCCTTAACCCACTTTGCCACTGCCAGGTTGCGATAGGCGTAAATATTCTTTGTGGCTCGAGCACACGATGGGGCAGTGAGTGAGAGTGGGGGAACGTGAAGAGTGACTCTGAAAGTGATCGAACAGTTTCATTCCAGTTGGCTAATTGTGTCCTCTGTGAACTGTTCCCCTTGTGACATTTAATCAATGTGTGACGAAGAGCACCGTGTCATTAGGTTTGTTTTGCCCTCGTCGGGATCGTGTTGAGGTGTATATGCCACTTCATAAGAACTGGAGACAATGTATGCTTTGTTCATTCGGTATTCCGTTCCATGTTGTTGCGTGTGAAATTGTTCTAATGCTTTTACAAGAAGATTTCATTTCTGCTTGTCGTCCTGTACCTGAAATGTGTTAACTGAGAATTGTGCTTGCGTCCGCATGCCTGAAGGTATCTTCCCTAGCATGTTTTTTTTTTCTTCCCAATTGTTAGTAGGACGCAGAAACATTTTTTTGTTGGTACAGCGACCAGTGGAGGCCGGGTCCCCTGTGCTTTCGCGCGTTTTGTATGTTGTTGAAGCCCGGATTCTTTGTGATATTGTGGGCTTCGGTATGTTGTTTGTACAGCAAGTGTCCCCCCAACATTCTTGGTGGGGAGGTGTTAAGTGGAAGCCCACGGGGCCGATGCCCCCCCCCCCCCCCCCCCCCCGCACCTGTTACCAGGAGCGGTCATGCCCGGGGGGGAATCGAGGAATGTACGTCGAGGCGTGACGCCCGCTTAGGGTGAGAGCTGCGCATTCCACTGGGCTCGCGACAGCCCACGGGGACAATGCCCTTCCCCCCCCCCCCCCCGCACCTGTTACCAGGAGCGATCATGTCCCGCGGAAGACATTCCTTAGCTGTCAATCCGATGCGTGGCAATCGATGGAATGTGCATGCAGCGAGCTGCGTACGCGGAGTCACGCGCCCTGCACGTTCCAGGAGGAGCGGGGTCCACTGGGCTCCGCCCACTTGTACATTGCATGGCTATTGGTTCAGATTGGGCGAGAGCTGGTTTGGTAAAGCTCCGCCCAAGTATCGAAGGGTTTAAAACCCGTGGGAAACAACGATTTTGGGACGAGCGCGCCGAGTCTCAAGCTCGGCCGTTTTTAACAGCCTTTTTTTAAACTGCCTTTTACTCACCTGCCTTTTTATGTCAGTGCCGTCTTTAATAAATAAGTTTTGCTTTGAGAAGCTGGAATTGCTGCCCCAACCGGCAACGTGTCGCCGGACGAAGACCTGAAGTACTCTTCGTACTGCTAAAAGACGTCCCCATCGATAGGGGGGGGACGAGAGGAAGTTTAACTCCTGTTGACGGGAGATCTGCTCATATATTGATTGTTATAGTGAGACCTTACAATATACGGAAAAACTGCGTTCATAAACTGTTTCCCGCTCAAAAGTGCTTTGTTCCGTTGACTGTTGGAGGTAGTATTGGAAATGGATGGTTTCACTCTGGTTCTTTGTAGGATCGGCCTTTGCCAATACTCTTACAATATTTGGCCGATTAGCTGTGCTGCTAGGGAAGTAGCTTTTCGCCCAAGGGCCTTTTTCTCTTTTAGAGAAATAAAGAATATGTGTACGCAACAAGCCCTTCTTTTCCCTTCCCATGTCTGCTCAATTTGTCCAGAACTGCTCAGTATGCTTGTGTAGTTGGCTCGCGAGCACTTGAAAGCAGCGCATGAAAGTACAAACTAAGAAGATATTTTTTGTCAGCAATAATTAAGTAACCTTTACCCGTGTCCACAGCATTTCTATCGGGCATTTAGAAAAACAGAAGTTGTTATTCAGAAACAGCTTTTACTTCTGAGTTTATTTTGGGTATTCAGGAATTAATCAGGGAAATTGAATAATTCAGGGATAATTAAACTACACGTAAAATAAATTTGTAGCCACAAAAATACAGCACATAGCTAGGCTGATCGCTAGTTCTCCACATGCGTTTAAGGCCGCCGCCACTATGGCGTGGTATATGAGCATGAGCGAATGTTTTCGGGTAGTGAGTGAGGTGAAAGCGGAGTTTGTATTCGTTGACGTTTCGCGTGCTTGCATGGATAGCGGCCTTTGTTACGAAGTGCTAATTCAGACTTAAGATAATCCCCCCCCCCCCCCCCCCCCCAAGATCAACGTACAATAAATCTTGTATATCTCTTTACCACATGTACCAGGTATTCTTGAACAATATTCGAAACACATATATTGTAAGGCGCCTTATTTATATCACAAAACTTACGGAGCATTACACCAGCTATTAGAAGTCTGCTATACACATCGCCATGCCTTGAAAAGAATTGACAGCTATATAGAATGTGATCTGTATGTTTCGCAAAACTCGAGTTGTTATACAAATGAGTTGCATATGTCATATCAGTATCGATATAGCATATTTTCGACTAGTAACAGACTTGTTGTGTTCAGTGGGTCACGTTGAACAGCCATCCTTTTTAGACACCACGGCTTGCTGTGAAATTGTGAAACCGTGCACGTACGGACTGTCCAGATCAGTGTATCAGTTGCCATTGGAGATTGTGAATATAATTTTTTAGTCTCCGCCGCGCAAGGTTATTTAAGTGTCTTTACGCTAATCTCTCTTCCCCAAGCGATGAGTTGCACGTGCTGCATGCGTTTCTTTTTAACCTTTGACTCGGTTCCCGAGGGGACCTGTTTGTTTCATGTCTTTCATGGTGCCATGCATAAATTGCGTACGTACTGTACATTCAGCAATAAACCTCCGTTGCGAGTTACCGCTTGTCTCCGTCGTCCTGTCCGTCTTTCGTGTTTCTTTCGCGCTATTTTTTACATCACGAATGTTCACCAACTCGCCCAACTTTCGGCTTTACTCACTTTGAAAGCCGACACCTCGCGCTCGTAGCTTTTACTCCACTGACAGCAGATTCTCTAGAGCACATGGCGATTTACGTTGACTCAACGACAGCCCTGCTGTTAATAGACTTCATGATGCCATGCACATAGGAAATAAGTGCCACATGCAGTCGGTAAAAGTAGCTGGCCCCGCTGAGGTGCTTGTCTTCTCGGAACGTAATAGCGAACATTTATTTACAATATATATTCCATACATACGCACCAAGTTTCGTGTTTCGCGCGTAGTTAAATCCGAATTTCCAGGCCTGGAAGCTTCAATTAAAGACGAGGCTGCATAATATCGCTATCGTTCCAGGTAAAGTGCGCGGTATAGTAGCGCGCGTTGCAAGGACGGCTTCGTTACCAGGGGCACGAAGCCGTTTTCCCGGTTTGTGTGTGCGTGCGTACGCGCGCCTCGGAAGGCGCTCGAGGGGGTACGGGTTTTGCCGCTGCTTCTACGGGCCGAAAGTTCACAGCTCGCCGACGCTGAACTTGTGGCCGAGCTCCGCGGGGTCATTGTGCGCGGCGGTGCTGGCAACGTGACTCGCATCGGCCGCCGAGGGCCGCGCACACGTGCACTTGGCACACGCGTTCTTCCTCCTGGCGCTGTACTGTACTACACGTGGTGTTGAGCTAGCGGTGTCGGCTGTCACGATTTGAAGAGTGCCCGCATCTGTATACCTATGCAGCTCTCCCTGACCAATATTTGTCGTCCTAATATCTGTTTCTTGTGAGCTGTGGAGCAATCACTTAAGAAGACGCAGTAATCGAGCACGACTGCAGAGATACGCTGCGTTAATAGCTTCCTCCTTCAGGCGCCCTGTCCTTGTGTGCAGTGGAATCTGAAGGACGTGACGCGTTCTCCAGTCTGGAGCCCCCTCGGCGTGAAGGGGCGTCATGGCGCAGTGCGCGATCGCGCCGCTTGCTCTCTTTCGAACGGGTGATTCACGAACCGCGTCCCGTTGCTAAACAGCTCTCGGCAGCGGCTCGCTTCCGATTAAAAAGAAAGAAAGAGAAGGAGCAACACGCCGACGCGCGGTAGCAGTTGATGCAAGGGGCGACCGCAGGGAAGCGCGCTCCCCAGACGGCCGACCGCGCCCTCTCTCGCGAGCAGCCCGAAGGAGCGGCGGCGCATTCGTTGGGTCGACACGGCGTACAGGGTGCGAGCAGCTTCACGCATCGGGGTTTGTGGGGGTGGTGCGGTGCTGTCAAGCCATGTCCGGCGACGATGGCCAGTGGGAGGTTCTGCCGTCGTACCTCGATGTGCTGCGAGGCGTGTACAACGTGTGCCACTACGGACTGTATGTGAACAACGGCTCCTCCGAGCCCGTCACATCTCCTGGGCCTCGGCGGCCGTGGCCCATTCCTTTCGACGACTTGCTCGTGGTTCTAGCGCTGGCCGTCCTCTGGACTCTGGGCAGGCGGCTGCTCACCGATCGTGTCTTCAAGGTAACCCTGAAACTGCGAACACGCGTTTGCCCTCGCCTGTTGCTGCCGCTTGCCGTCGTCACGGCGTGGTCGCCGCGCTGTCTTGTCGCGCGCAACCATTGCTGTCCGCGCGTCGTCGTGGTCGGCCGACTGTCACGAGGCGACCGGACGCGCCCACCCGTGGATGGGGCACTCTCCCCACCCACCCGCGGCCGATTCGAGGGCCATGGGTCGGCAGGGGTGCCTTTCACAGGGGCCCGGCGCTAGCTGCGGCGCGCCGGTCTTGCAAGGTTCGGCCACCGCTGGCCCAGCATTCGATCACACGTAGTCGCGGTTTCTGGGGCGTCATCGCGAACGGCGTTCTGGTATGTGCCACATATAAGCTGTTCAGCCGGTGTGCCCAAATTACCAGCGGCGAGTGTGCAGAGTGGTGAGTGAGCGACACTATCGCGGCGACTTGGGCACACGGCCCGCACGTCCGCGCCTTCGCTTTTGTTTGCGTCCGTATGTCAAGTGCTCGCCGCTGTGTGCATTTGCATACCGGTTTTGTCTTGCGGAAAGTGAAACCTGCTTCAGTCGTTGCGTTTTGCATGGTTTTATCACCTGGTTTAGCTCATATTAAACATTCCTTCATATGGACTTTTGTTTTGATATTTTATTTAAAGGCCCAGAGGCGCCTTGCCATTAATTCACCGATCAGGTATTAAGTGAAGATCGAGCTTTATATGCATTATATGCAGTGCGAAAGGTGTGTTACGTAAATGTTAGGTTAGTTTTCACACCAACAAGCTCTTCGTCTATTTTTTGAAGTCAGTGTTTCGAACCGAACTTCAGGATTCTGGATTTTTGAAGGGGCGAAAAAAACCTGCATACTGAAAACAGAAAGGCTTTTTAGGTCGTTTGGAACTGTCGCTCAGACTTGTACGAAATCTGCCTTGGGACTAGCCACCTAGAAGAAAACTAAATTCGAATAAAGGCATTCATGACTTCCAAAATTGTCATGTGCCACATTTTGTGGCATTTTAGAAAATGGCTCACAATATAACCACTGGCTTTAAATATGCAACAAAGATGTGTTCTGTAATAAGCATGACTCTGTTTTCAAACACATAAAGCCCAGACATGTCCAGATAGCGTGCACAGAGATTTGTTATACAGTCTATATTAACAATGTATTTGTTAATGGCTGCATCATTTGAAACTGTCTTTTATCTATCACTGAAACACCACTTGATCCTTCTATAAACTCCTGCAAGAAAGGCCTCATAAAATACATGATGGATTTGTACAGGTGAATGACCCTTAATTAAATATGCCTGTGTCATGACTTATGTGTGTAATTCCTGGCGTGTTTCCCTTCAGTGTAGTTTGTGTGTAATAAAAAAAGGGCATGGCATTACCTCTTCTTTTATTGACTTTATTGCATGTTGACGTCACATGTTATTGCTGTTTAATGTTCGTTGCGGCTACAGCCATAAAGTTCAGCAATCATAGGTTGAATGGCACAGCTGTGGGGCATCAGGTGGTAGTTCTTATTGGCCAGTCTTTTTTTTTTATTTTGAGGACTTACCACATGGCATAAAATGGAGCTGTCACTTTACTATAGAAGAGCATGGATGCTATTTTCATCCAGGAACCTGAGCAGGCTAGTCACATGGCATACTCCCGTCATGGTTTGTACGTAGCAGATATATAAACAGCACCTTCATTCTGCAGTAGAATATAAAGCAAGCATACCAGCTGCCTGTTGGTGGAGGATTGCTGCCTTTGCATATATCAGCTGAAGCAAATGCCTTGTGGGGTGATAATTTGGGGAGCCCTAGCCTGAGGCGGCAGGTGGTGAGGAAACTTTTGGGAAACTGCTATTCATTAGTCGTTCATTTCCATTCACTGCATAATGTATTTTTTAGGTCATTTAGTGGTTCTCATTTGCAGTAATATTTCCTCTCTACATCACTTTGGTGCCTTCTTTGCTGTGACAGTGCCCATCAAACGGGCACTTTGGTTACTAATGCAAGGAATGAGAACCGTTTGTTCCTGGTTAACATAGCTCTGTGTCAGTTTTTTTAGAAACACTGGCGCCACTGTAATAGTTACCTTAGTGATGGGATTATTGCATTCATTGTGTATCTCTGCAAAGAATGAATTTATTAGAGCCATGCTGTTAATCATCAGCACAGCAGACATTGTGACGTAGTTTCAGACTTAGTTTCAGGTTAGTGGTAGTCATCTTGTATTGTATGCACTGGGGGTTCTACAAACATTGTGTGTATTAGCTCTGCTGCCTTGGTGGCGGTGGAAACTTGATTGCACACAGGGGAGTTTAGGACGTGCAGGTCCTTGGGCCCTAATGCTTCTATGTAGATGTTTCAAGACTTGAGACATTTTAACTTGCTGCTTGTACACTTTCCTTGATCACCAAACTTAGTTTAAGAACTTGGGATCGCTATGCTTGCTGACTGAAATTCAGTCTGTTTTTAGAGTTTTGTGGCTGAATTAAAGCACCTTTCTTATGTTAGATTGAGAGTTCCTCGATTTGGCCAGCTGTACCTTAGTTATGTAGAATCTGGTTGAGGATCTACTTAGAACTGCTGAACTTTCATTCATGAGGCCTGGTTTGTATCCCATTCTGTGTGCAGCACATTATTGGGTATGGTAACCTGTTTAATGGAGACGAGAGTGCTTTTGATTTCAGGAAACATGAAGCTCGTCACAAAGGAGGAGAACAGTCTGTTTCTGAATGTCCTCTCAATCATCTTTAGCCCTCCTTATTCCCTTTCCATCTGTAAAAATATACCAGCCCATAAGCCAGACACCTATGCTTGCAGTAATGATGAGAGTGCGCAGCTGTTCAGTTTTACAGCATTGTCTTGCGAGTTTCACGTGAGAACCTTTTGGTGGAGTGGAGATATGAAACTGGCTGTAAACACCACGAATTTTGTGTGTGTACACATATTCTCACCAGTTTCACTGGTCTGCTCTGTCATATGGTGCTGATTGACTATTTGTTTGATGCTTGTGTGATATTGCTGAAAGATTGGATGGCTATACTCAGTCCATGGGGCCTTTAGCTTTCCAGTAAAGCCACTCATTTTTCATGCTTTAGCATTCTGAGTAAATCTTATAAAAAGTGGGTTAACCCTAGTTCCTACATAAAGCAAGCTGCTTGAATATTTATTTGCCAAGTGAGTGCAAGGGGCACTGAACACTAAAGGCTGTCCCCAACCGATCTCAGAAATGGCTTCTCTGCTTTTTGTTGATGATTGTGCACTGTTGCTACCTGAGGTGTAGGTCCACTTCAAGATGTTTTTGAACATGAGCTGATAGGGGCAAAAGTTCAAGACATAGGTGGTAATGTCTTGTTGCCATCATTGTACCATGCACTGCTTTACGTTAGCAAACACTATTTTAATGTCACTGCTTTCCATATGACAGCTAGGATGGTTAAAGAACCAGTGCAGTGTTTAGCACTTGGCATTGTGAATGCAGTTCGTACTAAAACACATGCATGCACACACGTCAGGAAATGAAAACAAAACAATGAAACATTTCAGTTGGAAAACATCTCCTTAATGCAACTTGTTTTACTGTGACCTTCTCATTTGGGTAACTCATTTTTGCAAGAAATGATTGCTGGTGGCTGATTCTCTTTCTTGGTGAAAGTAACTTCAAGGCAAAACCTTAGCTGTGTCAGGATTTTATAAAAGGCCAGGATTTTCAAACAAAACACGGCTCTTCATTTTAACCCCCTCTCCCTCCCCCAGTCTTTGAGAACCACAGAATCGAAAAACAAAGGGCCATACCATGACATAATTTGAAGGGAATTCTGAGTAATGCTCGGCTGCTCATTGATTGGAGAACGAAGAGACTTCAGCAGTGTTGGAGCTTGCTTATTTGGCCATTATTAGATCAAGGAAAAAGCCAGATGTGTGGATGGTTGGAAGGTAACCTCTAGTTTTTATTCATAATTTATTCTTCTTAATACTGTTCCATGTTGCTGCTTTTCTTATTAGAGAAAATGCTTGTTATTGTGTCATACCAAAGAGGTGACCCCCTTTCACCATGATATTTTGAAACTAAAGGAGTCATTCTGAGACAGACTTTCCACTTCTTGACTTTCACCCCTAGCTGCTGCGATGGCATAGTGGCTGCGGCAATCAGCAGCTGATCTTAAATTCGCAGGATGGAATCCTGGCCACGGCGGCCACATTTCGATGGACTCAAAATGCAAAATGCCTGTGTGCTATGGGATTATCAGCGGGTGTTAAGGAATCGCAGATGGTGTAGAGTCACTTGGAGCCCTCCAATACATAGTCCGTCATAGCCTACATGCAACTTTGGCATGTTAAACCCCATTTACTACCACTATTTTCACATCTTAATTCTTTTGCTCATTTCTTGGTGCATGAATGAATGATTTGACCTCAGGCTCATTGAAGGAAGATTTTTTTGTCGTTGGCATTTTGTACAGATGGTTTATTTGTGGCTTAGTGTCGTGTAGACAGAGACTTAGCTTTGGCTATTTCTATGGCAGTCTCTTATAAATGATTGAAAAGAAGTTGTATATCCATAGTCATTTGGACCTACTGCAGTGTTTGTACAGAACGAAACATACGCAGTGACATTCAACAGAGTACTTTGTGAGTTTGTGTAAAGGCCAACTAAACTGCAATGAGGGCACCAGTATGGACTTTGTGCACACTGCTGCAGACATCGCACGAAGGATTCACCACTTATGGATGGAACTGTTTCAGTTTTGAGAATGTTTGTTTGTATGTGTTATAACTAGCCCTTAACAGCGAGGTTGCATGCAGAAATGTATTCAAGCGTCCCCAAATTTTTGTGTATAAAAGATGCAAGTAATGCTGTTGTAATAAAGGCCTCCTTTTTTTCCAAAAACAAGTTAGTAACAAGCTGTCCAAGTAAGCAGTACTGGATATAAAACCTTACTTCCCTGTTATTCACCATTTTCTGATTTGCACTGCTGTTGTGGACTGGTGGTGTATCTTCCACCTCACATGTGAAAGGTTCTTGCTCCAAATCCTGGTGCTACCCAGAGTTCATCATTTTCTCAAGAATTCTCTTGCCTAGTGCTGCGGTCTCTCAAACCAAACTGCTTTCCTTATTTTTTCCCACACATAAAAGTTGCAAGTTAGAGTGTTATCACTGCTATTTTTAGCATTAATGAACTGTGGTCCAAGTCTGCAATATTGGGTGTAAAACCTGACTGCCCTGTAACTGAGAGTATTATGAAAATTTTCACTGTGTGAACTTTTCACCCACCTAGATGGCTCAGCCGCTGTAGTGTTCAGGTCGTGAGCATTAAATAGGGGCTTGACACATGTTCTACAAGGCTTGATGTGGTCACATTGCACTTTGCATGCTTAAATGCTAAATAATGTCTAATTAACAAGACCAAATAACAGCCCTTAAAGGGCTGCTTGACTGAAAAATTGAGTTACATACAAAGACCACTACACGCCAGTATAGCTGGTGAAAATGTTTAGTCTAAAATATTACTCCTGTAACACGAGCAAGCCTAGCGAAAATGACCTCAAAAATTACTTTTTCTGGTAATGACACTGAAAATAGGCAGCCATTTCCTGTTGCTGTAAGTAGCATAGGACCCATAGTTGGTCCGGCCTAGTGAGGCACGTTTTCTCAGCTGCTGTAGGGTGTCACCAAAGTTTGGCGCCTTTTTGAGCCAATAAATACCTTACCATAACAAGTTAGGACCGCCTTTTGCGCATTTTGCGTAGCTTGCCTCTCAGTGCAAGCACCAGAAACTTGTAAGCGGAACTGTCCTGTGAAGTGTTGCACATCTGTACCCTGAAAAATATTCCAGTATACAAATTATCTCATAGTCGTAACATCCAAGGGCACTGTCTCGAATGAATAAGTGAAAAACTTTTACTGCTCAGTGGAGGTCTTAGTGAGCTTGGTGGGCAGAGCCCCATTCCCAGGGCCCCCATGGCTGCCGCAGCGACACAGGCCCGATCCTAGTTTAGTCGTTAGTGCACATTTTTTAACATTAGTCATTTGAGGTGCGCCTTTTCCTTCAGTTGGTCATGTCAGAATGCTAAAAGCTTGTTGATTAGCGTTGTGCCTGTATCGAAGCCATCGTCAATGCGTTTTCAGTAGTACTAGAGAGTTCAGTCATTGTGGGGGGGAGGTGCAGTGTGATGCTCTCATGCGCCATTAATTTGTTGGCATTCTTGTTCCACTGAGCAAATGATGCCAGCTGGGTATGTTACAGATGGCTTGTCTGAGCAAATACCTTGTTGGAAAAGTTAGCATGTTGTGCTAGTACCCCAGTATCATGCCTTGTATAGCTCAAGCACGTTTTCGATTCTGGTGCCTTATTGTCGGATTATTGTGAAGCTGAGTATTAAATGCTTGATTGCATGGTACACGGTATGAAAACCATCTCTCAAAGTAAGCAACGCGGATGTGAGTGCCCCTAATAACAGAACAGTAACAGGTGGCAGCTTTATGCGAAAGACAGTGCAGAAACAAAAAGGGAGGAAAGCACAGGTGGTATGTCTGACAAAATAAAAATCGTAATAAAAAGCAAAAGGGAAAAAGAATTCTACTCTTGAACCCAAACAGAGTTCTTCTCTGATCAGCAGCCCTTTCCTTTTCCCCTATGCCATAGCATTGTTTGTTTTTATTGTTTTTGTGCCACAAAATAGGTTTAGCTTTTGACAAAATCAGCTGGTAAGACTTTTGTATTCTCAATGCCATAAGGGTTGTAGGGATTTGCTGGGCCAAATTCAGTGTGGCGTAATAAGGCTTTTCAGTGTGTTGTGTGTACTAGTCTTTGTGCGTTACCTGGGAGTCCACTGGACAGATGTCATCTTCAACCTCTCAACCTATGAAACAAACATTCAAACCATTAGTCGCAGTGTGTGATGAACGATAGATGCTTTAGAGCCTTATGTGGCATGATGCAACTTTATGGTACCATATGGCTGTCTGTCTCACTATGCCGGCAAAGCTGTTCTGTGTGTGCACATGTTGTGGGCGAGGGCACTTCAGAACTGAAATTGTAGTTAGGTTGCCAACAACAGCATCACAGGCAGTTTATAAAGGAAAGGCTTGCAAAGCACTGCTTAACACAGGATGCATGAACTAAAACTGTGGTCTGTAAGTGCACAAAAGATAACTCATCATCTCAGGTAGCAGAGTGTGCAACACCTGTGAACAATACAACTTTAAAGGGCAACTCTGTGGGTATTTTTGGACATGTTGAGTTGATAATAACATTATATTCCCTGAGCCCCTTCTCTGTGACACACGCAAAAAAAAACGTTTCTCGAAAAACCGAGTCGTAGTATTTTAGAAGAGCAGAATTTGAAACCAAAACAGGGTCTTCACTAGACTTAAGGCTTCATTACAGACTAAACTGTCATCATGGATTCCATCATGAAACCTACCTATGCGCTTTCATTAGCGAAACTGGTGAATATAAGTGGCAGTTTGGATGATTATTCACCTGAAATGACCGAAAATAAGCTCAAAATTTTGTCCTTCAGCAGACTCAGAGCGAATATCACCAGTTATGCGAACTCTGATGTCACATACACAAGGTTGCCCATTGAAATCGTCCCAGTTGAGGCCACAAAATAGGAAAATTTAAAATTAATTTGCATTTCAACAAAATGCTGCCCGACATCAAAATTTATCACAAAAGGTCAGAGGAGTTCTGGAAACGTACCATGGAAGTTTCAGTAAAGTTTTTGAAGGTAGAAAAAACACCGGAGTTGCCCTTTAATACCTTTGGGTGCTGTAAGTGTGCGATGAAATAAATAAATATGTGCCTATTTATATTTTTTGTAATCCTCAGTGCAGAACTGTGGCAACAACTACAAAAACAAGCCAGATACTTTCAAACATGACTTTAAAATGAGAGGTCACACAGTGGAAAGCAGTGCGAGTGCTTGCAGCCAGTGAAGGAGATTGTCAAATACATGCCATATACTTTGCAGAGAACCTTGAGACTGATGGGCTAAACACGTGCATTAATTGCCACAGCACGTCTTAAACACTTCTATATGAAATAATTATGTTGAATGGCTGTGAAACTTTGCCACAACTATTTTCTTCACATGTTCTGCATACCTACAGCCAGATTAACGGAACTACAATTATGGTCAAGTTGGTCATTCTTAGGGCAACTACTATGGCATTTTCCGCAGAGATGACTGATCTCGCTATGTGGGGGCTACGCTGGCATACTTTTGTCTTCCACGAGCAAGTAGCTGAGAAACTGTAAAGTAGGGGAAAGGGAAGCACATCTCTCAAGTCACCTTTAAGCACTTCTGTTCTTTTGCCACCTCAGATGTAGCGAAAGTCGAACGGTGACTCATGGCTTGGGATATCGTGAAGGGAGGAGATTACTACTCCTCGATTTTTACACAATATGTCTTAGCTGCTGTCTTGCAAGTAACTCATGATGAGTAATCATTTGGTGTCAAGCTATGAACGGCAATAAAGAGATGCGATATGGATGAAAAAGAAACCAAAAGCGCTGCCGGCACTATGTTTTTCGACCTAAGGTTCAAATATTTAGGGCTAGTGGGGTGGCGTGTTAGATCCCCGCCCTAACATGTTTGCTCCTGTTTTCAGCCTCTAGGCTGGCGGCTGTCCCTAGAGCCGTCCAGCGTGGCCAAGCTGCCCGAGAGTGCCTGGAAGCTCCTCTACTATGGCTGCGTGTGGCTGCTCACAGTGTACGTGGTGGTGCTACAGGGGAAGTACCGCTTCTTCCAACAACCATTCTCCGTTTGGGATGGTGAGTGATTCCTCATATTTCAGAAAGCATTGGTGGTAGTGGCTTTTGCCAACTCCACAGTCATCTTTCAGAGAACAGAAGACAAAAGGAGACAATCTATGTCATTGTCAAAAGCAGGCGTGAGCAAGAAAAACTTTGCAGTTGGCAGCTGGGTGCCTTATGAGGAAAGCTGGGTTCTTTTTATGCCATGTCTGGTACACTCATATTAGGGCTCTGAAAGGTACTAATAGGGGACAAAAGTCTCCAGTGCATATGAACGAGGACTAAAGCTCATAGTTCTGTTATAAGCTGCTAGCTCGAGACCACTACACGTGTGGATAAAGTCGCATCTGGTAGTGAAATCAGGTAGTCATTGGTAGGAATGGCACTTGTATGCCTAGAGCGCTGTTCAGGCTTCCTGGAAACTTTTGTCCCCAAAGAACATTACTCTCGTTTATTTGTTCGCACCTGGTTTGACACCAGCACTTGAGTTTTCTTCATCTTACCTAAGCCTGACGGAAAGACAGATTTTCACGTTTTACTGCAAATTTTGCTATAGCTTTGCTAAGTTTTGTGTTTTGAATCTTTTGAATACCATGCCTCAGCATTTTGGGCTTCAAAATTCAACTCTGATCATTCTGAAACGATGAATTTTGGCACTCCTTTCACCGTCATAAAAGTTAACATGCAGCATCTGTTTTTACTGTATTGCCGCTGGCATGCCTGGTTTTAGTGATTGATATGGCCTCAAAAGTTTTGTTGGTGCGTTCTTTGGCTTGTTTCATGGGGTGCAATAATGATGGGAGCTTCATACTTTTTGAAGGAGTCAGTGTCAAAGAGCGTTCATGGCTTGTATAAAGGTAGCGATTTGAAAAGTCTGCAGGGAGTATGTTCGTTTCTTTGATGCCAGTTGCAATGCTTCACATGACGCGGTGTCCATTTGACATTGCAACTATATTTAGTTGCCTTCTGAACATTGCATCGCCTGGTTAAGCTCCCTACCTTTCTGTTATTCTGTTTCTCTCTCTCTCTTGTTGGTGCAGTTTTTGGGGACATAAGCCATAAACTTTAATAAGGACCCATAGTAAGGTGCAACCTGTATGTGTGTGCGTCACATGCATAAATATGGTAAAATTGCTCTCAGAATGACTTGAGAAATTTAATTACATCATTCTGACCACTGATTTTGTACACATTTATACTAATTACTCCTAAAAAGACCTCAACTGTGGTATGTATCCATACCTCATTTTTATCACTGATAAGAAAACTTGCAGTAGAACTGAAAATTGCTGTAAGAAGTATTACAAGGTGTTTGACTGATGGAAAAGGCCCAGAAGCTCAATAATTTTAAAAATTTTATTTTACCTGCGAATATGGGCCATGCCAAACTATACACACACGCTTGTAAAAACACACAGGACACCAAGGAGTCCTATTAGCGAAAAAGAAAAACATGCTGAATGGGTTGCTTAATTGTTCCGTAGTATTCAACACTCAAAAATAAGATACATAAGTGCACTGTCATCCGTTAGACGGCACTGGGAGCAAGTGGGACGAGTCCCGCTGTCCTTTCCGTAGCTTCTCCAAGAACGAGGTATTTAGTCACTCATGCCAGTTCATGTATGCTTCAGCGTGTTCTGTGCGTGTGCCGTGTCATGTGTCGTAGAGCCTTTCCCTTGCTCGCACACTCGGCCGCTCCGCACACACACTGCTTCACGCTCGTCCATCTTGTCTACACTGCCACTGTCCTGGTTTTTCTCGGCTCTGTTGAAAGACAACAGGAACTTAGGAGCAGAGAAAAGACACAAATACATAGAACGCATAAACACGCACGGAGAAGTGCAAATGCAAAATTTCCAAGAAAAGCTGGACGGTTCCTGGGTCCGCGCTTCGCTGTGTGTTTCGAACAAAAGCGACCCTGTCCCTCCGGTCGTAAAACAGTGGGGAAGCCTCTAAAAAAAAATACATGCATGAAAAGGAGGCTCCCTAACTGGGGATGTCACTGAAAAAACAAAACAAAAACAAAACAAAGATATATGAAAAGATGCGCTCGCTAACATGTTGAGGTGGTCGAGCTGATCGTGTCTCTCGATCGTTCAGTGTGTGGGGAAAATGCAACGACGGCGTTTCATCGTTGGCTGTGCACGCAGCGACTGGAGTCGAACCATGATCGGGCACAGATTTCCAGAAAATTATGCCTTGAGTTGTGTCTGGCTCCAACGCATCGGCCTTCCAGACAACGGTCAAGAATGTGGTGGCTTGCGGAACACTTCACTCTGGATGACTATGTCCACAATCCAAGGCTACTTCAGACAATGAACGGCCCTGGCTGAAAGAGGCTGGGGCCAGGAAGGACAAAGAAAAAAAAAAGCGCGACGAAACACCGTGAGCAGACCCAAGGAAGAAAACAGAGAATCCGTGCCCCCCCCCCTCCATGCTACATACCAGGTAGCAAAGCAAGAAAGGAATTCTTTTCAAGGCGGGGCCATGACATAGACATGTGATGTACTCCACCAGACACCACGGCTCCCGGTAACATCAGAGGGGGAAGGGCAAATTTTCCTTGTGGAGCCTACTCGACCAGGCGCGAGAGAGAAAAATCTCGTGGAGGGAACAGAAGGAAAGGAGCACGGCGAAGCATAACTATGCTATTAATGAGTCTTTCCAAAAAATGTTTGCGGCCGCGCCTTCCAAGGATGATGCCTCGCTACCAGAGAGGTAGAAAATATTTTCAACCGGAGGGCGGTCAGTGGCCTTATAAAAATTGACCAACGATAACGGTACTCCCTAATGTGAAATTTGAGTGCAGCTTGATTTTGCGACATTTTGAGGCAGAAAACATGGATGACGCTTGAGCTACACTTAAAGGGACTATGCAATAAATTAATTGAGATTACGTAAAGCAGACGAGAGATAGGCATTCGATCACTCGTCACCCCACTGCAAGAATTTTTGAGCTAGCATCAATTACAGTGAAGATATAGACGATTAAAAATTACGCTCCTCCTCTCCCCTCTCAACTCATACACGAGGAGCACCAGACAAAAATAAAGAAAACAGTTCTGGGACTGGGCCCCGCCCATGAATACGTCACCCGCTGACGTTTAATTTGGAACTTCCGGTTGTCGCTCCTAGCCCCCCAGCAGCAGCGTCGGCGGCGTGGCGGCATCTCTCCAGTCTCTTCGCCTTCCTGGATTGCGGCGCGCGTCAGTTTTCTTTGCTTGTCATCTGTGGTAATTAGCAGTAATAAACCCGGACCTCGAGGTGCAACTGCTCGCTTTTACGGCCGCGATGGGCATCAAGCCCTATGCGTGCGCATGAAGAGCCGTGCGAGTGGCTCCGGAACTCCCGACAGAAGGAGGAGGCAGAGGAAAATTAAGCCATATGTGCGAAGGCAATGCCCTGGCTCGTGCTTGCCCGAGAGGGTCGCGCGGCGGCACGAGCAGACGATTTTGATGGCTGCCGGAAGTGTGCCCGTTGACGTCGGGGCTTCCGTGGCTCCAGCGAATGAGAGCGTGTGGTGGCCTGGTGACGTCATGGGTAGTGTGATGTCTTTGTTTCACGATTTTAGTTCCAAAATAGGTCACTACGAGCACACCAATCGGCCCGCGAATTTTAAAAAACACGGTTTTTAAAAATTGATAATCAATTGCCACCTCAGTTCTGAAGACTCATACTTCGTGTGAATGCTTCTTAGCATCATTTCTAAGCATTAAAAACATTTACAAGTGACTTTTTGTTCGTTGCATAGTCCCTTTAAGAGCATATTGTGAGGCATAGCTGCTTTACCGCTCAAGGTCTCCATTAAACTGTCGCACTGAATGAACACTCCTCAAAGGTGTATAGCGGCATGGTGCAACCCTTGCTTGGTTGCAGTGTCCTCTCCCGCATTTGCTGCTCCCTGCAAGAACACGTTGCAATGTGCTTGTCTCATTGCTTTAAGTAGGAATGCTGAAGGCATAAAGGACGTGTCTTTGTTCGGCCCATACGGCACGTGGCCCACATATTCAGAGCAGCACTTGCCTGTTCCCATGGTAAATGGCGTGGACTCACAAACAGACCCCATAGATGCCCATGCATGTGTTGGTTGATAGTTTGACTTCTGATTCATGACTGACTCAAGTTGCGAATATGACTTTTGGGGTACCTCTTACGCTGCTTCAAACATAATCAGCTATGCACCTGTGCGACAATTAAGCCACCCACAATCTTTGCGCAAGGAATCTCCCCACTTGGGCAAGGCAGTGCGTCGTTTCGCTTTGCTCTTTGCTTTGCTTTAGCTCTGCTGGTTGTGCTGGCAACAACGATGATGCACAAACTAGGAACAGGCGCCTAAGAGCTGCACTCTAAAAACAGCCTTCAAGTGATAAGCAACCTGCTTCAAGCATTCAATGCTTGCACCTAGCCTGGACAAGGAGAAAAGCCAGCTGATTTTGGTTTTGCTGTTGGAGATATGCGCTGTCTTGCTTGCGCAGTGAGCGTGTGCATGGGCCCTCCAACTGAAAAAGGCACATGAAACTTCAGGATCAAGTACAGCACGCATTGTGCCCTTTGGCTAGCAAGAGAATTCATGGAGTACCTTCATTTAGCAGTTTAACAGCTGCCAAGGCTTTGGCTGGCTTAGTGTGCAGTACTTTTTCATACATGGAAGAATAAATAAATATTACTACTATTAACAGCACTGTGGACTCTATGACAGCCAGCAAAATGCATGCAGCATGTGCCAGTTGGTTTTTTGAACTTCGGCTTGCCTGAAAGCAAAGGGCCGTCACCAACTTTCCAGGCGCGAGTGGGCGCAAGTGTCAGCTATCTCCTCCTAAACTCTGGTTGACAGGGCTCGTGCCATCATGAGCATGCCACACAAATTTGTTTTGTTCTTCCTGCATGCACAGCTGGCAGTGAGCAGTCCACTTTTTTGTTTTGCAGACAGACCACAGGTGTGCATCAGATTTACTTTGAGCTGTATCGTGCTCTTGCCTTAGAGAGCCTGACTTTGAAAACGAAGCACTGTGTTCGGCTGGCATGATGTGCTTTAGGAGCCTGGTTTTACATTTTTCCACTTCTCATGCATGAATAATCCGCTCTTGTAATGTACGATGGTCACGCCTATAGTTATGAGCTGCAGTTTCTTGTTAATTAATTCAGCACTGCATTGTTAAAAGGAAATAATTATTGGAAACAACAGGCTATGCCAGGCTGACACATTGCTCTTCTTGAACACTACCAGAATTTTTTCTTGTATGAAAAGGTGACTGCACCGAGAAAATCACAAATGAAGTTGTGATTTCCTCCCACATTTACACCTCCATGCAGTGCAAGTGGCATTATGTCATTTTTATGATATGTAACCTTTTAAGCTTATTGTAGTGAAGGGCCCACCAGTGGCCTTATTACATTATTTATAAACAGGAGGCACCACCTTACTCTTTGTCACTCTTCATGCTGTCAAGCTGCCATTTTGGGACATGGCGGCATCACCATTTGTGAATAGCATGATGACCTTGAGAGCTTTGCGCTTCTGAAGTCTCTGCACATGGCAGCTTTACATAGGCTGGCAGCACGGCATTCTCTAAATTTCTCTATTTCTGCAATGTTCACTGCGCTGTTTTCCTTCTGTTTCAATGGCTCTTGCTCATTCAAGAAAGTGTTGCACATAAAATGCATGGGCCAGTTCTGGCTGGTGAAGAATCAACTTGTGACTGGGCGCAGTACTTCGAATTTTTGAAAGGTGTTGCTGCGTGCCTTTTTTGCTTTTATGTAATCTGGCTTGTACAAGCTCTGAACTTGATAAAAATGATATTTGCAATGTTTGGGCACTAATCTACCGATGTTGCCAAGACTTGGTTTAACTTTTCAAGAGGCATTGTTGCGCATTGTTTGTGCAAATTTTTTTGTTTTACTGAGGTCTTGGAAAATTTTTGTGTAGTAGAATACCATACCAGCATTTTTTGAATATAGTGATGTCCTGTTGCTGTGAACACCATCGGTGTTTCACAACAGTAATCTTGCATCTGATTCTTCAAAACCCCATACATTTGTGAGCCTAAGGGTGCCAGATCAGACGTGCAGAGTTCGCGCGGAAGAGCTTTCTACTCAGTTTTTTTTATAATTTCTCTCAGGCTTAGGTGGACATTGTGAGGATGCGTTGCCGTGTTACAAAAGAACCCCTCCCCTTTTTTTTCAGGTTGATTGTGACGTTGGCTTTCCAGAATATGTGCATTGTTTATTTTTTTGCACAGGCTCAACAGCAGTGGCTGAAGCCAAATTCTTGGAATACTAGAAGACTGCGTGCATAACTTACTTTCTTGATAGAAAGTGGCCAAATGATGCTGTTCATTGTTCCGTGCTGTGCTGCTTTGTTTCAGACACAAAATGGCAAAACCAGCTTTTATAACCAGTCACAGTACAAGTGAAACCTAATCCCTTATTTTGCTATCTCTTTCCATGTTTAAAAGATATTTTTTTGCATGTGCTCCTCAGTCACTAACTGCAGAGCTCAATGGGAGCAGCTTGTGTAAGACAAGTTTTGAAGCACCTCCTCAAGTGCATTCTGCCATATTGCAAGCATTGTTTTGATTTTGTCTGCCCTCACTAGCCTGTCTAGGTGACACATAACCAGTCTCTTGGTTGGCTTCAGCCGGAAACAATACTGAATGATGCAAGAGGGCAGATGCCCTGACGAATGCAGTAGGACAGCAACGCACTTGGCACATGGGGCTGGTGCCAAGAGCACCATTGGAACATAGATCCAGGAAAACACACACATAAAAAGAGCTTGACATGTTAGGAATATAATTCAGCTGAAGCACAAGTGTTTTTAGGCGAGTCGGTGCTAGTTATGCATGAAAACGCTTTTATAGTGCTGACATGGCACAGGGCGTCAAGACGAGCAGACACGCACAAGTGCTAGCCAAACGGTGAAGGTGCAGGATATGCCACTTGCTAGGTGCAATTGTTATCCTACTGCATTTGTCTGGGTATCTGTCTCAATGGCGTATCGCTGGCGTGGCTCGATGCAAACCTTCCATGCTCTCCAAGGCATGAGTGCACATGTCGTAAGCATGCCAACGCTTCATCTTCTCTGAGGCTATGTAAGGCCAAAGCAGTATACAAAAAACATCCCCTCGTGCCGCACAGCTAAGCCTCTGTTTCCCTTTACTTCAGAAAGTTGGTGTGTTTGTTCAGTTTGCTGGCAACACCAGTAAGATGAGAATGTCTCTTGCAGGCTGGTCTCCTGAGGCAGCTGTCCCTTCGGACATCTGGTGGATCTATGCGGTGCAGTCAAGCTACTATGTGCATGGCATGTATGCAGTGGTGTATCAGGACCTATGGCGCAAGGACTCCGCCGTCATGCTATGTCATCACAGCTTAACGTTGGTGCTCCTTGGCATGTCCTATGCCTTCAGGTGATCATTGCCTTGGCCTTTTTTTTTTTGCTTTTAAAACCGCGGCGGCTGTGTTTTTATGGAGAAAAAAACGCTAAGGCGCCCATGTGTTGTGCGATCATGTTAAAGATCCCCAGGTGGTCGAAATTATCCCTCCACTACGGCACCTCTTCCTTCCTTTCTTCTTTCACTCCCTCCTTTATCCCTTCCCTTATGCAGTTCAGGTAACCAGGGATATACAAGACAGATACTGCACCATTTCCTTTCCCCAAAAAACCAATTATTAATATTATTAAATATGGAGTGCTCTATGCTGGCTGTTATTAATGTATCTCAAAGGCATTCATAGCCAGAAACCACAAGGAGGTAGAATAGAAAATACTCCACATACTCCGTGTGTGTCTTGGGGCAGACAATCGGAGAGTGGATTTTCATGAGAACAGGTGCAACACATTGGTGGCAGTTGCTCTGCCAGGCATTACGGTACACTTTAAATGTGCAGTTGTTCTATAGGATGCTACCAAGTTTAACAATTTAACAAATTTCTGTTTAGCCAGCAGCTTTGCTTTTGCTTGCCAGGTTACAAAGGTTAGCTGGTCCCCTTCTTAGTAAAAGGCAAAGCACTTTCTCATGCAAGCGATTTCTAGCTGCTTTATTTCTTTCCAAAAGGTTGAAGTACTGAGTGCAGCTGATAAAAAAAAAATTGAATGTCAATGTTAAAAAAACATTTTTTTTTCTCACTTGTGGCTACATATTTAATTCTATTGCCACAATTTTGTTGAAGCCTTTCTCGCTGTTTGCCTGATATCACTGGTAGATTTAGGCTTAACACTGTTTTTTACAAACAGTACTCTAAACTCAGGCTTGAAGTAGGGTTGAAAACTGCTTTCTTTTAGTAAATTTCAGGAAAAGACTCTGTAAGGAAGCTTTTGCAAAATTGTATAACATAGCATGGTATTGCTTTTGATCTATTTCCTGTTTTTGACGTCAGTTTCAAATTTGCCGGTTTATGGAAAATTCAGAAAAAGGCTGAATTCGAAAGGCATACACAACCTGTGAAATCTGAACCTCCTGAAATGGTGGCCTTTGTTCTGTGAGCAGCTCATGTGCACTGTGAGTGCTTGATGCCTCATGAAATGGAAGTAATAACTAGCATGCTACGAAGCGGGGAATGCTGATAGTAAAAGCTCGTTAAGTCAAATTGCTAGTGGACGCGATCTCAGTTCAAATTAACTGAAATTCGAACTAACGAAAGCAATGAAGAAAAACAGTACTCTGCGACCAGGAAGCAGCAGAGCATGGCTCCAAAAAATCTGTGATTGTGGAATGCATTTTTCCTTTGAAAGCAACAGCAAGCACTTTTTGCTCTAAAGAGTGAATGTGGCGGAAGGCCTCCTCTTCTGCTTCAAAACTGAAGAACAGGCAGGCGACATTAAGTCTGGCCATGACTTCCGCAGTGGAGGGCCTCACTGGTGCCTCGTCATCTTCCTCGTCGTTGTCGCTGGCAGCGACAGGTTCTATGTATTTAACATGGAAAATGATGTCCTAGTTTGTGGACGCACCACAGACAGTTGCGCTCGCATCCACATTGACATAGTCCGCAAAGGATACGTCTTTCAGAACGTCCTACATGGGAGCAGTGATGCTAGTAACATAGTCTCCGAGTGCAGGTGGCTTGTCTGCTTGCTTGACTTGCGTGACGATAGCAGTTGGCTATTGTAGCCGCTTTTACTTGCTCCTAAGCACACACAAGCATATGCAGCGCACTCAAGAGCGTCTTTTCTTATTTCTGGCATAAAATAATTCTTTCCAGCATGTGGCGCCGATAAATGTCTTAAAATTTTTTATAATGCCCTGCTCCATGGGCTGCAGCACTGTCATTGTGTTGGCTGGAAGAAAGGCCAGCTCAATGGAATTCTTTTCAACTTCAGTCTTGTGCGGCTACGAAAGATGTGAGTGACAAGGGGATGAATTGTGGGCCGTTTACCGGACTTGCTTGCGTGCTGGTAGTTGGTTTCTTTGGTGAACAACTGCGAGAGCAAATTTCTGGTAACCACCGGCATGCACTTCAATCCAAAACTGCCGAACAGTTTGCCTTTCGGTTTGCCTATGGTAAGCCGGGCCGCCCGTGAAAGAGCCGTTTTATCAGCTTTAATCTCCATTTGCCTCCGACTGCTGGCTTCGCAATAATATCATTGCGTGTTTATTGCTTTGAGCTGCGGACGCGCCGTCATGACATTCTGCGTGGAGCTACATAACAGGGGGCAGGGTGGATGAGGGTATGAGTTTTTCATCTGAAGTCAATGCCTCTTTTTTTTTTTTTTTTTGGCCAGCGAGAAGTACGCATTGGGAGGGGTAAATTTACAGGTGGAAACACGTGGTACATATTGTGCATTACTACCTTTGTAGAGTTTTTTAGAACATGTTTGCAAAATCTCTGTGTAATATACTCACCCCCTTTTTGAAGCCCTAATTTAAAGAAAAAAAGTGCATAAATTACGTCAGTAAATATGGTAGGCAGTTTGTGCTAAAGCATTCGAAAGCACTTATAGACATCTGTGTCAGTTTCCATGGCAGTGGGAACCTCTGTGCAACTAACGGCACCAATTCTCACAGTGGTGACCAGAGATGGCATTGGCAGCGTTCGATTCATTTTGAAGCAAGAGAACACGCCACTTTAAGCCGCACCCCATTGTGACAATCCCACATCATGGACACTTCCAGAATGCTGGCCCATTTTTAGACTACTTGATCGGGGTGGTTGTGCATTTGCTTCTGCGCTTGTGGCTTCCTTGTTTGTGTGTGTGACTGAGCAGGTCTTGGCCACTGTGCAGGTGCCACAACATAGGCGTCCTTGTACTGGTGCTGCACGACCTGTCTGACGTGCTGCTCGAGTTCTCCAAGCTCAATGTGTACCTCAAGGTGCGGGCGGGACGCCGGCGCCCCGTGCATGACCACATGGCCACTGGTGCCTTCGCCTGCTTCGCCATCACGTGGTGAGACTGCGCTCTCTCTCCCCTATCATTTTGGGAACAGCGCTAACACAGGATGGAGCGAGAACACAACACAGGCGCTGACTAGCAACTGGCCTTTATTTCAGAAATACAGATATATATACATACCGCAACCCTGCAATCGAAAAACAGATTCAACTTAGTGCGTGATAAGATTGCGAAGAAAAAAGGCACATGCTCAGCTCATGACAAAAGAAACTTAACTAGAGATGAATCGGCAAAAAGGTGAACAGGGGTAACAACAGGGTGACCGGGTGAAAACAAACAAGAAAAAACAATAACAAGTGTAAAAATTTTTTTACTGCTACAGGCACGCGTCAAGGATAAAAAGAAAGTAAGTGACGAGGTGAATGGCACGTGCTCATTTCGAAAGGAGGAAAAGGGGGTGATAAAACAACACCAAAAAGGGGAATTATCTGGTGAAAACAAACGAATAACACCAACAGGGGTAAAGGCACATCGGGGAGGCGGCTGGCATGTATCAAGAAAAGCAATTTCTTTTGAAAGTAATGTGTTATACGGAGCACTGACACAACTGTGATCTTTCTTATTGATGATAAAAGCTTCCCAGATTTCTCGAGCATGCTGGCTGAAATATTTCTTGATGATGTGGGTTTTGTCAAGCAGGGGAGAGCATTTGCATTTGGTGCGGTGAATGACTAGATTAGACCCCGTAGTAGCATTTTGAGATTTAGCGTGCTCGCGCAACCTGTCGTTAATATATCTTCCAGTTTGCCCCACATAGCACCTGCCACAGGTAAGTGGAATTTCGTACACGTTTTTCTTACACTGCACAAATGGATTCTGGTGTTTTATCTTACATCCAATCCGTTCAGTCTCTTCCCTATTCACACGTTTGCAAAAAGCACCAAATTTCCGTGAGAGCACCGTCCTGTGTTAGCGCTGTTCCCAAAATGATTTTAAACCAACAAGCCCAACTATCCACTCTTCTCTCCCCTAACTTTCGTTCGCTAGCTGGCTCCTTTCGTGAGCAAGTTTCACCGTAAGTTTCATTATGCTATGCAATATATTGGAATAAATAGCTGGCACGTTTCTCGTGCAGAATTGGCTGAAATAGTGCAACATTTTCGGGGGAAACAATGAAATGCTCAAGCTTAGCATTCAAAAGGATGTTCATACTGTTGTGCTAGACCTTTGGTAGGCTGTGCGTGGTTCAAGCTATAGCTGTTCTAATTGGAAAGTGCCGCTGGTCATCCGCCAATTAGAAGTACCAGCTTCAACTTATTTGATCATCACATTTTGGCGGCAGAGCGACTGTCAGAGGCTGGCTGGCAGGCAAAGGCATGAGCTGACCAACAAGTGAAGCTGTGAGCTGACTGATGACTGCAAAGCCAGTTGCTACAGTAAGCGGAGGTGCAGCTGATGCTGCCACATGCTGATGCAGAGTCCACCTAGGCAGAAACAGAGTCGCAGCAAGTCATCACAGTTGTTGCAATCACCCACGTATTAAAAGAACGGCAGCAGCTGCAGCACTTGCCTTTATCTCTTGTGCAATACTTCATGCTGCGTGATCACCATGGCCTTCTATATAGAACGGAAAATGCAGCCATTTTAGGGCTGAAGAAGGTAATATTCTCGCCCCGCACCCTTCTGTGTAATCTCCAGAAGCTACGATGATGACAGAAATATGGCGGGCACGCTGTGCAGGCCCCTTTGATGGCGACTCATTAGAGGTACCCTGAGGAATATTCTCCCAGCTGAGAAGACTTACAACTCACTTACAACCCACATTTCATGAGACATGACCCATATTTGCAAACACAGCCCACTTTGAATGCAATGTGCAATTTGCTGCAGTGCACAGCACAATTTTCTGGAGTGTGTAGTGCTGTAGTGCAACTCCACTGAGGCATACTACAACACATATGTGCTAAAGCTTATTTTTTAATCAAACTTTATTGTGTTCTTTTTTATATACCATATTTACACAATTGCAAGTCAACCTTTTTTTTTTTTAAATTTGAAAGTCCGAAGCAGAGCGGTTGATTTACAGTCATAAACCAAGTATGGCACTGCCAATAAAGCCAAGAAAATTGAGAAAGTGGGGACGCTACAGCTTGGTTACAAAGTTATGTTTTCTGTATGACTCTATCCACGGCATTCGGTTATTTTGGAACGATTATGTTTGGAACGATGATGGGCGTCTTTCAAAGTGATGGGCGTCCCTCAAAGATCACATTCCCAACCTCCTTATGTTGGACTCCTTTCGAGGCTACCTCACAGCCAAAATGAAAGTGGACATGCTTGTTATTCCCAATGGTTTGCCAGGCAGCTGCAACCTCTTGCCAGCAGCGAGGACCTGCTCTGTCGTGAGTACGAGTGGCTGGTGGCATAAGATCATGAACTTACACCAACCGGTAATGTGAGAAGAGCTTTCCTGAAGGCTGTGTGCAGTTAGATGCTTTCGGCATGGGTGGCTGCTTCAGGCGGTGTTGGGGTGCAAGTTGTTTGCAAAGCGTAGGATATTACTGGACAACGACATGCTAAGGGACTGCTGAAATGAGGACGGTGGCACAAGTATGGACGAGTAGTCCAGCGACTGATAAATTTTCCTTGTGGAATGTGCCCACGCGCTCCCCCCCCCCCCCCCCCCCCCCCCCCCTTCCCACATCTGCTGAACTTAAAGTTGAAAGTTTGTTGACAGTTAAAAATATATTAACACAAGCTCATATTTTGAGGACTTGTAGCTTGTAATATGGGGAATAAAATGCAATAAATACTTCTAAGTTCCAATGCTGGGTGCTGTGGCCCCTTTAACAGTGGCATTGAATGTATGAAAGGAAGAATATGCTTGACAGTAAAATATTAGTATTATTTTGCTGCTGCCTTGGGACGACTGTGCATTTTTTGTGTTAGAAAAGGAAAAAGCAACATGGACTGAGGTTGAACTGGCTTGACCTGCAGGTTTCTGATGCGGCTGCACTACTACCCACGCAAGGTGATGTACGCGGCCAGCACGGGCCTGTTTGTGAAGCAGGTGTTCCCGGCACACTACCTGCTTTTCCTGGGGCTGCTCTCCTTGCTCCTGCTCATGAACCTCTACTGGTTTTTGGTACGTGCCGCAACTGCCTCTTCCTCCTCTTGTGTCCGTTTCACCAGCTGTTGCAAATGGCAACAGACACGTTGGCTGTTTGGTCGGCTGTATGCCTTAGCTCTTTTCCAACCGCGATAAAGTGACCATTCATTGAATGTCTAGGAAAGAAATGTCTAGGAAATGTCTGCTTTGTATTCTTGGGTTGAGCATGTGCTCACCCGCAATCATGTGACCATCTTGTGCATGCAGCTCATGCCGTGTGCCACCTGCAACCTTTGTTGTCTTTGGGTGGGTTCTGTGGTCGTAAGATGCTATCAGAAGCATCGGAGCACCTTTCTGGAGTTTCCTGTTGCGTGGGAGACCAGAGGTCGCGAACGTATGGCTCGTTGACCACGAGAAGCACACACTCGGAATGCTTCCCACAAACAGACTGCTCGATAATGTGTGCGAGTCTGTGCCCACGCTTTTCATAGGCAAAAATTGATACTTATACCATGCTACGTAATGTGCGAAACAGCGATAGCAGTATTCGCTGTCTGTGCTGGTGATGCTTCACACTTGATTCATAGCATAGCTCGAGATGAGCGTCAGATTCTGCTAAAGCCACATAGACTGCAAGTCGGCATAGTTTGCAAAGGATTATAAGTAGAGGTGTGCCTATATTCGAAATTTTGAAAACGGATAGAATATGTTTGATATTCTGTTCATGTTCATATTCAAGGAATTGGTACAGCATAGACCATTCATAATGCATACCGTGGGAGTTGGAAAAATCCGCATTATAAACGGTACTGCACTGTAACCAAAATGTAGGTTTTCCATGCATTCGTGTTTTCAGAACGGCCAGCCTACCTTTAAAAGTGCACCTGACAACGCATCAGACGCACAACACTGCAATCGCAGGCAACAAAGAAGTTTATTTGATCTTTTTGTTGAAGCATTGTAATGAATGAAAGAACGACAATATTTTAGTCTGGCGCTGTGACAGAACTGCGTTGCCAATGGCTTCATCTTCAAAAACAGTGAGGCACTTGAGCGCTTGCACGCTGAGGTTTCTCTGAGCGTAGTGGAGGCGCAGTTTGTTGCAACCGCTAAGAGCGCGTCTTTGCATGAAACTTCTGCTGCACTTTCACTCACCTCATCAGGCTTATCCTTGGGTAGAGGCTCAACGCGACCGCGCACCACTGCCACGATGTCTTCATCTGGGGCGGCTACTTCACACACAATGCCGTCGGGGTCGGCGGTGACGATGAGCTTATCTCGTGCCGGTCCTTGAAATGCTGAATACAACCGTTCAATGGGTTGAAACCATCATGCCCTTAAATGTTTGCAAGGCACCTGGCCTTAGCTTGCAATATCAAGCCACTCACAGGAACGCTCTGGGCCCGGAACTCACGAAACCGTGCAAACAAAGCGGCGACATCTTCTTACTTCGACGCACGAATCCGCTTCCTTGCAAGCAAAGCGGAGTCTTTCTGCAGCTGTTGTTGCAACTTGTCGCTGTTCTTCCATATGGCGGACACAGTAGCATCGGCGACACCATACTTTTTTTCCACCGTAGCCTTTTTCAAACCGCTCTCGACGTGCCTCACAATGCTCTGCTTGGTTTCGAGAGTTTGCCGTTTCCTGGCTTTCGGAGGCGCAGACGCCATCTGAACTGAAGACAGCCGAGGCTGGTAGACTTGCCTACGTTGTCAACTTTTCGCTACACACGACGACACATATCGCGCTCATGGGCTCAGGCGTGAAAAGATGCTGCCGCACGCACGCGTGGTAGCAGCGCTTGCAGCGTCATGCCATGCGGCTGCGGCTGCCGCTCCAGCGTGCTCATCTGGCCGTGCCATCATGTGCTTCCCAGCTTTGTCCAATCAGTGTCAATGTGCCCAATGGAGGCCCATCGGAGAGTGAGAGGAAGAACGCCTGCTTTGGGACTTGTTTTTTTTTCTATCTTCTCCTGCCTTCAGCCTTGCGTTGAACCCCACGCTGACAGCGCTCCCCGCTCCACCTGTTGCCCCCTTCTTGCGCAATCTGGGAAGCATGCTCCTCGCGGCCACCAGTACCCACGGGCCTGCACTGGTACGCGGGCTGCCAGGCTTTCAAGAAACCGCATTATATGCGGTCTTCGGTTACGCGCTGCCGCGTATTAAGCAGTACACCAATACATTTAACTCCTTGGGCAGCTAGGCGGTTGTCACAAAAAGCCGCATACAATGCGATCCTGCATAAAAGCGGTTACGTTATAAATGGTCTGAGCTCTATTCGAGAATTTGCGAACATCAGAAAATTCCAGAATATTCACCAGCGATCGTATACTGCACCAACTTTCATAAATTCGACCATGGCAAAACCATAATATCTGTGCAAATTTTTCTGTGATCGAGTTTAAGGTGCCAGGAAAACAATACAAAGGTCCTGTTCGCTTTCTTCATGTTGACTGATCACATTGTGACGCTGCTAGGCTTGACCTCGTATGAAATTCTACAAGTGGGCTTTCCCACATTTGACACATGATGAGAACAAGGTGGCCGACCACCTGCTTTGAACAATTAGACAAGAAAACGAGCCATGTTTTATTATTCTTTCATAATGCGTTACATACTTAATGCCCGCAGCGACAGAAGTCGTCAGCCTGCGCATTCGCCTGTCGTCCAAACCCAGCACACTGCTTTCTGATCCGACTGGCTGGTTGCTGATCAGTTCTTTTTCCTTTTTAGAAGCCCTCTCACCCTTCCGATATCAGTGTGCATTCCCCTTTCTCACGTCCGCATTGTTCTTCCAACATGGCAAAAGTGCACGCTCATCACAGGCATTTCGGTGTTTGTGCAATGACCCTTCTATAAAGCTTTACCACATTTTTGCATGTGTGGCACTCCTTTTTTTTTAGATTGGCGCGGGACGTTTTATAACTCGACCCTCAAATAATCCGGGCATTTCTTTTGGTTCCTTGAGCTCTGAATTAGTGAGGTTTTTCTAGCCATCATGTTACAGTATTTACACGATTGTAAGTTGACTCCCCCCCACATCACGTTTCTAAAAGAAAAGACAGACTTGGAGGTTGTTTTTGCCTGGCCTTTAGTAATAGAACGCGATAGCACTGTTCTGTGGCCTCTGCTTATCACCAGCCACACCTGCCCACTTGCGGCCCGGTGTGAGTTCGTTTCTTCGGCGTAAAGAATGACAGCCATCTTGAATGTAGCCGTGAACAAGCTCCGGTTGCTTCCCGGACCCGGAGCACAAATTACGAAGCATGACTACATTAAAAACTCGTGAAACGCGGCTGGCAGTAGTCAAATGCGTCAGAGCCAAAGAGAAACTGCGCGCGAGGGGCGTCGGCTCTTCCGTTGGCTACCAACAGTCCCCGGCACCGCTGCGGTTCTGAGTGGGGGTGCCGCCACAATTGTAACAGCAGCCCATCCATCTGTCGACACTCCCTTGAGCACCGAGTGCGGGGTTGAAAGTAAACAAAAAAAAACTTTGACGACGCCTATTAAGAGTAGAATGTGAACGCGTTATAGAATCGCTGCCGCTTGTCAGCAGACGCAGTCTGCGGCCATGTGTGGGGAGTGGGCTGGTGCCAGTTTGCTGCTTATCGACAGCCACCATCGGCCGCCTCGCGCGGGATGGGGATGCCGGTTCTGCGCGTTGACATAGCAGCTGCTCAAGGCCAGCACCAAGAGTGATGCGACGGAACCACGCAGCAAAAATGCAACCACACTGTAGCATGCCTGATATCTCGTTTGTCTAGTCTTTATTTATGGTGCGATGCTTTGGTTTCTATTTTAAGTCGACCCTCCCACTTCAGATTTTAAAATTTTGAAAAATAGGTCGACTTACAATCGTGTAAATACAGTAGTTTTAGTTTCCAGTCGTGTTTTATTTTATGGATTTCATTTTGCTTGACAACTTAGCAGGTTGGATACTGTTATGTTGTCTAATCAAGCAGTATACATTTTTGTGCACATAGTTTTTTTTATATGGTGCTGAGTCAGTATAGGTTTGTTTATTTCAGTTTCAAACACCATACTCCATTTTGAAACAGCATTTGCCTGTTTATCATTTCTGAAATATTTTTTCTGTGCTGAACAGAAATTAGATATTCGATCTGATGCTTGAAGGTATTTTTTTTTTTCATATTTGTATTCGATTCCTATTAGAAAATTTCAGTATTCGCACACCCCTAATTATAAGTAGTTATAGGTTAAGTAAAGGCGTGGTTAACGGAGTGTTAGAGTGGGTAGCCACCTGGATTGTGCTGTGAAGGAAGGGAGTAAGAAAGGGAACAATTGGGCAGAGATATTATTTTAAATTAACAGTTTTTGCGTCTGCTATCAATGAATTTTTTTTTTTGACATAACAAGCGCAGGCATCATTAATTTTTTTTTCTCTTCTGAACACAGCACTTCAACACATGCTTTAGCACACTCAAAAGTATACATTTAGTCGATCCAGGATATACCGAACTCGAAGAGGATCGCGAAATAGTCAGGTATACCGATAATTCGGTATATAAAACATGGCAGAAAATCTTATCTGTAACCCTGAAGCGTGAATGTGGTGCACCTATGCTAGTGGCGCACTTGCTTCCTACAGCAATGCTCACCAGCATATGTACTGGTTTTATTCTGTTACCAGTACATTGGAAATGCAATATCTCAAACAAAATAAGGGGCACATTTGATTTCTGCGTTGCCTTCAGCAGCAAAGCAGGCCATGCGAGAGTCACTGCAATCCTTTGGTCAGCTAGACTGGCTTCACCGCATGACACCCAGTGCAGCGAACACTGGCTTCCCCGCAAAACATCAGTGTCACCTTGATAATGAGCGCGCCATACAAAAGGCCACTTCCAAAGCATATTTCATGTTCACTTCGTCACGCAGTCTTAAGGCCGGTGTACAATTGCTTTTTTTTCTGCATGTGCACGCGTCGCTGCGACAGCGCACGAGGGCCGAACAATGGGGCGCATGAACGCATCCGCCTGTGCGCACGAAGTTGGTCAACTTTAACTTTTTGGCGCACGAGTGGATAATTGCATCACGCTATTGGCTGCTGTCCCGTGACGTAGCAGCGTAGTGGTGCCAGGCTGTGCCTCCTCAGCAAGATGGCCGCCCGCGATGCGGAGTGAGAAATCGGGCCTAGTAGGTGGAAGCTGTGCCGAGAAAGACTTAATATTGGCGGCATGTAACTATTACGAGTATTGACAGCGACTTCGAGCTTCACCGTGTGCAACAGCGGCAAGCGGCAGTTTCCCCCAAGTTGTTTTGTCGCCGTCAGCACCGACTTGACCGAATGGCCTTCAAACCTACGCTGTCTACGCAAGACATAACAGTGCCCATGTCGCAAAGTGTTTATTTGGAATCGTTCGTGATAGTTACAAGTGTTCGTTATTCGCGCGACGATCTTCACGAACAGCAGCGAGAAGCAGCTCCCCAGGGTGAATTTCCTGTGCATACAGTAAGCTTCACAGCGCTGTGACGTGTCGGTGTAGTGAAAGTGATTGCAGTCGGAACGAATGCTTTTGCGTCAGTTAGTGATATTGCCTGCAAGTATAATTATGTTTGAAAAGCTTACTACGCAAGCCTTGTTTTCTGAATGCTAAAATGAACTTGGAGCTGCTCAGCAGATCCTGGTTCGGGTGCACGCACGTGTACTGAGTTTGAGAACTGTCGGGAGTGCGACGTAACGAAATGAACTTCGTGCTCTGCAGCGAGTCGCATTCGTTCCACCGGTTGCAGTGATCGCGAGCATAAGTCGTGCTGTGGTGTAGCCATCACCGATATCGATCGGAGTTCGTGTGTACTGTGTTAGACAACCGCCATGAGTGCGACGAGACCATTCTGAAACTTCTGTTTTGCGTATGCGAAACGACCTCCGCTGCACGGCCGTTGTTTTCGTTGTTTTCTGCTGGGACTACAGAAGCATTGCCAGCATTCTGCGGCATTGTGCTCCATTAAGTGCAATTTGCGACTATGAGTGGCCGGATTATGATGGTATGCCGGTGGCACTGTGAAATCTGTGTGAAAACATCGGTGTGCATGGAAACTCTCACATCTGGAGCATCTTTTTTTATTTCCTGCCGGCTAAGTGGGCCATATCTGCAATAAATATTTGTGTGACAAATTGAATGAATCTAATTTCCCCTGCATGTGATCATGGTCCGAGCCAAAGCAGTAGTGTTAAGCTTGGGTTGTAACATGTTATCACAAGATCAGGAACACTTATGTACGAACAAAAACCATTATTGCAACTCATTCACCGGTGTTTCACTATGCAGAAGTCTCTAATTTTGGCCCACTAGTGCAGCTCTTTTTCATGAGCATTTCATTTTATCTGATGCCGAAAAAGAAAGAAAAAGACCACAGCAGATGCTTACGCTTCTCAAAGCAAGCAACCCATCTACAATTGTGCCTTATTAATATGAACACTTTGGTTCTGGATCAGAGCTGTACATACAGAGTTTTCCATAATAGTGAATCGTGATTAAAAACGAAAAGCATTTTCAGTAAGCTGCTGTGATTGCAATTTATTTTTTGCTTAGCAGTGTGGAAAGAAGTTGGAGTTAAGACAGATGCTTGCAATATTAAGTGCATTATCGTGGGTGCCATGGCTATTGGTAAAATGCAGCGATCTTCGAAGTGCTCCGTGAGCCATGACAATCGAGATAGAAACTGCACTCTTGGAATCAGCACCTGATCCCATATTTATTGTTGCTTTCACTACACTGCTGTCGCCGAGGTGCTCAACAACTTGGCTTTATTGGTGTCAAACAGTTGTTAACTAGCGCTTCTTAAGTAAGCTGTACCGGCTTGTGTAAGACATGCTCGAAGCCTTTAGAAGCATATGCCATCAATACACATGCACACATGCATATGCTGCGTTCATTTACCTGTGACTGGCTGCAATGAACATTATTTGCCTGCTGGATGAAGGCGATGGTGGGCCTATGAGAATGCATTTGTAAGAAATGTAGAATGCTTCCTAGATTTCCTTCGCCTTCTCTGCATTTGCTGCATTTCTAAATTTGTTTGCTTGAATGTAGACGCTTGTTTGCACCTTCCACAATGCTCAGCTATAGGTTTCTGTGGACACACATCTGTTCATATTTGTCGTATGGTCGTGACAGGGCCATATTTGTGCATATTGCCAAAACCTGTTAGCAAGGTTTATTTTGATTTTTCAAAATGTGCTATGTGCTATTGCACTGTGATTGGCCCTGCAATGCTGATGTTGTGCCGTTTCTGAAAGTCCTACAGTGCCGGTTCAACCATCGACCTGTCGAGGTTGAGATCACATTTAATTTCAGCCCATTTCCTTACTGCTTGGATTGTATTTGCAGATTCCCTGCTTTGCACCTGTGTTGAGTTCTCCTCATGCCCGACATGCTTTAACTCGAGTAGTTTTTTTTCTTCTTGCCGTGTGCTCTGTTTAAAAAACATTAACTTAGTGGTGCAAGCAAACAGCTGTGAGATTATAACAAAAAGGTTATACAGGCAGTGAGCGGCTTAATTAATTAATTTGTGCAGTGAACAAAGTGCGTTAGGAAATGAGTCGCCGAGCCTTTCATTGCCAATCATTTTGACACTAGAAAGAGAAGTGCTTTGTCAGTCCGAAAGTGCAAGCGGAGAGAGTCGGCGTGCCTGGCAGTTCAAGGTTTAACAAAAACTGCACGCTATGCTGCAAGTGGTATTAGGGCAATTCCAGGGTGCAACAGCCATATGATTCAGTCTGTATTTGTCGCCAAACACTTCTAACAGCCCTTGCGCTGTGTTAGAGTATCTGGTTACCACAGTCCAGACGTTCGCATTGCAGTCCATATTACACGACAAAAATATGCGGGTCCCAGTGGGCTTTGTGCATTTAAACCCTTTCAGTTGTCCAAACAGCAAGTTTCCATGTTAAGGCATGCATGCTTTGATAAAGCTTCATCCCCAGGAAAGCTGTCCATAATTCAAGCCATCATATTGCACGGTGGATATTAACGAGGCATGGCTGCATATAGCAGAATGTGGTAAATTTTTTAGTTCTGATAATGTCACAAGCACCAAATCATTGCACCATTTTTATGACTAGCATGCATTCCTAATCGTAAAAAACACTATGTACTTTCACACTGGTAAATTGTTGTGGCCCATTAAATTGTTTTTTCCAAATCAGTACGCTTCTTGAAAAGCATTCCTGCAATAGCCAACTTTTCGTTCTTCGTGACATACACTTGCACCTTAGTCTCTTTGAGAAAGCATGCGATAAAATCCTTTATAGAATAATGCCTTGCATCGTTCTGTTCTGAGCGGGATTTAAGTGATCCTAGCCAGCTAACAGCAGTTGGTCCATGCTAACTCTTGCTCATCCTGCCTTTCTTTTTTTGGAATCTCGAGCGACCCCAAAGATATCATACTTGGCCCTTCCCTTTTTCTTACGTTCATTAATGATGTTCCTTTCACTGTTTCATTTAACTAGTCTTCATTGATTGCTATATGGTCTGCCATCCCACTATCAATGTCAACATTCCTACCCTCCAGAACAACCGTCTGCGTGCTCGAGAATGGCCTATTTGCCAATGTTAATAGGACTGCATTAATAGTTTTTACTGTCAGCCATACCCGTCTCCATTATGAGCTGATATGTGTCAGTATTTCCTTTGTGCTTGTATCCTACCCTGTTTTAAGCGAAGCAACACAGAGACTTAGTCACATGCGTATGTGCGTGTGTCATTTGATCCTTATCCTCATCTGAAATGGCCAGCCAGGTATGTTATGGGGCTAGCATTTACAGTATTTATAAAAGGGTGCCTCCTTCTCTTCTATAATAAAGCTAAATTTCACATACAGCTCTGTCGTCATCAATGGAGTCAGATTACAGCTGCTGTGAATTTTGTGCGCGAATGTGATTTTCTTACATTGATGGCAGTGAAACGCATGGAAAGGCACAAACCTGTACTCAATAATATTTTATTCATAGAGTTGCTGTTTTCCTTACATTAGTAACATGAGTTTTCGTATAAGGCCCGGAGGAGGATTATCATTTTGGTGCATTATTTTGTAAAAGGAGGCCACAAAACGAGACATTTGTTTGCCTACTACATGCAGCCCTTCTAGGACTGTTTAATCACATACACTCCCTGTATGAAGCCGAAAAGTAGGCATAGCCTAGGCAAAGATCTTCAAGCAGTTAGAATAACAACTAAGTCATTTTAACGTAAGGTATGCCTAAACGGAACTTTGGCAGTTTGAAAACCAAACTGGCAATGAAATAAGCTTTACTTTGCAGAAGATGTTGCTAATAACAACAGCTAGCACGTTCCAGAATTTTTTACTTGACAAGTGGTGCAGACAACGCTCACTTTTATCTGCTGTTTTGGGAACCAGAATCACTGTTACAATCCCTCATTTTTTTTTCTGGTCAGAAAAAATTCTTAAATATTACTGTAAAGCTATATGAGAGGATATATGCATGTATACCCTACACACACTTAAATGCTTATTTCTTATTTCATTCTGTTTTGCTACATCACAACTTTCACCTTGTAAATATATTTCTACAAATTATGCTTGAGATAACCACTATGCATGGTCAGTGCATCCTGTTTTCCTGAATATATGAAGTATTCTTTCCCAACCTCAACCAGGAGCCGTCCAGATGTAAGCCAGTTTACCAACTCCCACATCATGTTATGTTTACACTGAAGGTAAAAGGCATGTATGGCCTTTTACTAAGTACTAAGCAACCACTTTGTTTTCATTCGCATAGGCACTTTCAGAATTTTTTGGAGTTGTACAGACAACATGCCAGCTTGTTTCTGCATGTGTCACCATTGACTGGCTCTGAGCACAACTCTGTAGGCTCGCTTGCACTGCTGCATTCCAGCTTGTGCAATTCTCATTGCAATATGAGCTAAGGAATGACTGCTCAAATAAAACTAACTGGTTGCCCACTGTCACTGTGGAAAAAGCAAAGCCATGCGTTTCAGCACAGTGATAGATGGCTTGGCCCCTTTGTCACCACACTGTGCTATTATCTATTTTGGCTTTTCTAACGGACCGAATAACATTACAGAGAGAAATCAGTACTGTTGCACGGTCACTCTTCAGTGAAATGCACAACTGCTGCAGTTACAACTGATTTTACATATTCCAAATTAGTACTGAGAATGTCGTAATTTTCTCGTGCATTTGGGTTCGTATTCGACAGCAGTGTGCTAAAATATGGAATTTTTAATACATGCACAATTCAGACATACACTTCTTATATCGATGAATAGATTAGTGCCTTTTACAATAACAGTTAAGTGGGCAGACAACAAGGAGGCCTGTTTACTTGACAGTGACAAGCAACGTTTATAGATGACAACTAAAGTGTGAATAGATTAATGAAATAGCTACAAAATAAAGGCAATTATAATACATGTATAAAGACTGCAGTGTGCTAGTTTGAATAACTGATGATTTAACTTGCGCCTGAGCTTAGCTATGTGAATTTCCCTGTTATATAATTAAAAACGATTGAATATGTACTGCTAACCTGTAGCTTGTTCTAGTCCCATATCCTTGGCTCCGAGAATTCGCAATACGAATCGCGTCGTCGTTCTGAAATCGTTATTGCATGTTAGGATATAGCGTAACTTTCAATGGGGGCACTCTTCAAATATTAGGAGGCAAAAATCTTAGATCATAGTTAGAACGGTTGCATATATGGGTGGTCTTCAGCGAAGTCTAGCTGATTAGTGGTCGAATGAGTTGTGTCACGATTGCGGTGTGATGCCTTTTTTTCGTTTTCTGAAGTAGAAATAGCGCTAACGTTAATCGTTTCCCGCGACGCTGTTTTAGAACCTCTCCTGCGGTGTTGCAAAGTTTGTTGCGACTTCGTTTGTGGACGTCAGAATCGGCCGCGCTGAGATCCATGGCTATCACAGCCGATCCCGGTTTTGCCTGCTACGAAAAATATCACAGCTAAACATGTCTCGGGTGAGCCATAATATCGATGTGTGTGTATTCGTACGGCAAGATATCTTCGTGTTTTGCTGCTGCACATGCCTGTGCTGTCGCATGGGCGGCACTGACGAGCGGGCCAATCAGAACACTGGAGTCATCCGCTCGGTCGAATGCAGCAAACTTGATCGTATAGCACCTTATCCGCAACGCGCCCTCACGTGCCCATGCGCATGGTCGCAAGGACGCATGCGGAAAAAAAACGATCATACAGCAGCCTTTACAGCTCTAGTGCAGTCAGCAGAAGCCGAAGGCAGCGCAGCCAACCAGGCTCTGTGCGCGAAAGTGATTACGAGAGTGCCATTAGGATAAGAATGACTTGCAGGGGTGCAGTGCAGAGTTCAATTTATTGAATTTTCTGCTGAACGGGAGTTCAATAAACACGAAAAACACTGCTATACTTTTTCTCGAGATTTTCAAGGGAATGTTCCGGTGGTTCGATATAAGCAGTAATTCGTTATATCTGAGTTCAGCATATCTGGGATCGACTGTATATCTTTTTTCAGACATTGATGCATTTCAAAACATTTGGTTTGAGAGTATGCAAAATTGCAAAAGCGAAATTTTCTGGCAGAGGAAAAAAGTTCCGGTGCAAAAGTCAGTGTCTGAAAATCAAATGGCGGTAAAATGCAGTTATTCGTTTTGTAGCTAAGTGTTACATGCGAAATTCTAAGACTAAAAATTACCTGCTAATAAGAGTACTTCCTGGTTGATTTCAGCAGTGAAACTTCAGAACAGCATAAAAAAAGAGACATACGAGTGGATACAACAATTTAAAAAAGATCAATTTTTTGCTCATTTTTTGGAATTTCAAAGCCCCGCCTCCCCTTAGCAAGGCAGAGTATGCTGACTGAAAACATTTGCGTCCTTGTGCTGTTGTTCACTGCAGCTGATTGTGCTGTTCACGGTGCGAGTGCTGACGGGCGACATCCAGGAGCTGGATGATACACGCGAGTACGACGTGGCGGAGAAGCTCTGCTCCTCGACTTCTGCCAGCAACGGCCGCCACGCAGCGTGAGTTTTTGGGCCTTCCTTCTTGGCAGCCACACTAGAGCCATACAGAGCTCATTCTTGGGCATGTGTCCGAAAGGAACATTTTTGCATGTCACATTGCACACTATGATCTCCTGTTGCACTGTCACTATGCTTCTACTGATGTGCTTTATCAGATGCAGTGTTCCCACACCACTGTTCCCGCCCACCTGTATGCAGTAATGTTCCCAGTAATTTTATGCGGAGAGTTCTTATTCATGCATTCTAAGTGGCATTGAATAGTCTATCAAGCATATTGGATGACCAGCAGTGGCAATGCGAGAAATGTTCTTTTTCATGGTGTCAACAGGGGAGTGTTAATTACTTTAAAAGGTTTGAGACCTCACATAGTGCAGAAAAATGAATGGACACGCAGAGCAACACAAAGGCAGATAACTGACTGGTAACATTTTATCCACCAAATTTTTTTTCGTGCCCATATATGGTCCCATTTGTCCTGCCATGTCAGAAGCAGTGCGCGAACGCACTCAACGTTACAGACGCCAAGATATGACTACATGCCCGATACACCAGAGCTTTCGCTCTCTAACGAGGTTCAGTAGTACTTAAACTGCACCTAATTTTTTGAAGCCACTTGGCTAGCTGTCGCAAATTTATGCCTAGTAACACACTCGTTGCAAAAAAAAAATTTGTGCATCGGCTGGAGCCCTATGGCTTTCAGACATAGCTTTCAAAGCACTGCTCCTTGCTTTCTCCCGAAGCAAGCATCTTCCCGAAGACATCATGGCAGCCACGGGTCGCTGTCGTCGTAAGCTTTTGCATTGAAGGAAGGTAACACAAAGCTTACTGCACTTGTCATCAGCGCTAGCTAGGTGCCTCCTTTTGATGGCCGAATTTGGCTAAAACCTTTGTCAGCATTCCATACAGCCTGTACTTTAGTAGTTTTTTATTGTTTTTTGGGGGTTTCGTTATTTACTTAGAAATAGGGGAGGGTGTGTCACGGAGGAGCTTGTTGTTCTCCTCTCCAGAGAGAAAGGGTTTTAGACCTCAGGGCCGAGTTTACAGTGCCTCCTTGTTCACTGTGATGGAGTTGTGTGGCCACACTTGTTCATTGTATCTGAGATGCAAATGTCACTGCCTTAGTGCATATTTTGATGGTAGATCCGCCCTCTGTCGTAATAAGCGAGCATTTGTTATAACTGCAGCCGTTATAAATGGATTCGACTGTATACTCCATGACAACTTTTTCTGGCAATGGAGCGGAAGCTTAAGAGCTGAAGCACAACCCTTCTTCCCACGCAACGGAATATAAGCCCTACTTGAAGTTATTAGTTTCTCTGAAAACTTAATATACATTGTCAATATTTGTTATTAAGGCATATTGCTAACACAACTGTGCACTTTTAACATTGGAAGACAAGGAAAAAAAATAGTGTTCTTGATTACAACAAATTTTCTAAGCACTTCTAGTTACGACAAGCTTCCACAGATGGTGCCAGCTGCCCCAGCGACGGTGTGAAGGTACCACGGAGAGAGCAATGCTCCAAGCGGCTGGGCACATTATTGTGCGGCCAAACTATACACCTGAATGACACAGTTACGGATGCTTCGCCTCTGTAGCCTTCCCTTCATTGCTAAGAAAAGCTGTTGCTGAGAATAGCTTCTTGCAAGGCATTCAGCTATCAAAGTAGTGGCGTGATGCATAAGCAGGCAGGTTTCAGAGTGACTGCCTTTGTCCAAAAAATGGTAGGGTTTTAACATAGCTAAACCGAGTAGACATGCGAAAGCATGTGTTTAGCCTGATTGGCTCATGGTTTTGCTTTGCTGGGTCGTCAGCACATATGGCGACGATATTAGACTCAGGTTAAGCTCTGATCGAGGTTATGCTGATCCGATCTGTTCGTGCCGCAGCTGCAGGTGGAAGCTGATGAAGACGACGATGCGCGATGCGCAGCGCGAGAGTGTGTTGCAGTTTAACACGAGGTGTGATCGGCTGCGCCAGCAGCATAGTGCTCTTGTGCAGTGGCCAGCGAAGCTGGCCTGTTTGCGTTGCTGCGGGCTTGAATCCCAGTCATGGCAATATTTATTTTATTTATTTATGTACTTATTTATTCAAGGTCAAGGCTTCAGCAATGGCACAGCTTTTGCAGCTTTGGTCCTGAAGCAGAGCTTTAGCTCTAAAAACACCATTTGAATGCTTTATTGCAGAAACCAGCACTGTGAAGGCGAGGGAGAGGTGTACACAAAAGGAAGTTTTCAATAAGACTTCTCGAGCTAATGATTGATTTTGGTACTGAGTTTGGATTGCATGAGAAAAGAAGAAAAAAAAACGAAAAAAAGATGCACACGCGCGTGCACACACACGCATGCATGATCTTCCCAATGCCATCATCTCCATCACAGATAGTGAAGTCTTTTATGACCATTAGTATGCTCGTTATCTGCATAATGTTATATTTTTGTTTTCTGCGTAGTTCTTTTTTTTTGTATTTGTCTCTTTTTGTGCTGTTTTTTTTTTTTTGCTGAAAATCTGCCCATTCCAAATGCCACAGGAGCCTGCAAGGTACTTCAAGTAACTAAATAAAAATAAATTTGCATTCAACAGATGCTGATAAGTGAATATAATGAAAGTAAAGAGAACTTTACAGATGGGGTACAAAGTGTTCCAAACAAGTGGCCTCAATGGGAAAAGCTCTAGCTGTCAGGTGCTTTAGCCATGAAGGAACCCAGGCACATAGCTCGCATTTGGTTGTTGCACGGCTCTCTGATTTATTGCAAGTACGTCTACCACTTTTGCAGGAGCGATGACGTAGGCGTTCTGCGACCTCTAAGCTCAGGTGACGGCATCAAGCGGGAGAACGGCTTCCAAAACGGTTGGAACGGGGTGCGCGAGCGCCACCCGCAACCACAGGACACCTCCTAGTTGACCTCTGCGGCATGGTCGCACCCCTCACTTTCTCTCCGAGGATTGGCGGCTGCCCTCTGCCCTCCATGCTTGGAACACCGGGAGGGGTGCTGCTGCGAGGTCTGCCCACGTGTGGCTGCTTGGGGCGCCCCTGCAGCAGCCGTGTGTGTAGGTGTTGTGGTGCCGTCGCTTGAAGTACGCCTTGCTTTGTTGGCACGAGTGGTGTGTGTTTTGGAAGGCGTTCCTTCAAAAAAGTGGTTCGCTGGAGGTAGGAGGAGGAGTAGGAAGGTTTAGCAACACATCACCGAGTGCCACAGTAGCTCTGCAAAAACATGCGTGCAGCGTTAGAGGGAGAGAGAGTGATACAACAACGTTATTGCACACATTGCCTTGCGCTTCCAAGAGGTGCCCCCCCCCTTGAAACACTCGGCTAGGAAAGTTGGAAGTATTGCGCTGTTTCAGTATACACCTGTGTGTTTGTGTATATATATATATATATATATATATACACACACACGCATGCATATATCTCTCACTGTCTTCTTAGGAGAAGCACTTTTTTGAAGGGAATCGCAATTCAGTGTTTCCGCCGCTGTCGTCAGCCAAATGGCGCAGTGCACCCCCGGGTCTGTGCCGTGTTTACTTGGCATTTTCATTAAGGCTGCTTTTCTAGCGGTGCAGCTTGCAAGCATAGCCTTTTTTTTTTTTCTGGCAGCTGCAGCGAAGCCCCTTGGCTCTCTGCACCGCTTAATCACAGTAAGATGTGTAGCACAAGAAAAGAAATTCTATCGCTACAAGAAAATGATGCGCAGAGGAGTTTTAAATGACCAGCTACTGCTGGTTGCTGTTGCTTGGTAGGAAAGCACCCATGGGCAAGTTGCCTGCATGCTAAATGTGAAAAAAACAAACAAATTGAATTGATGTGCTTAGCAGCTGCAGCATAGCCAAGATCAAAAATTTAGGCCTGCCTTTCTGCAACCACGCTACAATTGCAAGCCACACTTCTATTACTGAGAGGAAGGCTTTTGTTTTTTACACTAGGAACGTCAAGAGAATTTGGCCAGTGGATCTTAGTAAAAGTTATGTGGTACTTGAGCAGTAAGCATTAATAGGCAATGCGCTACCTTCCATTTGTTGGGCTTGTTGCACCTCTAATTGTATTCATTACAGTCGTACTGTATGCCGCTCTGTTGCAGCTGGTGAGCACAGGAGCAAGATTTTCCCACTGTAGAGGAATAGAGGGGAAAGCATTCAAGTGCCACTCTTCTTGGCTTAATTTTTCCATTCTTGCTGTTGTGACGCTTGCGCTTCCTTTAATGAATCTCAGTCTCTTTCTGGTATGTCGTCCGGCACTGTTCAGTGGATTAGCACTCCTTGCCTATGATGTACTATGGGATTGGGCACCCAGGTTGTCTCTCTGATTATGCACATCCGCCTCATTAGCTTTGGTCTATGGTAACTGTGGGATGCAGATTTGGCCCTCTGTTTGGCGCACAGTGGCCTTTGTTCCTTTTGAGGTGGTATACCTAACACAACTGCCTTTGGGCCTAGAGGTCCTCAGTGTTGTCCGTAGCCATGCACGCTGCCAGAATGTCAGGTGTGAGCTTTGCTGTGGAGAAAAAAAAAATAGCTCCAGGGTTTCAGATTGGCACATCTGGGTTTTCCCTAATCCAAGAGAGCTAGGCAAGCAGAAGAGGCACTCATGTGTGATTTTACTTTCATCTACAGCAGGGCCACAATGTGACCACCACTTTGCCCCTGTAGATGGAGCGCAGTGTTGCTGAATGTTGAGGCATAATCCCACAAAACAGCAGTGGCCCTGTCGTATTTGCTAGCAGAACGAACACTTTTTTTTTTTTCTATAATATACAGTCTTGGTCAAAAGTCTTAAGGCCACAGCTTTCAGCTGCAGCAAGATGAATGTTCCTAGAATGTTTCGTGTAGTGGATCATTCAAAACACAAGTCAAGCAGGAAGCTTCTCTACCGCAAGAAGAAACCTTCTGCTAGCATTTCAAGATCATTCGGTCTTTAATAGTGCAGTAATGGCTCTGTTATGTGGCTGAAGCGAAAAGCAAAGCACTTTGGCCTTACGACTTTCGACCAATCAGAGTGACTGTTCAGGCGAGTTGGTATGTCATGATGAAACTTCTAGTGCTTGCAAATGAGGACGAACATGAAGACAACACATGCGATAGTGCATGTGTTGTCTTCATGTTCGTCCTCGTTTGCAAGCACTAGAAGTTTCATCACTTTTGACCAAGACTGCACAAAGTTTTGGGTGCTGCATTTGTTACGCATGGTTGTATAATAAAAAAAAAATTCATATTTCGACGAACAAAATAATGGTAGTGTTTGAAATGCGAGTGTTTTCATTATGTGAATAAATTTGATGGCTTTCTTGCTGCATTCAGAGTAAACAAATTGTGGTGTGCTTTTAAAGTTATGCTAGCTGCCTGTAGGCAGATTCACTCTGCTCCATTCTCCTCTTGCAGGTATAGATAATTGTCAAATGCTTTTATTACCTCATGTGATCCATGTCGTACTTTGTGCGTTCTTATTTGTGCTCTTTAGTGAGAATTGGCTTGATGTGCGACATCACGCATGACACATGCGTGGGACATCAAAGGAACAAGAAGCTTTCTTCGCATCTGCTGACACACACGTTGGTGGAAAAACAAAAATGTGTATGTGCTGGGAGCAATGGAGCAGTATGTTTCTTTATTGTGGAATTCCAAAAGAAATCTCCTGTCGTGGGGTTCATATGTCTTCGGTTCTCACAAAACTGCGACCATTTTCATTACTGTTGAGATGTGTAGTGCACTACAGCACTCTATGTAGAGGCTTCTCACTATTTGCCCACTCAGTGCGTGCGCCCACTTTCAGCTGCAGTGCAGGCTTTGCTTCTAACTGGAATGTTCATTCTTTGCTGGCAGTCATATTGATATAAAGTAGCGTGCTTGCTGCCTTTAAATAATCTTGGTTGCTTTCTTATCGAACAGATTCTCAAGCAGACTAGCATAGCTATAGCTGCACTTCAGTTTTTGTTTAGCCTTACTTGAGTTGTGTCAGGACGTGGAGATGGTGCTGTTCTACACACTACGCTCGCTGTTTTTAGCCTCAGCCCAAAATCAGTCCTCGCATTTGTGTTATTTTTTTAAATCTTTAATGGAAAGTTAGAACATATTGCTTGGTGCTTTTACTGCTTATTAGGCAGAATGGGAAGGAAGTTTGTGCCACCTTCCTAGGTCAGCTGTTATGTAGGTTTCTTACGTTACTGAAGAGCTTGATTTCTCGATTTTTGTTCAGAGGGTTTTGTGTTCTCTTGTGTTCAGGAGCCCAAGTTCAGTCTGTTTTTCCCTCTTCCTTTTTTTCCGCCCCACTGTATGGTACATACATGACATGCGACATCAAGCACATTTCCTATTGCCATGGTTACATTTAAGAAGGCTTTGCTCAGCATTGCTGTTATGTCATTACAATTCCTTGGTGATGGACTCCGACATGAGGCGTGTGGCAGCGGGATCCACAAGAAACTCTTTTTTTCTCCCCAGTTGTCAGTTCTTTCACGTCTGGCAATAGCTTTTGTTGCATTTTTACTGATCAGAAGCTAATTGGTTTCAGTAGCAGGGAATGCTGCAGAAGCATTAGTTTAGGTGTGAAGATGTGTCCTGATTTTTGGCTATATGCCTTTTGGCTCTTTCTGATCTTCCTACTGACGTGGTAGCGATTTTATACGGCATTTGTGCCTGCAGGTCCATTCAGAACTCTCAGAAAACTGTATTAGCTTTGTAAAATCTGCTCAAAAGGCGAAAGGTTCCTGCAAAAGGCTTTGGGACTTCAAATGCCAGCTCATTAGGCTGTTGAAAATTGACCAACTGCTTCCGAAACGACATGGCAGGGTATGTGTAGATTAGGTTTCACACTGGTGGTGCTCCATGGGTCAGTGCCTCCTACATTTAGGACTGAGCAGCTTAGCGTGGGCAGTTATGCTGGGGTCTAGGCTTACGTAGCTCCGGAGTGGTCCTGGAAGTGCACTGCGCGCCGTTTGCTTGGCCTCCCCTCGGCAACAGGGTTGCACTGCTGTGCCTGCAGCCCTTACAGCTGCGCCGCAGAGACAAGGAGGCTTTTTTGGGGCCTCCTGCTCGACAGGTGATGGTGGCTGGGCACACTTCTTGTTGGTAGGTGCTAGTGCTCCCCTTGTCGAGGAGCAGCAGCTGTGTTGGTAGGTGCAAGCTGCGTGTGGGGTACATTTTCTTGTATGTTTGTAAAGCTTGCGGTGGTCGCAGTACCTGTACGCGAGTGCTGGCAGAGACTTAAAGTGTGTCGCCAGTCTGTTTCACTTGTGAGTGTAACACTTTAGGTGTGCGGCACTTTGTTGACTGTCATCAGTGCTTGATATTTCAGAGATAAAAGGTTGATCTATTGTGTCAAGAGGGGGGAGAAGAGGTGTTGGGGTGGGGGGGAGCACTCTATGAGTTAATTTGATATGCCCTTGTTTTTGAACTGCATTGGAGGATGTGTCACTTTTGTTATACATTCAGCCTGTTATGGATCGCATTTGCCTTGTAGGGAAACCCAGCAGACAAATGCGACTGTCTGCATGCAAAATTCTCAAGGTCTCAAGTGTTGCTCTAAAATTTTCAGTTTTGTTGTTGACATCATTTCATTCGGATCGCGCTTGTTCACATAAATAAGGGGTGTATTGGCCAGTTGTAATCTTTGTGTTGCATGTGCATCAAAACTTGTCAACAGCCAACTTTTTAAACTGAGTGGCTGCCTGGCAACACTAAGTACAGTTGATTATCAAACACATGATTGGTTGGGTACATTAGTTTGGCACACATCAAATTCTGCAAGTGACAGTATTTGATGAAATATGTGTTAGTTTGTTGAAAAAAAAATGTTTAATTTCGCTTCTTTTGTTGTCTGGCAGTCTTGTTCAACTCACTGCTGGTAATGATAGCTTTGGTGTATTTAGTGTACAGAAGTTTTTTATATTCGCATACATGCTCAACGAAATGAATGGCCTAGTTACAGATATGAACATGGAGGGAGGTAATGTTTGGTCAGAATACTACAACATAACCTTGACTGTTTCTAACAAGGTAGCACATTCAAGATGCTTTTGCTACATGCAGTACTCGTATATTCAATGCTGATGAACCTTTCATATTGCGCGAAGACTGAGTACACGTATAGTTTGTACTGCGCCTGTCTGGCTTCTTGTCTTGAAGGAGCCGCTCTGTAGCGATGGCCTTTGCACAGCAATATATATGGATCTGTTTTCAAGTGTGCATGGCAAGCTGAGTTTTCCTGTTTAGGAATGTTCACGGGACTCGTATTCGCGCATATACCCAAGCCATCCACTGGTAAGAGTGGATCACATATCGTAATTTTGTTCTTTTCTCGTGCATATGATGGGTATGTATGATTTCATCTCATAGCACCAAGGTCTCTTTGATGTTGCATTAGACAGTTATGGCCGACTGGAAATCTGTTCTTGGCAAGGTGTTGTTGCGCATCTGTGAAAGTGTTGTAAGCAGCCCTGTATATGCGTAGCAGCTTCGAGCCATTACTGAAGGAAAAAATGCTGACTACTGTTTATACTAGAGTAATAAAAACAAATGTCACCAAGATAAATCTTTAGCTGGATTGCAGTGGGGTTTCACCCAAAGAAAGTTAGTTTTGTTGCATACCACATTTGGTGCGGTGCATGTCTGCTTTGTTCAGAGCTTATCAGATCAAAGTGTCATCTCCAGACCATGGATTGAAATATCGCAGTAGTGAGCTGGGTGGTGATGTCTGCCGCTAGATGGGTGAAACAGCCACCTCAAAGGACTTGTAGTCACTTCTCTGTGGTGGCTGTTTCACTTTCATAGCAACAGGTGGTGCCAGTGTTCTTTCTTTTCAAAACTTGGCTCTTTTGCTGTAGGGTTACTGCAAGTGATGCTTGCTTGTGTATACTTTGGACAAAACAGACTGATATCTCTCTCAAGTGTGTTAAAATTTTTTGCTAAATGCCCACTCTACATGAAAATGAGTCCAAATTAGTCTGTGGTACACTCAACACCAATCGTCAAAAGAGACGCATCTGTCAGCACCTACACTGGATTGCCAGTCTGCCGTGACTGCCTGCCACTGGCACTTTTCGTGTCATGCATATGGCTAGCCTGTCTTGTTGGGTCTCCTTCTTTGTTCCTGGTGGTAGCGAGCACTGGTGTGTTGTGTACCTGCAGTCCAAGTGTTTTTATTTCCATACTGACCCAGTGTTTCGGTGAACGGCTCAATGTCAGCCTGACTCGCTTTCTCCGCCTGCTTCCAGGAAGTGATCTCTCTCTCTCTCTTTGTCTCCTTGTGATGAAACATGATGCCTTGCGAAGAAATTTCGGACCCTTAGGAGCAGGCCTTATGTGCATAGCTTTGATGTGCAAGACTGCCCGGAGAAGATTTTGAAACGAAAGTGCCCCCTGATGGCTGGCTATTTTGCTTCTTCTAAAGCAGCTGCCAAAGTGTACACGCGTGTGCTTCATTCAGTGCCCAATCTGTTACTCTGATTCGCATCTTTCTGTGGCTGCACTTGACGGGGAGTGCCCACGTTGAAGCTGTGGCAGGCCCCAGACAGAATGCAAAAGTGCAACAACAGGGCTACCTGCTGGCTGGATCACTGAGCAGCATGGCATCACAGTAGGCTGTGTAGAGTTTCATGGAAAAAAAAATCACACTTAACTGAAGGCCAGGAGGTTGCCGCTGTGCAGCATAGGTGCCATATGCTCGGCCAACAGAGCAATGCAAAGTTGTAGCGCCAAAAGCAGCTTTCTTTTTTCTTTACAATCATACTTAGGCAGAATGGTTTTTAGCAACGGTCACAAGCTGTGATTGTGTGAGACACACTTGGATAGAGTGCAGATATTCAGTCTAGTGGAATTAAATGCTGGTGTCTAGTGGTAGTGGACCCCTTTCATAATTTGGAAGGGGGCTTTCCCACGTGTGTGGTGCTCTAAATGTGGCACTGCTAGCCATCCGGGAAACTAGGATGGGATAAGTGCTGAACAACATGCTACTCCATCACAGGCATACCTGCTGTTGTCACCGGAAAAAAACACAAACTGCGGCTGTGTATTCTGGTTGAAATATTTACTGTCCCGCTGTTATTAGGGTGTGCAAAATTTAGGTGAGGCTGGCTCGACATTTCTGATGTATGGTGGGAGAATACAGAATAAATTATTTTTATCGTAACTTTCAAGCCAGGCATAGGTGCTCATATTAGAGTAAGCTTCAAAACATAATGGAAGATATGAGCCGGGCTGTGACCAGCGAGCTGCTTACTGAAACGAGAAGTTAAGAGCACATTTGTGTGTTGCAGATGTGATGACGGTGTGTTTAGAGGCGTGCATTAACTCACTTCCATTAGCGATGCAAGCACATCAGCAAAACTTTCCCAAATGTAAGCGATGACATGTTGCTAATAATTCATATGAGAAGCACCTGACGCAACAAATCCAGCTAGACAGCTCGCAATGATGATGATGATGATGAAAATGTTTTATTTACAGGGAAAAGAAAGGGGAATTAAGGGAAGGTTGGTCGGATCCTTAGACAGATTGCATTGGCTAAGGCCAACGCCCTGGCTTTTTTCACGAGGGCTTGCTGCTCCTCAAGGGCCGAGCTGGACAGGGCTGCCTCCCATACTTTCCACGTTGGCTGTTCTATGGTATCTGAGGCACTATTGGCCTGACAGGTCTGTACCATATGGTACAAATCTGCATTATGCATGCAGAATTTACATTCAGCTGACAGAGATTCTGGCTGGATAGCATATGAAGCTTTACTGGATTATTAAAGAATACGATGTGCGATCACCTTAAATGACACTTCTCTGCTTTATGGGGATTTTTAAAAAATGGCTTCCGCAGTGTCTTCCTTCTGCTAGCTGCAAAGATAGAGCTTCCAGCACCGCGCTTGTTCGATTGTATCCTGGAATGCGAGCAGCACTTCCTTTCCATTATTTTTCACATATTAATTTCTGTCCGGGGCCTGCCATGCACTCTGTGTTTCCTGAGAATCAAAATTCAGAAGCTGTGACATTGCTGCTGCCATTTCCAAATCGTGCTGGTCAGGTGACCAGCCCGTGCGAACTGAGTGCTTGTTGCTTCCTGGCACAGTTGCCGTCTTTGGACTGCCCGCCTTTTTACCCACGCAGTGAACAATGATGCAGAGCTGTAGAAAAAAAAAAGAAAAGCACAAAGCTAGTCCGACTTTTCTCGTGCGTGCACGTGTGTGTGTGTGTGTATGCGTGCTTCTGTGTGCGTTGACTGGGTGACCCAGTAATCGGCAGGTCGCCTTTCATACAAGGTCTCTGCGGTTTTTCCATCTTATCTCTTTATCAGCCGCAGTGTGTTTGTTAGTCGTGTGCAACTCAAAAATGAGGAAGTAATTGTTCCTTTGGTGTAATTTTTTTTTAAACAGCCAATATGTATAATGTGTACGTGTTACTTATATTGCTAGCACGGGAACAAAGTGAGCGTGTGCTTGCGCTGTGCGCAGTGTGTTCCTTTTTATTTTTCTCCACCTTTTGCTGTTTCTTGTCGCGCGCATATCTTTCCAAGAAACTAAGCGTCCTTCAAGTGGAGCCTTTGGAGAAAAATAAACGCATATGAATATGTGACAGCGTTCAGTCTCTCACTGATGCGTCTCTGTGTCTTGCACATGAACCCCCAGCACATTACGAGGTGCTGCAGGCATTCACATATGAAAATTATGACAACCGTTTGTTGTACAGCATCCCGGGAGGCGTCATACGGTTTCTCGTTGCATATAGCTTACATGTGCTAGTCACGTTAGAGGCTAACTTGGGAAAGGTATTCGAACCGATGACATATGCCCCTTCAATTATAGGCCTTTCCAGACTTTTGTATCATAATTGTGATGCAACCGTTCCTTGTATAGCGTTCCGTGTGGCATCATACGCATGTGCATGTGGGTGGTGTTATACATCGTCGCTGGATTTCATTGCGGCCGGTTATGTGTGTGCTCGTGCAATGAATGAACAGACATCGGCACCACCCGAAGTGAAACATGGTCGTCCGCGCAAATGTTAAAATGCCGAAGAAGCACGACAGCGTTTCGCATTCTTACACAAAAGCGGTTTTAAGTGTCTCTGCCGAATTTTTGACCTTGATCTTCCTATTGACCGTGCGTGTGGAATTCGAATATCAAATTGTACATACGAAAGATCTGTTTTTAGATGGAGCAGCTTATAATTAATCATTATGCAACCTCACTTACACAGGTTTAGACTGGATATCTAAAATCAATCTGTGCAACCTGCAGTTATGAGCAGGTTTTTCGTGAACTTAATATTGCCACGTGCCTAACGCGCTGCGCAGCCTCCGCGCTTAGTCGTCACGACGACTATGCGGTGGTTGGCTCTCTAGGCGCTCTGGCTCTGTGACCTGGACCCTGGCTCTCTAATTAAAAGCTCTCAGTCTTGGGTTCTCCCCGACGCCTACCTGCACGGCTCCTCAGGTCGTGACACTGGTGGAGATGCGACCGATGCTCCCTTCTCCTGCGGAAGACTACGCGCACGCCTCTTGTGACCACCCCTGTCCATCGTGCCAGCCGGAGGATCCGAGACCTGTTCCCGTGAGATCTTCTCTCGTGACGGCGGACCCTCGACTTTCACTCCGCTCATGGCAACGCCACTGCCCGCCGCGACTATGACTACCTTCGGCCAGCCCCGCCTATCTGACCCTTCAGACCCCACGAACACCTCAGCTCTTTCACGGTGGCCAGTTCGAGGATGCTGAGGACTGGCTGGGCCACTATGAACGAGTTGCGACCTTCAACTGCTGGGACGACGCTACCAAGGTGCGTACGTAACGTGTACTTCAGCCTCGAAGACTCTGCCCGCACGTGGTTCGAGAACCGTGAGGCTACCTTGTCTACGTGGCCGGACTTCCGACGTCAACTCCTGACTACGTACGCCAACAGCGACCGCCGGGAGAGCGCGGAGCGTGCCCTGACCTCTCGAATTCAACTTCTAAATGAGGGTGTTGCAATGTACGTAGAGGGTGTGACGCGTATTTGCCATCGCGTAGACCCGGCCATGAGTGAAGAAAAGAAGCTGCGGCACCTGATGCGCGGCGTAAAAGACCAGCTCTTTGCCGGCCTCGTACGGAACCCGCCCAACACCGCCGCGGGATTTCTGGCCGACTCCGTGCACATGGAGCAATTGCTGCAGCAGAGGTCCAATCAGTACGCCCGACAACTGCGTCCAGTGCCGATGCTGTCCACGTTGGACCTGTTCGACCACAGGACGAATCCGAACTACCTTCGCGAACTCATCTGTTCCGTGGTCCGCGAGGAGCTGCAGCACCTTCACGGAACGTTTAACCCTCGCGTCAATTCCGTTACGAGCGCCATCCGCGAGGAAGTCCAGCAGGCATTCGGGGCACAAGCCGCTGCGGTCGTGCCGGCGCCGCAGCCGGCCCCATCCGTTCCCGCGCCGTACCCAGGCCCTGTCCAGCCAGTCACGTACGCGGACGTCGTGCGCCGCCCAGCCCCATTTCCTGGGCCTTCGCCTTACACCCCTCCAGTGGTCGCGGTGCACGCTGCTCAACCGCTTCCTTACTGGGCGGATCGGCGCCAGGCACCGCGGAAGACTGATTTCTGGCGCACTCCGGATCAAAGCCCGCTCCTCTACACTGTGGTGATGCCGGACATCTCTACCGGCGGTGCCCTTATCGCGAAATGAGTCTGCGCGGATTTTCTCTGGACAGTCTTCGTCCACGACCAGGAGAGCACCCTCAGGACATCGCAGAGTATGTCACCCGCCAGCGTAGTTCCCTGCCGCGAGTCGCTTTCGCCTTCTCCACGCCGGTCTTCGCCTTCTGGGTCCCGTTATGCCTCAGAGCAACGCGGTTCCTCGAGCCTTCATCGGGAAAACTAGCTCCGGTGACCTTTGGAGGCGAGGCCGCCGAATGCTTTGCTTGCGAGGAGGGCACAACTGGAGCTGGCGGGGAAGCGCTCAACGACGTCAACATAAATCCAGGCCTTTCAGCCGCTGAAAAGAGGCAACTCCAGGACCTCTTGCACGAGTTTGGTGCGTGTTTCACGTCGTCGTCTAAAGTGCGACAAACGTCGATTGTTAAACACCGCATCATCACGCATGAAGAAGCTCGACCCATCCATCAGCAGCCCTATCGTGTGTCCCCTCGTGAGCGAGATGCTATACAAACACAGGTCTAAGAGATGCTCACGGACGGCGTCAAGCAGTCCGTGGTCGTCTCCTGTCGTCCTTGTTAAGAAAGACGGAACACTGCGATTCTGCGTCGACTACAGGAAGCTTAACAGTGTGGCCAAGAAAGGTGTGTATCCGCTGCCGCGTATCGACGACTCCCTCGACCGACTTCGCCAAGCCAACTACTTCTCTTCGGTCTACCTCAGGAGTGGTTATTGGCAGATAGAAGTCGATGAGAGGGACCGTGAGAAAGCCGCCTTCATCACAATGGACGGGCTCTACGAATTTCGCGTCCTCCCATTCGGGCTCTGCTGCGCTCTTGCCACGTTCCAAAGAATTATGGACACCGTACTCACAGGTCTGAAGTGGCAGACATGTCCTGTTTATCTTGATGATGTCATAATTTTTAAGAGCGTTAGCTCTTACTCATCACGTTTCGAGATTTCGTGGGGTCTGCTACGGCCCTTGATGACAGCGCCATCTGCGGCAGCAACTACTCATCACGTTTCGAGATTTCGTGAGGTCTCCTACCACCCTTAAAGCCCCTCAATGAAGCATAAGTAACGCAAAGCTTTGAACTTTCCGGCTTCCCTTCTCCCCTAGCGCGCCGCCGGATAATCGAGCCTCCCACTGGCCGAGGCGCCGTGGTCACGTGTTAGCGCGCGCTTTTTTGCTCCGCAGCAGACGCCGGCGCCATTGTCGGGGGGTAGGAACCGCGCTTCTGTTTTCGTTTTCTTTCTGTGCAACAGTTTTGGCGGGAAGTGCTTTTCCATCTTTGACGGCGTCTACGCGTTGCGGCGATGACGAGCTTCTGTTGCGCGTATGGATGCAACAACCGAGGAGGCAGTGGGAAAAGATTTTTGGTAATTCCGTGCGCAAAACGCAACGCGGCTCGCCGAAAGGTTTGGCTGCACAAGACCGGCCGGGCACTCTTCGATAATTATCTGGATCCGCGACTTTGTGAGGAGAGTGGCCGTTCTTAAGTTGTCAGTCGTGTTTTTCTTTCTTCGGGTGATTTGGTGCGAAGCGAGAGCGTCTGCAGTCTTTCTTCGCAGTAAATGCTGTTTGGCGTAGTTGTAGATGGACTCGTTCGCTCGTAGGCTACGAAAGTTATGCTTCTTGTTGTCTTATGCCCACCGTGCCAGCTCTGCTAGATTCTGCAGGTGCAGCTTTGATGTTGCACGTATTTCGTGGCGTGTCGACGTGGTTGCAGTCAGACTCGTTCGCAGGCTCGACTCGAAAGTTACACTTCATATTGTTTGAGCCCATGTTTACGTTGCTCGCGTTGGAGGTCTAGCTTTCACCTTGTGCACTGCTGCAGGAATTTTTATTGCAGTTGGACGCCTTCGATTACAAACCCCATACAAAAGAGGCGGTTCTCGCTGTTTGATACCCGCTGTACATGCTGCTCGCAATATAGGTCTAGCTTTTATGTTGCGCGCATTGCTTGCCGTATTTGTGTCGTTACAGATGGACTGCTTCGCTCACGAATTCGATTGTAAAAGGGCGGTTCTCGCTGTTTGAGCCTACGCTGTTCATGCTTCTCGCGGTGCAAGTCTATCTTTCATGTTGGGCGCATCTCTGGACGTATTTGTTTTGTTGCTGTTGGACTCCGTCGCTCACGAACTCGACGCCAAAGAGGTGGTTATCGCTGTTGAAGCCCCCGCTGTTTATGCTGCTCGCTATTCAGGTCTAGCTTTCTTGTTGCGCGCATTGCTGAACGTGTTTGTCAGGCAGGGTTCATACCAAAATCGGGCGTTACTGTGCCTAGACACAGTAACGCAGCTATCGCTTGAATACCCGATATCTACGTGGATAATAAATTCGTGCAAAAATCACGCTGCGTGGAACTTTGTAACGAGGATGGGTGGTGTCAAATGAATCACCAACGCAGGGGTGCGCGCACTGATCCTGACGGTTTCCAACGTCCGACTTTGGCAAAGCTCTTACGGACTTTTCTGGGGCCTGCTGACGTGTTAACACTTGTCATGTTTTTCAAGTTATGAAAGATCACCCTCTCTATACATTTTCGTGTTTTGTATGGTTCCCCGTAAAGCTGTGTCATACAAAATCTTACTTTATTTGTCTTAGGATCACTTCACCGAAGACCAGTTTGCGAGCATGTCCTTCGGGATTGCGGTATGAAGAAATTAAGGCCAGGTGCAGTACAAAGCCTTTTTGTGCATCGCAAGTGGCCCACACCCAGGAATGGGAAGGCTCGGAATCTAACACGCGACGTACTACTTTGGAATCACATGTTTGCTTGTTACCATAACAAACCTTACAATAACATATTTCTCATAACTGTCCGAAAGGTATAATTGCTTAAAGCACGTGAGCTTATAAAAGTTTGGTGTCGAGGCATTGACAATGTTTCAGCAGAAATATGGGAGACATACCCGTTCTATTTTCTCCTTGTTTTTTTTTTTCAATTTTCACATCAAGCAACTTCCTAAACGAACCAACGTGTTTGCTTCAGGGAGAACTGAGTAAATTCGAGCTTTGATTTTTCAGCATTTGAGTTTTGTTTTTCTTTTGCACGCTACTTCGACCGAAAATGATTAACTGCGGCAGTCCAGGATACTGTGCGTTAGGCATGGAAATTACGAGAGGGAAGGCAATGTTCTCTTACAAGCCATTATTGCATATGCTGACCCGAGATGATAATCATCTAAACAAGCAGCAGGATAGATAAGCGGGCGAGTTGGTGATACATAATGCAAAAAAACAGCGCGAACAAACGGGGACTAGACGAAGAATACACAGGAACAAGCGCTGACTCTCAACTAAAGTTTAATCACAGGAAGCACACTTATAAAAGGAAACAGAAAACGAAAAAAACACAAAATCAGAACGCATGTGTTACTATGTGATGTCCAGATATGCAACCTCACAGTCACGCAGGAGCAGGGATGGTTGGCTGACGCATAATCTTGGTTTCTTTGTCATGTTATACGCCTCGATAATTTCCCTGGTCAACTGGTCGGGGTGTTTGTACAAAATGTCAGTAAAATGCAAGGACGGAAAACATGATTGACACTCTCGGCAGTGATCAACTAGATTAGTGGAGCGATTAGATTCTAATGAATTGAGATGTTCTCCGAGTCGTGTGTTAATACAACGTCCCGTTTGCCCAATGTATATCTGACCACAGGATAGGGGGATTTTATAAACTACCCCTTTGGAGCACGGCACAAAACTTTTAGCGTGCTTAACACCACAGGACGCTACAGATTTTTTGGGGTTGCGGGACTTATTTTCTACTGCTGAACAAATTTTACTGAGCTTATTCGGGGCCGAAAAAACCACATCAACTTTATACCTATGGGCCACATTTTTAAGACCATGAGACAGGCGAGGAAGGACTGCGAACTTTTTCCGTTTCTGTTCTTTCTGTGAAGACGGCAGCAATGTCGGCGCTTTAAGCTTTTTAATTATTTTATTGCAACCCAAAGTGATAAGCTCAGCTGGATATCCTGCTTCCTTTAGACTCTTAGCCTGATTATCAAAGCTTTCTTGCATAGCATGGTGACAAGATTTTGACAACGCAGATGACAAGGATGAAACAATTCCACATTTCACTACCTTAGAATGATGTGACTTATAGTTCAGCAGCGGTTTGTTGGCACGTGGCGCGTAATTCCAACACATGTGTCCCTTCCCCTCAGTCAAACATAAATCTAAAAATTGTATCTGGTTATCGACCGGTACCTCAGTGGTGAACTGTAAACCCCGTGCATTAGCTTTAAATGCTTTTAACACTGTAGACATGTGCTTAGCATAGTCCGTTTTTTCAATGAGGATTAAAAAATCATCGACGTATCTGAAAATTCGGTACGGCATTCCACACAAATCTTTCTGGATAGCTCTATCCACGAATGACAGAAAAATATCACTAAGCGCAGGCGCTACTTTAGACCCAATACAAACACCCGCTTTCTGGGTATAGAGTGTGCCTTCCCATTCAACAAAGGTAGATTTAACATAAAAAGACAACAGCTCAAGGAACCCAGATACAGCAATACCACAAACACTTATAAACTGTTCTTCATCATTGTCCGATTAACTTGTCTGATTAACTTCCTTGTCTCGAATAACTTGCGACTGGTAACTGCGGATAAAGAAGGGTGTTTTGTAGTCATACCTGAATCATTATTTTCGGATAAAGCATTAGTAGCCATCGAGAAGAACTTTCAGCCGGTCTCGGCGAAGTTACAGAAGGTAAAAAGCAGAGCGGTGCAATTGCTTGAACAATTGAATCTGGAGCGACTTAAAGGGAGTGTAGTTAAGGCAAAAAGCAGCTGTTTAAAGATTTTCTTCTCTGCTAAGACACATAAAACGGGATTACCATTTAGGGCCATAGTGACGGAAAAGAGCACCTGGCAACACGAAATTTCTGGATATTTGCAGAAACATTTGGCAGCTTTATCTATTAATGATCCTTTTAAGGTACCAAACTCTGAGTGTGTCGTCAAGTTTCTACAGGCGCATAACCCAGGTTCATGCTCGGCTTTCAGCATTGATGTGGTAGATTTATACTACTCCCTGCCGCACAAGGAAATGATGACTGCTGTTTCTGATTGCATCACTTCGGACAATGATGAACAGTTTATAAGTGTTTGTGGTATTGCTGTATCTGGGTTCCTTGAGCTGTTGTCTTTTTATGTTAAATCTACCTTTGTTGAATGGGAAGGCACACTCTATACCCAGAAAGCGGGTGTTTGTATTGGGTCTAAAGTAGCGCCTGCGCTTAGTGATATTTTTCTGTCATTCGTGGATAGAGCTATCCAGAAAGATTTGTGTGGAATGCCGTACCGAATTTTCAGATACGTCGATGATTTTTTAATCCTCATTGAAAAAACGGACTATGCTAAGCACATGTCTACAGTGTTAAAAGCATTTAAAGCTAATGCACGGGGTTTACAGTTCACCACTGAGGTACCGGTCGATAACCAGATACAATTTTTAGATTTATGTTTGACTGAGGGGAAGGGACACATGTGTTGGAATTACGCGCCACGTGCCAACAAACCGCTGCTGAACTATAAGTCACATCATTCTAAGGTAGTGAAATGTGGAATTGTTTCATCCTTGTCATCTGCGTTGTCAAAATCTTGTCACCATGCTATGCAAGAAAGCTTTGATAATCAGGCTAAGAGTCTAAAGGAAGCAGGATATCCAGCTGAGCTTATCACTTTGGGTTGCAATAAAATAATTAAAAAGCTTAAAGCGCCGACATTGCTGCCGTCTTCACAGAAAGAACAGAAACGGAAAAAGTTCGCAGTCCTTCCTCGCCTGTCTCATGGTCTTAAAAATGTGGCCCATAGGTATAAAGTTGATGTGGTTTTTTCGGCCCCGAATAAGCTCAGTAAAATTTGTTCAGCAGTAGAAAATAAGTCCCGCAACCCCAAGAAATCTGTAGCGTCCTGTGGTGTTAAGCACGCTAAAAGTTTTGTGCCGTGCTCCAAAGGGGTAGTTTATAAAATCCCCCTATCCTGTGGTCAGATATACATTGGGCAAACGGGACGTTGTATTAACACACGACTCGGAGAACATCTCAATTCATTAGAATCTAATCGCTCCACTAATCTAGTCGATCATTGCCGAGAGTGTCAATCATGTTTTCCGTCCTTGCATTTTACTGACATTTTGTACAAACACCCCGACCAGTTGACCAGGGAAATTATCGAGGCGTATAACATGACAAAGAAACCAAGATTATGCGTCAGCCAACCATCCCTGCTCCTGCGTGACTGTGAGGTTGCATATCTGGACATCACATAGTAACACATGCCTTCTGATTTTGTGTTTTTTTCGTTTTCTGTTTCCTTTTATAAGTGTGCTTCCTGTGATTAAACTTTAGTTGAGAGTCAGCGCTTGTTCCTGTGTATTCTTCGTCTAGTCCCCGTTTGTTCGCGCTGTTTTTTTGCATTATATAAAACAAGCAGCATTCGAATGACTCATGCGGCGCTGTAGCTGCTCACGACACAGCGTTTAAATGCCTTTTTTGGTTGCTGTTAATCAACCCAAACTATTAACCTTACATCAAAATTCTGATCACAACCATGTTACAGTGCGTAACTCTAGGGCATCGTATTCGCCTATTTACAAACAAACATTACGTGGCTACCGTCAGTCCGATATTCTTAACGGTAGCCTGCGAGGTGTCCGAGGTATATTAACTCCGAAATAATCTCCAAGCTTTCCTGCACTAAAACAGTTAAAGTTGAGACAAATAATCACCTACACACTGAATAGCACTGCTCGATGCACGAGCGAACGCGCCTTTGAGAGAATATGTTATAGAAGCATTAAACCGCCATCCGTTCAAATAAAGCCTAGGCCGCACATCGAGTCGCATGTCGGTCCAAGTTCCTCTTTGCGGAGTTAAATTTTTAATAAGATTGGACAAAAGATGCCGGTTGAAAAACATGATTCCGAGACATTCACTATTGGGCCGCTCACTCCACTTCCACCGTGTGCACCGCGATCAAAGCGATCGCAGTACAAGAAGTTCCGATAAAGCAGTGCAACGTGGGTCAGGGTAGTTATTTGGGTAATTGTATCTCCCGTGCCATGCGGTCGAATAAGAGGCAGAAAATGCAACAAAAAATTCATTCGGGCGCGGGGTCCACTGCGCGCCAAAGCGCGAGCGTTGGGAACAACAACGCGCTGAGTATATTCACTATAGTGCCGCGAACTCGCTCGCGCACGCCACTTCCAACGTATGCTTCGCAATCAAAACAATCGCAGGACAAAAAGTTTCGATAAAGCAGCGCAGCGTCGGTCGTGGCAGTTATTTCAGTAACTGATTTTTCGATCTTCCATGTCATCATGTCATTTTGACCGAAGCCAAGGCAAAAAACGCACCACAAAAATCATTCGGGCGCGCGGTCTGCTGCGCGCCAAAAGGCGAGCGTTGGGAGCGTCTGCTAGCATCCCCCGGCCTAGATGCCGCCACCGTCGGTGCCCGGCAGGAGCCGAGAGAAGGAGCGCCGGCATAGGAGGAGGAGGAGGAGGGAGGAGATGTCGTTGAAGGCTTTAACCGATGGATGAATGGATAAGGCTGAACCCTTTAAATCGGGTGGTGGTTCAAGCCACCTAGCCATGACTTGTGAAATTTTACTCGTCTTGATTTTAGCCACCAATCAGATAACCTTCGCTTGGTTACTTCTACCCGCTTAAAATCTACTTTGCCTTCACTGTCCTTAAACCCCAACGCCTTGGGATCAAAGCGCCATCTCTGGCTGCAACTAGAAAACAGCGCATCTGGCATTGAGACTTGTAGCGCCATCTACAATAGCATTGTTGAAACAACCACCTGCCGCGTGCCAATGATGACGCCACGGTCCGATATGGTGGATAGAGTTGGAACTATGCGAGTATGACGTCAGGGGACGAAATGGAGGCGTAGTTTCGGATTCTCGAATCCAAGATGGCGGGCATTAAAATTGGTTGTGCCCTCTCATCCCGGAAAATTTCTGCCCGATTTTGAAAATACAATGGCCCTTTCTCAAGGCATATACTCTGAAAGCTGTCAGTAATAACGTCCGGCCACTTAGCAGGGTCACTTCGGAGAATCTCGCAACGTACCTCTTGCTGCGGGGGTGTCTGTACTTCTCTGCTGCCGCAACGAGAAGCCGTCTTATTCGTCCTCTCGAGGCACACTTTGTGGGTGGGAACATGATTATTTGAAGCCAAACTAACAGGAAACAAGTGAGTCGGTTCTTGGAGTGTTGTTTCCTGGCGCTCGTCAGTAGAAGGAGTCTCATCGGGGAGGTTTGGCACCTGTTGATCAGCAGTAGTAGAAATCGGGCGTGGCGAACCGGACACCTGGAGCTCTGTGGCAGGGACCCGGCCGAGTAGCATAGGCGTTGCTGACTCAGGAACAGGACAGGGCTCGGTTAGCTTCGGTTGCTCAGAAATATGGACGACGGAGGTTGGCACCGTTTTCACAGGATCCAGACAACCAAGATGAGTCAAACCTTGCTTCTTGCCAGGAAACCGTGGTGATGGAGTTGGCAAGTCCTCCACAGAAGCACAGTCGGTACTATTGGGAGTTTGACGCGGACTCTGGGTAGAGCGATCATACTGCTCCGTGGAAGCTGCATTCAGTAAGTACTTTGTAGTCTTTGGTAGCTTCTTTTCACGCTCTTTATAACTTCGCCTTTTGTTTAGACGCACCACTTTGATCCTTCCGGTCGAGCATTTTCGCATGAATGGATGCTAATTGTTCACCGCATCGGGCACTTCGTCAGTCCGACGCGACCGCAGGTGTCCAACGGTGGCCGTCCCGATGACTGGCGCACGCTGCCTGGATGGTCCGTGGCTGGCCGAGAGTGGTGCGTCCCCTGGGAGCTCCTCAACGAGCGTGCTTATGCAAGCTTAACCGGCGGCTCGGGGCTGAATCGCAGCCCGCGATCAACTTCCTTTCATAGACGCGCGCCGCGTCTGTCTGTTACTAGCGCCAAAGCAGGCGTTCACATACGCATAGAGTTCCTTGTACAAATTCCCTCCTTCTCGGTACAAACTCACTCCTTCTCCTGTTCCTGTTTCATCTTCCTATTGGCTAGGATCAATCGTCTGGTCTGGGAGGTTCTCGATTTTTCTTTCGCCCCGTCGACGCCGAGCGCGAGAACGAAGGGGAGGGGGCGACTCCTAGTGCGGGCGAAGTTACGCGCCCTTCGTTGCCTCTGAGTCATCTTTTTCTACTTCTTTCTGGAAAGTTCGGCGGCCAGTCTGACCTACTTTTTCCGTCGAGCGCGCGCGAGGGTGCGCAGCCACTAGGCAGGAATGGGCCCTGGAGACAGGCCTTTGTGTCCAGCTCTCCAACTTCCCCCTACACTCTTCCGCAACCCTAGCCCGAACAGTGAGCATTCCATGCCCCACGGCACGCGGACAAAAGCACGTGTGACGTCTTCTTTCCTTTCCTGCCTATACCCTGCTATCGGACTCATCCTCCCCCGCCTAAATTACTGTCACGGTAAAGATAAGCCGAATGGGAGGCACTGTTGGGTACTGCAGCACATCCTTTCTATGAGAAGGATAGCGGCGGAACTATTTGAGAGGTGGCGGGTGGCGTGGTGGTGACGAGGGGCAAGGAAGATTTAGGTCTTCATCCCACATTACATGTTTTAGGTGTTTCCCCCTTGCCCCTCCTCTCCAGACAGCACTGGACAGACGGACTGACAGGAAACCACGAAAACTCTTCCAAGCAAACGCACCTCGCTTCGTAGGAAAGAGGGCCCCGCCGGGGTGGCGGGGGATTCCTGTTTTTGCAACTCGACAAGCTCTCCCTAAATGATCAGGCTAAACGCATGCTGTTACATTAGGCGGGGGGCATCGTCTGCTCATTCTGGTTTTCTCGCTTCATACATGTCGCTCGAAGTTCCGTTGCCCATGGTTCCATATACTAAGCAGGTTAGAATAAATGGGCCCCCTTCTCCTACTGTCCGAGGTGAGGCCCTGGGCCGCAGCCCTGTTATCCCCCCCCCCCCCCCCGCCCCTTAATCCAGGAAGGAAGGAAGGCCTCAGACGTTGCTGGCACATACCCACTACGGGGGAGTGGCCAAGACACAGGCGGATAATTGCTGGATACAGGAAAGTTTTGACGGGAAAAGGTGTGGTAATAGTATGTAGTCTGATAGATTGGAAGACGGAAGGACAGGGGTCCTGTTAACTTGGAGATCGAGGACGGGATAGTGGCTTAATGTGCATAACAGTATACAATGCCTGTAATGTTTCAATGTCGTACTGACTGAGAGCGGGAAAAAGAAACTAGAATGGGAGTCGCTGCGTTTCTTGAAGAAAATTTTGCACAGCAGAGCGCACACTCCTGTCGCTTCGTCCAAGCAAAGAAGCGCCAATGGAAAGAACAACCCCGGAGGACACAGGCAAGCCCAGTTGATGAAATGGAATTTGCAAAAGACGCTTCCTCAAATGAGAGAAGCGGCGGCAGAACAGCAGGAAGTATCTATTGTCTCAGGTTGGGCACAAAAAGGGCACAATGGGAAGCCGCCAGGCCAGATCTGCGAAGGTAGAAATTTAGAAGGGGAACCCGGCAACGCAAACACGTGAAAGAGACCTCTAGTCTGCGCGAGCGCCAGTCTTTGCTACTCCAAGGATGCAGAAGATGCTGATATTCGGGAGATGTTGTTAGCCTATCAAAAGATGACACATACCCACACTGGGGGATCGGCCAAGAATCGGGTGGCTATTCACCTGAACGCAGTTAACAAAAAGGAAAAGCACGTGGGAGCGTGGGAGATGATGCGAGCGGTGCGTTCTTCTTCGGTCTCATCATCTAGTAAACCAAACAGCTAACGATCGTTACTTCAACGTTTTCCAGGTGGTGGCAGCCTTTTTTTTTTTCGCAGCGTTCACGGAACATCTGCACCGCCTCAGAACTGTCCTCGAAGCCGTTCGATCCGCCAACCTCTCCCTCAAACCACAAAAATGTCACTTTGGGTTCACATCATCCCTATTTTTCTTTTTTTCCTCTTCTTCTCTCTCTGTACATAACCCATTCCACATCGAGACGATGTTGGCTTTTGCGGGAGGGAACAATGCCACGTGCCTAACGCGCCGCGCGGCCTCCGCGCTTAGTCAGAACGACGACGAAGCGGTGGTTGGCTCTGCTGGAGGAGCCCTTGCAGCCTCTTGGCCTTAGTTTAAGCAGCCCGCTCTTGCTATGATTTGGTGCCACCACATTTGGGATCAGCCAAAGATCTGTTTGTGCCGCTGTTCTAAATTTCCTGCTAGAATCTCACCGACTGCCTTGCTAAATGTTACAAAATTTTCTTTTCTATCAATTATTACATTTTGACTTAATAATTTGGTTTAAATCCCTCTCTTTATTATTATTATTATTATTATTAATTTTGAAATCAAAACCCTTATCCCTTTTCTGTTCATGAGGAAGAATCCTCTGGTGTAGCGCTCCCGTGTGCTTTTCTTTTTTATTAACTGAGTACAGGAGAATAGTCACCCGATTCTTAGCCGATCCCACAGTGTGGGTATGTGCCATATCTTTTGATAGGCTGACAACAACAACAACAGCTGGAAGCTGGCTCTCCAATTAAAAGAGGCTCTCAGTCTAGGGTTCTCCCCGACGTCTACCTGCACGGCTCCTCAGGTCGTGACAAGTGCATTTTTTAAAGTAATTTCAAAGTGCTTTGAAAAATTTTAGCTCCCAAATGAAAGCTGCATAATTACACACAACTTAAGCTTCAGTTGTCACTGGACAACCAGCTGAGCTTAAAAGGGAAGCCACTGCAGCGGCTCAGTGGTTATGGTGTTCTCCTGCTGACCCGAAAGACGCGCGTTCGATCTTAGCCACGGCGCTCGCATTTCAATTTCGATTTTTCAAATTTTCCGCCTCGCTTCGTTCCCGCCCACTCACTATATACCCGTCCATTGCCTTTTACTTCTCGTTAATTACCTAATTGCCGCTGATTTATCATTATTTTTTTCTCCTGGTTACGTATCGATTACTGGCGGCCACATGATTGCCCATTTCGAGTTTTCAAAATTGTCACGCTTTGGCTCCGTCCACACTTCCGGTGTTTTCAAATTTCGCGGTACTTTTGCTCTGGCCCTGCCCACTTTTTGGACATTTTTGGCTCTAACTATTCATCCGATTTCGAAAATTTTTTGTCGGGCAGCATTCTCACATCATCCTCTTTCGATTACAACCACTCGTTTGACGCTACCTCTTCTGAGTTGCCCACAACTTCTGCCGACACATTTTGAGGACACGATCACAGCCGACATAGCCTAGTAAAGCTTTCGCTTCAAAAATTACTTACCTGCGTTAAACTTATCCGAGCGGCAGACATCGTTACTTCTGAATTGGCGCCGACAGCGCGGCGGCATAATCGGAGCCAGCGAAGCGATCGAATGGACTATTCAGGACAACGCTGCTACGCTACCGCAGCATTAAAAAAAGGCAGGGCGCCGCCACACGCCACGACAGGACGACGTCGCACGAGACAATCGAGAACACTTCCAGGAGCAGCCTCAATCGCACAGCACTAGCAGACGCAGATACACCAGCAGCACAGATGGCTGAAATTCCGCCTGTTGCAAACTTGAGAGAAGCGCAAAAATCGAATAGCGCGCCACAATAACCGAAAACGCTTGACGTCACTTGAAAACTGTCACGTGGCTAGGACATACTTCCGTGCGTGGCAGCTCCCTACCGCGCTGGTGACACGCGCCTGGCACCAGCAGTTGCCTTTACTAGCTTTACCCGGTGGCGCGTCTGTTTCCATATAGTTGGCATGACAACAGCTGCTCCGCGGCTCGTTGGAGTGGGCAGTGGGCTTGGCTCGAGCGGCTAGCAAGCAAAAACACGCGATCGGTACCAGGTGGCACCCGGCCTTTATTCGGACCGAAATTTTGAAAGCGCAGGGAAAGACGAGGACAAGCACTGGACAGGACTCAGGACAAGCGCTGTTCGCTACTAGGTTTGTTCAAACGGTGTACAGACCGCCTGCGCAGTCGCAGTTAGCACCGACTTGCACAGCGTAATCGCCAAAGGCAGAACAGATAAAAAATGATGACATACAATCTAAGGAATGGTGCCACGTGTGTGCACCGCTTGATATGGCACAAAATTGCGTGCTAGAGCCGCCAAGTCTTGTACATAAGCAGCAACTTTTTGAAACACTCTCGCAGACGTTTCGCTCCCTCACTTAACACCAAAGCCATAAATGAGCGACGCTTCCAGTATATGTCTTTCAAACTTTTCTGCCGTGTCCTAGATTACAGCAGCGTAAAGGTTTGGGCAAGTTGCTGCGACATGCTCCCGGAGGGTAAAAACACACAAGGCCGACTGTCCTTTACGTCCTTTACGTGGGATTGTTACGTAGGCGCAAGGAGAAGTGTGTCGCACAGTGCTAGCAAAGCAACCTGGCATTACTTGCGGTTGAAAGCCCCTTTCTGGTCAGAGATTCGTTTGCCGTCATTGATTTACTACAAACTCATGGTCACAGAAGGCTCTGGGTCTTGTCCGTTGGTGTTTTGTGGTGCCGAAGGCCCAGTCAGGTGACTTGTACGTCACCTTTAGCCTCGGTCCCATTGCAAATTTGTATTTGCTATAAATTTCAATAAATCAAATCAAAATGTTGGCGCTTGTTTGTGTGTGTGTGTTTCCTTTTATTCGTCCAAGTCTTTCGCTGCCGCGCCATCCCTCCCACAGCTAGATTTCGGTTATGTGCTGTTGATGGAGCACCAGTTCCTGCAATGAAGTCGAAGATTCGCTCCGCTGCTTGTTCCCAAGCGTCGCGCGTGTTCTTGAAGGCGGTCATTATTACACCGGCCCGTTTGACTGTATACATGTAGACGATACCAGTGCAACAAGGTAATTAAAGTACACGTTTTGGCGGTGCTTCCGGCCGCCAGCACGGCGACATGGCTCTTCTACAAGTCTGCATAGCTGGGAAAGCTATAGCTTTCTTCAGGATATGAGATTGTGCCGAATGTATATAATATATAATTGGTTTTTGGGGAAAGGAAATGGCGCAGTATCTGTCTCGTATATCGTTGGACACCTGAACCGCGCCGTAAGGGAAGGGATAAAGGAGGGAGTGAAAGAAGAAAGGAAGAAGGAGGTGCCGTAGTGAAGGGCTCCGGAATAATTTCGACCACCTGGGGATCTTTAACGTGCACTGACATCGCACAGCACACGGGCGCCTTAGTGTTTTTCCTCCATAAAAACGCTGCCGCCGCGGTCGGGTTCGAACCCGGGAACTCCGGATCAGTAGTCGAGCGCCTTAAACACTGATCCACCGCGGCGGGTTAGTGCACATAGGAGGAATGTATTCAAAGCCACCCCCTGTTATGCTTGCCTTATCTTGGAATCCACTCCGTTACCCTTAAGCTCTATTCTGAGATGTCATGTGCAGCTCGATCACCCAATGACAACACTGACATCCAGGGGATGCTCCTTCGAAATCATGACATATCCGCATATTCCCAGGAAGTGCGGAGAAACTCCCGCTGACATCCCTCGCATACCCTATGAGTAAGTCCCTGAGGATTTTCATTGACCTTAACACGGACATATTGGATATTGGCTAAACAATGATAAATTTCCCCGGGGAGTTTTATAGGCCTAAGAGAAAAATGAAAAACTTGCTAGGCATACGTGAAAAAAAAATACAGAATGTTTAACTCGTTTAATCACGGAATATCGTGCAGTAGCACTCCGCTTTCACATGATTATGCTTGTTGTGTTTGAATGATCAAACATTGGCGTCACAGTTTCCAAGTCACTTCAAAGTTCCAAGTCGCGCATGCCAAAGTCTGGCACACACATGTATAAGGGGGGTGTGTTGGGCTTGTTGGTTCACGACCATGCATAGGTAACAGCGCGAAGGCGAGACGTGTGTTGTGTGTTTTCTCAGTCGTGCCGTCCCCGCACTGTTACCAACATGATCTGCCACACACAGAGCACCAAAACCCGAACAGTTTTTCACAAACTCGCGGATGAGGATTTTCCTCGCTACAGCCTTTTCAGAAGACGTTGTTCCGATTTTCGCTTTTGGTAAGCCGCCTTTGCATACAGTCGCAACTTCCGTCTTTCATCGGTTTCTTGCTGACGTCTTCCTGCTGCATACTGCCTGTGTGCACAACAATTCTTTCTCTTAGCCACGACATCGGCCTCCGTTGATTCCCGTTGCCGCTGTCGTCGTACCTGTTGTTTCCATAGTCGCGCACAACGATACTCTTCAACAGACAACTCGGACGACCCTGGGTTAGCCTCCATGCTCACCCGAGAAGCAGGCCATGGCAGAACATGTTCAAACACACCTAGCTGCGAATGCGAAGCGAGGCAAGATTATTCTGTTGCTTTGGGATATTCCAGCTAGGGGTTTCCCTTTACCCCCCGCGCGGCAGCTCCGGCGGAGTAGTGTTCCTGTATATGCTGTATATGCATGTACAGGAACACTACGGCGGAGCAGCCTGTGACGTCACCTGTGGGGCGAGCGCAGAGTTCTTTAATCTCAGAAGTTGCGAAACTCCGCTTCAAAAAATGGTTAGTATTAGTATGCTGAACGTAAAAGCGCAAAAAAGACAAGAACTAGGAATAAGACAGACAACACTCGGCCAAACGCGGTCACTATTGAATTATAGTATTAGTAGCTACTTTCCGGGTGCTTACGGATACTGCGCCATCTGGAAGAGGCAAATAAAAGCTAACGCCATACGGCGCCATTGTCTTCTGAAAAGCGTTTTCTTTTTGCTTCTTTTATTTAAATTTATCTATTGGACTATTATATCTGCGTATTTCGTTATTGCATCTGTTTCATTTATTTTGTTAGCAGGCGGTTGTGCGTTTATCAACAATATTTAAATTTGCAACTTGAACACATTTTACGTTATTCATTGTGAGCGGCGCGCCAATCCGTAAACACCCGAATTTTGGCCACATCAAACCGCCGTTTTTTGATGCATGGACACCACACAGATACAGATTTTAAGGAAATATGCGATTATTACAAATCCACGCACCAAACTCTTCCCACCGCGTGCAAAGGTCTGAGGAAGGCCAACGAGCGGGTACTCCTGCGCCTGCTCACTAACACGATGCTGTGCCCGGCAACTCTAAAACATTTCGATCCTCAATTCGACGGGCGGTGCTCACACTGTGGGGAGGTGTCGGACACCTACCACATGGTGTGGGCCTGCCAGCAGAACCCATCCCAGGTCACGACCCCCAACACCTTTCTCTATGATTAATAAATGTTTTCACCACCACCACCACACAGATACGGGTTGTGACAAGAGCGCTAGAAGTCACCGATCGCCACGGGCTCATGGCCACTTGATGGGGCTATATAACCACACACCATCTGCTAATTTGTCGACGAAAATAAATTTATCCTCCTCCTCCCATGGGAAGTTTCACAACTGGTTTAAGAGCTAAGAGCTCTGGGGCGAGCGCTGTGATTAACTGCGCCGCCTGTGACGTCACATATGGCACGCGCCTCTGATTGGCTCCTCCGTGCTGCGGCAGTGCTCCTGTCTTCTGTGCCTTCCGTGGGAGCGCGCAAAAGTCGGCTTCAGACATCGGGTTTTTGCAAGAAGGCGGGTAGTAGTGCTACTGCACTAAAATATTCGCCTAGCCTAATTTACATTTTCTGCGATTTAGACGTGAAGAAATTACTACAGCTGATAACAATGGTGTAGTTGCTTGGCTCAGTGTTGACATTTTTACAGGTAAAATCTGCATAGCATCACATCAGTCACACGCTATAATGGCAAACTTGTCTAACAACAAGCATAAAGCGAAGCACACATCAGGCGACAGAAACACTATAAGGCAGAAAACAGGCAGCACCAACATATTGAGCATACATACACAGAACAAAGAATTTCCCCGAGCTTATATACTCCAAATCTAAGACCCTTCTTTTGGAGCTAGTGGCTCTTGCACGATAATAAATAATATTTCATTCAATTATGAACCTATACGACACAAACAAGAAATGAAAACGAGCGGACTGCGTTGCAGATATCTTGTATTCGAAAAAAATCCCCAAGTGTCCACTCTGCCATCTCTGTCGCGAACTTTATGCAAACTTAATGTGACGCGATTCAAGTAAATGTTCGTAATATCACCCGAACGGGATATCCACCGGACAACGCGTCCGAACATCTTTACAGAAAGAATGCATATCAAATTAGTGTCCATAATATCACTCAAACAGGATATCCACCGTATATCGTGTCAGGACATCTAACACAAGAACTTGCCACGGACATCCATCGCAATTACTCAAAGGTTTTATGATATTTGGCTATGATTCGGATGTCCCTGTTACCTGGCGTTGCCTCTGGGCGGACGGCAGCACAGTTGCGGCTTTGCGCATTGTGCTCGAGTTACGACAGCATTCTCTCGAAACTTCTGTAAGCAAAATATGGAGGAAGGGTAGAAAATAGGAGAGGCTTGGCGTCACCTTTTATGATTTTGGAAAAGAGCATGGTGCACGTTATCCGGACAATTTCTCGTTTACGCAACCTCCTCATGCCTCTGGTGCGCGCGTGTCAGCGGTGCGCGACTCGCAGTCCTCTCGCAAGAAGGCTTCAGAGCCTTCGCTGCCAGTGTCGAATTTGGCAGCCTTCGCTGTGTTGAAAAATCGAACGTGAGTGCATTTATTTCACGACAGCCGGACTGGAACAGCATCAAAAGACGGTAAATTTCACGCACAGAGAACTACACATATCTGACGAGTACTGGATTACAGAGAGACTATTTAAGAGTCAATGAAGAGCATCTCGAGAAGAAAGAAAACACGATAAAAGGCTCCGGCACCCCCCCCCCCCCCCCCCCTCCGCTAAGAAAAGCTTGACCTGGCCTTGGAAAAAGAAGGCGGTCCGAACTTAAGAGTGGATATGTGCCTGAGACAATCCAGCGTCTGCACCCCTAAACCGGGCCAATATTGAATGCAGTCTACACCGACATTGGTCCAACGTATTTCCATGGTACAGTCAAGGTAAGGAAAAAATGTAGAACAACAATTACATATTCGTGGTAATGCCCGTGTAGTACAAAGTGGGCTATGAGGTGGCGGCCCCTGCATGTCCTATGTGGGTAGCCCATGTGGGAAACGAGCGTCCTGCAACTGGTGCCCAAATGGGCCTTCTGGGGCTGCCCGCAGATCACCTCGATGATTCCCATTCGAACCGACGGGTGCATCCTTAATGCGGCTGCCCACTTCGCCCCGCTTTGCCGAATGGGATCAATGCGGGTTCCGCAGGGGCCAGACCAAACTGGCTTGCCCACATATTCCCCATAGAAGGTCGATGTCGATATTTTTGAGGCTGGCTCAGTCAGTTGCCCCCGTGGGACCCACAGGTGCCCAAAATCGTGAACTAATTTTTCACGAGTTATTGCAATCTGAGTTTCCCATCGGGAATTTTTTGTAGCATAATGCTGGTAGGAAAAAAGTTTATTTTGACGATGGCACGAAGGAGGCGCCGTGAAAATTGCCCATGTGTGTATTTCATGTTACAATTAATTTTTGTTGTTGCAACTCAAGGACTCCTATAGACGTAATGTAAAGATCCATTGAGCAATTATATATGCAACTGTCGCTGAAACGTGGACCAGTCCAGGACCAGACCTGCCAATCATTAGAGCAAATAGCTTCCATTGAAATCGAGAATAAATGCCGTGGAAATACATGCCACATCGACACACTCACCTGATCCGAACTTCATACCACAGGCTCGTGCTTATATATTCCCAATATCTCTCAACAGAAAAGTGTACAACAGCTATATCTTACCGGTACTCACCTGTAGGGCAGAAACGTGGAGGGAGAGTTAGTGAAGGAACAAACGCGGGTTATTGACATCCTAGTCGAAGTCAAGAGGAAGAAATCGGCTTACGCACGGCATGTAATGCGGATGCAAGATAACCGCTGGTCCTTAAGGGTAACGGAGTGGATTCCAAGAGAAAGTAAGCGCAGCAGGGGGCTGCAGAAGGTTAGGTGGGTGGATGAGATTAAAATGTTGGCGGGGATACGGTGGCCGCAGCTGGCAAAGGACAGGGTTAATTGGAGAGATGTGAGAGAGGCCTTTCCCCTGCAGTGGACGTAGTCAAGCTGATAATGATGATGATCACGAGAAATTGAAATAAATCATGGCGTGGTGCTTGAAGCAGATACTGCTCTGATGTCTTCATGCATCATGACTTGTGCTGAAAAACCAAGTTTTTTTCCACCGAAAAGTTAATGCAAAAATTCACCATGAATTTGTAACTCTGATTCAAAACAGTATTGCAAAAAAAATCATATATATTGCTTGATTTCATTGTGATGAAAGAAAGAGTAAAGCAACAATTATGGAGGGCACTTTAAAGATTCCTTTTCTAATTACTCACCAACTCACTAGCATACAGTCGTAAGGAAATGCATGCACTAGGTTCCCTTATATTTTCCCAGAAGCAACGCTTCTTGGCAAATAAAGCTTTGAAAATAGTTCACCTAACTAGAATATAATTACAGTGTAGTAACTACCATGTTTAAAAAAAATCTTTTGTGGCCTACAGGTTGCATGCTCGTCTCACATCCTAAAGGTCCTTGTTTAATTTCTCGTACCTTCGTAAGAAATTTTTTTTTCTTTGCTGTAGACGTCATAATCTTGTGGTCTACTGGTGACGTCGTGCGAGACTATCACTTCACTTCACTTTATTACCTTAAAGGCCCCCGGGATTGGGGGTGTTACATAAGGGGTGGGTTACATGTATAAATCAGATTTAATAAACAAAGAAAACACGTAAGGTACATAAATTATTCGCTGTTAAATATAGTCGCTAAACAATTTACAAATGTTGATGGACAGGTGATCACTGGGGGGTTTTCGGTCCATGGCTGGTCAACGGCGCTGGGTTTCGCCGCCAATGAGCCGTATAATGCCCTCTCATTAAAAACTGATCAAGAATTTACGATAACGTTTTGATGTAAGCGCACTGCAGATAATGCCCTCCCGATAAATTTATGATGACTCGGTATGAATATATCACAATATGATATCAGAAATACAGTATCCATTTCTGTAAGGGGAGTTTCGATACACATCCCCGGTCCTTGCCTTAGGCGCGATCACGCCGTTGAAGTGGCCTAGCCGCCTTTCCACCCCGCGCGAAACACACTGCAGCGTTTCAACAGCCGGCGGGCTCGCTTTACGGCGCTTTGAGCTTAACGCCATTTTTTTCTTTGCGCCGCCCTGCTAGACACTCTTGGCTGTTTGCCTGCCACTTCCATCGCTCGAGGAACTATCGGTGTAGTTTGGTTCTGTCTTCATGAAAAAGAACGGAATCCGCCATTTCTTGTATCCTCAAGCAGACCGACGACGGCTGTTAAGGGAAAAAAAAAAAAAGACAGGCTTCGGTATGCTTTCCTTGGTTGTCTCCTCCATTCAGTCTTGCGCAACTGTTGAGATAACTTTGCCAGATAAAAATGGGTCTTTGGAGCTTTTATGAACCGCTGTTATGTTTTTTTTCTTTCCCCTTTTCATATTGCCCCTAAACGCTTTCGAAAGCACGCACAGAACCGAATTCTTTTTTACATCATCGATTGCATTTTTCTTGGTAGGGAGCAGGTTGAAACGGCACCAGATACCCCAACGATTTCCAAAACGGTGCAAGTGCAGACAAAATTCGGGGAAAGGCGGGAGAGGAAAAACCTGATTACGGAAAAGGAATTCCTAAAGCGCCAAGCGTGGCTCCTGGGCAACATTCCCTGTGAGCTTGCGGGAATATTGGATCCGCGCGCTCGCCGAGGCTGTTCTGGGGGCGAATAAGTTTAATGTAAAAAAAAATAAAAAATAAAGGAATGCACTTGTGACAACGTTGCTTGTTCTGTTTATAGCTGCGGCACTTCTTGTTTCATCCGTGCAAAGTTTATGAGGTCGGCCCGTGTTAATATTGCGCGGGTTAGCCGGCAAACCCTCGAATCGCCGTCCGAGATCCGGTCACCGCAAAAAAAAAAAAGAAAAAGCGTGTTTCTCCACGCACTTTTTACTAGCGTCGAAAGCTTGAACTGCCGACGGACTCGGCGGACTGCGGAGACTGGCTAACTCGGCCTGTAGATGTCGGTAGTCTCTTCAGTGTGAACAGTCTCGGGCTCATTGTGGTCGTTGCAGCGCCGTAGTGAAGACGTTAACAGCTTCGACCGCGTCGAGTTGTAATGTTCTGTCCCTGCAACTATGACCATACTGTTTACACCGCACGCTCGAGGTTGTGTTTTGCTAAAGCAGAATGCGTGTTCAAGATAGCTTGAAGGCGTGCCCTGTGGTATCACATTTCGTAAGTACATCGCCGGAAGCCTGTACAGTCTTGGCCAAAAGTCTCTGACCGCCCTCCGACCTAGTGCCGGCCTAGTTCCCACCTAGTGCCGACCTAGCTCTGATCTAGTGCCGCGCTGCATGCGGACGCCATACCTGAGGATGCACTTCCTGTGTCGAGATTGGTTCAGTGCGCCGGTCTCAACGCCAGAAGTGCGTCGTTAGGTGGCACCCGCATGCAGCGTTGCCTAGGATCACTGGATACGTTTGAAAAACTTAAAAACAACAGTTCACAATTGGTAGCGAGATGCTGGAAGTGGTAAGGGAATACGTTTACTTAGGGCAGGTAGTGACCGCTGATCCGCATCATGGGAGGGAAACAAGAAGAAGAATAAGAATGGGGTGGAGGGCATATGGCAGGTTTTCTCAGATCATGAATAGCAGGTTACCAATATCCCTCAAGAGAAAAGTATACAACAGCTGTATCTTACCGGTACTCACCTACGGGGCAGAAACGTGGAGGCTAACGAAAAGGGTTCAGCTTAAGGTAAGGACAACACAGCGAGCAATGGAAAGGAAAATGATAGGTGTAACGTTGAGAGACCGGAAGCGGGCAGAGTGGTTGAAGGAACAAACGCGTGTTAATGATATCCTAGTCGAAATCAAGAGGAAGAAATGGGCTTGGGCAGGGCATGTACTGCGAAGGCAAGATAATCGCTGGAGTGGATGACGGAGTGGATTCCAAGAGAAGGCAAGCGTAGGCAAGGGGCGGCAGAAAGCTAGGTGGCCGGATGAGATTAAGAAGTTTTCGGGGTCACGGTGAAAGCAGCTGGCGAAGGACAGGGTTATTGGAGGGACATGGGAGAGACATTTGCCCTGCAGTGGGCGTAGTCGGGCTGATGATGATAACTATGATACTGTGTGTCTACCCAGCGCTCAGACCAACCATGTTCCGCCACCTGGCGGCAACGAGTATCCCTCTGGAGCGCGCAGCGTCCTATGCTGCTTGAACACAGGGACCACATCATCAGCACCTTCTGGGCTTGATTCGTTCAACGAAACAACTTCTACTGCGTTAGCAGTATAGTTCCCCTTAGACGAAAAAGCCATGGTCTGTGTTTCTGTGTGCAAATTCCACGCCCGTGTGCCTCTAGCGGATAGGGCAGGATCGGGACACCTGGGCACCCTCCGTCAGGTTTACCTCGGGCACCCTTGACAGGCAAATATTTCCAGCAATCATTAAAGCGTGCTTCGTCTCCTCCTTTGCACACCCACTGATAGAAATGTGCATATCTAATATACGTGTTTCCTCCCGACACTCGGGTGCGGAACAGTGGGAGGGGATGCTCTCCAGCGAGGACCCGGCCTTCCAGCGCGGATTGGTGCGGAGAGCCTACCTGGCGGCATACCTCAGTGGAGCCCTGGACCAGGGGTCCCAACCCTGTTAAGACGGGCTGCGATAACTCATCGGAAGATGAAGAAGACAGCCCGCGACCGCTAATAACACATTTTAATATCAAATATAATTAAAGTTTTTCCTCCTCTTCCTATCCCGACACTCACCCTCCAGTAGCCCAAGCATGGCGGAACGAAAAAGCGATGGCGTAATCAAGTTCAAAGACGCAATCGGAAGGCCGTAAGTGTGAAAGCTAAATGTACAACCAGTACTGCTTACGCAGATTTGTCGCATCACATATCATGATCGCCTGTGCTTTTTTTTTTTACATTCATGTATTGCGTACCGTATGTGCTGTGAGGCGACGATAACCACTTCAAAATAGGTCGTAGACGCCTTGAGCGGTTCTAGACGCTCTGGATTTCTAAGGGCGCACACTATTCGCCGATGTTTTTGTAGCGTTTGGCTTTTAGTGCGACGAATTTCCTGGGGGCGTCCATCAAGAACCAGCTTAAATTATGTGCTAACAACGAGCACGGTTCAGGGAAGTGCGGAGAAGAAAGTAGAAATGTCAAAAGCCAAAGGTGGGGCAGTGTGAAGCATCCTGGAGCTACAATTACGTTCGGTACAAGCGCCAGAATGCGGATACTAAATCTTCTGCAACTCGGCGCTTCGCTACCACACGCAGCAGATCAACGTCGGGTTTATATGTCGCGGGCGTTTGGCTCGGTCGGTCGGTCACCGTTGCTATCACGTTCCTATTCGACAGCATTCCCGTTCCATGGTTTACCGTTAACTCGAAACCGCTGCACGCCCTGACAGTTGGAATCAGTGAATGCGACTGTGCTTTCCAAGGGGGAACAAAAAATGAAGAAAAAAAGGACGCCTAAAAAGAGATAACCATACCTCCACCCCGTAGGAGCGCTGGAGCTTTCGAGCGTTCCAACAAGAAAGGAAGGACTTGTCGGCTGACAGCCCGGGCCCGTCGGCCGCGCGTCGGCCCCCGGCGTCAACTGTTAGTGGCGGCCGCCGCACACCGCTTGCTCTTCTTCCTCAACGGCGCGGCTTCCCCCTCTTGGGAGTCGAGCACGCGCCGACATTTTAATCTCTGGGATACCGCCCCGGGGCGCTGTGCGCGCTGCTGCTCGCTATCTTCGCTGGCGCACCGATGCTGCCTCTGTGCCCGTTTTCTCTCTCTCTCTCTCCCCCCCCCCCCCCCCCGCTCTTTCCAGCCGTGCTTCGCTCTTCCGATACGATTACACCAAAGCTCCGCCCGGGGCGCTTCGAAGGTTGTCGCGCGCAAAAGGCGTACATTTCAGATTAACTTCTTTTCTCTATATGTGACAAGTGCCTGGCCGTTTTCGCTTAAAAAAAGGGGGGGGGGGGGGGAGGGGGAGGGGGGAGGGGGGGGGAGAAGGAAAAAAAAAGTATGCGAGGAGTCGAAATCGTGGGCTACCTCGGGGTCATTTAATATTCAGGATACACCGCCATCATCGGCACATGCTTCCTTCGCTACTTTGGAATTATGCGGATTCGGTGCCGGTAATTATGGCGAAAATTCACGCGGTCAAGAAAAGAGAACGTTTCATTTCCTCTCCGGCGAGGCCCTCGTCTGCGGCCGCGAAATTTCCTTGGGCTCTTCGGGGTTCAGTAATTGTGCGAACTTATCCACAGACTCACCTGGATTCGCCGAGCGCAGTCTTATTAGGGTTGTCTTATTTCAGTGTATTTCGGCGAGCTCAGTTTCTCGGAGCTTTCTCGAGTTTTTGGTTTCCATCTCTTGGACATCATTTCTCGGTTGTATGTTTCGCATACTGCGCTGTGAAGGTTGGATTTACACTATGCAGCGGTATCCAGAGGACCCATATCGGGGTCCCGCGGCGGCTGAAGAACGCAAGCAGCTCATGAAACTGCATGGAACTTAATTCCGGCCTTTTGGCGTGAAGCACGTCGTTAGTATCGAAAATCACTACGATGTAGATGAAGAGATTAAATTGAATAAGGTCGATTACACTTAAAAAGTGTAACGATGATGCCAGCGCGCGGCATTGCTGCGTGCTGATGCTATTCAACGAAACGCCACGCGCAAGCCTCGAGAACTGCGCCTTGCGTCCATGAACTTGATCTTTACTGGCAACAAAACCGTTGTGAAGGAAGTTGATAAAAGTTACCGGCTAAACTAGGTTAGCTATGGTTTAGGTAAAACATTCGGCTAGAGCCGTGTTGTTGTTGTGCCTTTGAAGAATGTCCCTTTATATTCTCCCCCTTCTTATCTTCGTCGTCTTCCTAAGTTTTAAGATGATCGTGACCTGTGTGAGCACTTCCTCGAACCACACAGTGCGTTTACGAACGTATACTGCAGTCCGCGTTCTTGGTAATGAGAATGCGCATACTCTAGCGATTGAGTTGTTTAATAACATTAAGTGCTTTGTGTCTTATGTTTTAACGGAATTCACGCTCAGATCATGAAGGGTAGTTTACCAATGTCCCTCAACAGAAAAGTATACAACAGCTGTATCTTACCGGTACTCACCTATGGGGTAGAAACGTGGAGGCTAACGAAAAGGGTTCAGCTTAAGTTAAGGACAACACAGCGAGCTATGGAAAGAAAATGAGGGGTGTAACGTTAAGAGACCGGAAGCGGGCAGAGTTGGTGAGGGAACAAGCGCTGGTTAATGACATCCTAGTCGAAATCAGGAGGAAGAAGTGGGCTTGGGCAGGGCATGTAATGCGAAGGCAAGATAACCGCTGGTCCTTAAGGGTAACGGAGTGGATTCCAAGAGAAGGCAAGCGTAGTTGGGGGCGGCAGAAAGTTAGGTGGGCGGATGACATTAAGAAGTCTGCGGGGATACGGTGGTCGCAGCTGGCAAAGGACAGGGTTAATTGAAGAGACGTGAGGAAGGCCTTTGCCATGCAGTGGGCGTAGTCAGGCTGATGATGATGATGATGCTGTTCCACATGCGCAAACTTATTCGCAACCTACTGAGTTCGCCACAACTCCCACGCCCATGAAATGCGTACTCTCGCCCGCAGCAGTGAAACTAATTTTATCCTGTGAAGCACATTTACACCAATCAACAGGTGGCAGAACCATAGTATTGTCACGTGCTTTGCGTCGACGACGAAGCGAAGGAGAAGAAGACTGTGGGGGTATAACAAACTGGTAGGCCTGGCCGTGCTGTGGTCTCCGTCCCCGTCACGGAACGTTGTAAATAGACGCCTCAGTACGTGCTCAGTGCGTGCTGAGTGTATAACAGTTTTGGTGGAGGTGATGGGCACTTACGCGAATCCCTCTGGCCTTCGACGGAGCGGCTGACTTGTTCGATTACCCCCACTTAATTCAGTAAGATATGCCTCACGACGGCAACGCCGAGCCACTGGCAGCATCAGTGCGAACCGCAGGCCTTTGCTGGAAAATCTAACGAACACATCGTTGAGTGGTTCACGAATCACGAGCGGGTGATTCGGTACAATCGATGGAATGAAACCGTGAAGCTCGCCAACGTCGTACCCTTCTTGGAAGCAACTGCGCTAATTTTGTTCGACAACCAGGAAGACTCTGTCACTACATGTGGGACCGTTGTACGGACGAAATATAAAGTGCTTTGGTGATGGATCTTTCAGAGAAACGCGCAGAGCAAACCTAGCTTGCTTCAAAGGGCACACTTACCTGGTGAGACTTGCACCACGTGCATAGAAGACATCGTAAAGTTGTGCAAGTCAGTGAACCCAAGGATGTCGGAAGAAGATAAAGTAGGACACCTGCCGAAAATCTCTATACCTTCCTCATCAGCACAGAAATTTTGAACTCTACTGCTGACGTCATCAGGCACTGCAGAACATTCGAGGCCTTGAAGCTTCGACGTATATATGCGAGTAGTGTCGAAGTTGGCGCTGTGCTCTTCAGCGCCACGGCAAAGATCAGCATGTGATAGCTTATGCCAGCCGTTCGTTGAGCAAGTCGGAACGCAACTAGTTACCGAGCAAAATCGCCTCGCGGTTGTTTTTGCGGTGCAATGCTTTCGGGCCTACCTATCGGCAATTCTTTTACCGTCTTCACCGTCTTCGCTCTGTTGTCTCGCGAACCTCCGTGACCTATGCGGCCGGCTCGCCCGCTGGGCTTTGCGCCTACAAGAGTTTAGCTTCACACTGGCGTGTAAAAGCGGTCATCAACACGTCGACTCTGACTGTCTCTGCGCTTGCCGCTCCAAACGACCGGCTGCGATGGGGACAACTTCGATGACTACGTCGCTTCGATATCACCAACGTTTCCCGATCTTCGCCTCTTCAAGACTGGACAACGCGCGATACCCCTGCAACCCGTTTTTGTATTCGTGCCGGTTTGCTTTACAAGAATTTCACGCACGGCGGTGCGCGGTTTCTTCTCGTCGTGCCGGAAAGCTTTCGTATCCCCGTTCTTCAACTGATGCACGGCGGCGCCACGTATGGAGACTTGGGAGTTGGCGGGACGCTTCGCCGCACATAGGAACGATTTTACCGGTCCAAAATGCGCCAAACGCTTCAACGCTGCGTAGCCAGCTACGTAGCCGTTGCGTGACCAGGACAGCTGTACTTCGTCACACCGCACCATTTGAACGAGTGGACATCGATCTGTTAGGCCCTTTTCCACGGTCTGCCAATGGTAACCGCTGCGTTATCGTGTCTATCGACCATCTAACAAGATACTGTGAAACAGCCACCATACCGGCCGCCGCTGCTTCCGATGTGTCTGTTTTTCTCCTGCGCTTTCACGTCCTCCGACACGGCCCGCCTTGAGTTACCATCAGTGACTGTGGGCGCAAATTTGCTGCGGATGTTGTTCAATAACTTTGTCTTTGCGCATGCAATTTTCATCACTCAATACCGTATTATCCCCAAACGAA